>NW_027526203.1:456293431-456596143 GCF_048455015.1 Haemaphysalis longicornis | reverse complement strand
AACAGAACTTTTGTTACCAAGGTACTATCAGCACTATTGGCCCAGGGCCCAAGAAAATGAAAAAGTTCGAGCCTGCCTCCATGACGTACACGAGACAGGGAGCTCTCTGCAGTTTTTCCCGGCAGCGAATCGAGGACAGACGCACAATAGGTGATTTACAGTCTCACGCACGGCGCAAGTAGGGCACCGGGGGGAATCGTCCCAACCCATCTTAAGCTTAAAACTTCGAGTAAACGCTACATTAAGGCGGAGTTGGTGCAACACTCCCTCACACCGCTTGTTGAGGCCGCGTGGAGAGTGGAAGTCACAGTGCGGATCAATAGCCTGCAAAGGTGGATACCTGCGGGGAGGGTCCTGCCATTCCGACATTTCTGCAGTCCATCCACTTGCGAGGATGAGGGCATTGCTGTCATCTTGAGAAAAAGGAAGCTGGATCGTGTTGCGCAGCAAGTGGCCTACATTGGCGGCTGCGTCAGATCTAAAGCTATGCCCGAGTGACCAGGCAGCCACTGAAGAATGATGTCATGACCTTCGCGCACTGCCATTGTATGAATTTTGGCAATTTCATATACAAGCTGACTGCGGTTGTTGTGAAGCTTTCGGAGGGCTCGTAAGGCGCTACGCGAGTCGAGGAATATTACCCATTGTTGGTCATGATGTCCGTTGATGTAATGATGTGCAGCCCTTACAGCTGCCAGTTCGGTAGCAGTCGAGGATGTTTCGTGGCTTAGCTTTCTTTCGATAGTGCACCGGGCTGATGGGATCCACACGCCGATGGCGGATGAGCCCGGGAGAACTGAGTCATCCGCGTAAACGTGTGTGTAGCCTTTGTAAGTGCTGAAAATATCCTCGAGTGTAAAAAACTTGAGCGCAGCCGCGGGCATGACAGATTTTTTGCTGATTCCGGGAATTGTGATGCATATTTTCTACGGTGCAAGTATCCACGGTGCTAATGTCGATTTTTGAGGTCTTTGAAAATTCACTGGAAGCAGGTGCCTTGCATGCTGTGTGGACATGTCTGCCAAAGGATGCGTATGACACCGAGTCAAATGGCGCACAGACGTTCGCACCACCTCTTGGCGTTGTAGCACTGAGGCGGAAAAGCACCGAACTTCGCATAGAGTTCCAACCGTCGATATGCATTTAGGTAGACCCAGGCAGGTGGGCATAGCTATTGCCAGCACTGAGTCTATGATCTTCAGGTTTGTAGGCGACAGCTGATGTAACGCCGGCGGGCTGTAACTCAAGAGGTCGACAAAAAGGGCGTTTTGTAGGCGAAAGAGTCAGTGTACAGAGCAGCCCCAGGAATTCCCACGGAGCGGTACCCTTCGATACCCTGTTTCATTAACAACGTATCAACTGCTATTACAAAATCATCTTTACTTCTGAATGCTAATGGTATCAAGGTATACAAAACAATTGATTCCGTAGGAAACTGCCCCGCCCTTCCGCGTGATATCTCATCCTTGGTGCACTGAGCAAGGCTTAATTGTAAACCCACCAAAAAACAGTCATTACCCAGAGCCGGAAAACACATCCCCTTCAATTTTCCGACATTATGAATAAGGCTTGGATTCGTAAGGTTTTCGAGGTCAGGCGCTTCTGAGTACATTTCGAGTGCACGCTCAGCTTCACTACCCCCATCAGGCAGCGCTGTGTGCAGGTTTTCCGGAGATTTCGCTTCCCCTGTTCCTTTCCTAGATCTTTATGCGTCAAATCCTTCATCAATTGGCCTTCAAAAACTGCCTTCATCGTCTATAGCTTGGAACGGAACGGGCAAGTCACCCTTTCAACACCTTAAAGGGGCGCGGAAATTTTTTTTTGTCAATATATAAACACCGGCTCGAATAGTCCGCCTCAACCTCCACTCATCATAAGCTACCAACGCTGCTGGTTTGTGTCAGCTACGTTGTCGAGCTTAGTTTGTTTTTCTCCACAAGCTCCTTCACGGAGCCCTTTCGTGTCTGAAACTACTATTGCAGCTGATGCTTCGAGTTCCCCGGAAGTGCACGCGGCCCCACTATCCATGTCGTATACTGGCGCAGCTGCTGGCCTCCGTGCGCCTTCCCGCCGATTGCGAAACCTCTGCAACTTGTTTTGTAATAAACTGGACGTTTTTACGGTTCTCTGGTGCAGTTTCCTGCAGGGCTGAGGATTGCTTTCTTTTAGGTGTCGCCATGTTCTCTCGCTCCGGCAGCATTATCATCCTTCGCTTTGCTTCCTATCTGTACATGCTTTTTCCTTCAAGTACACTGACCCCTGCAGTGCGTTTTAGATGGAAGCATCTCATGCTCAATGCTGTGTCCCTCCCTCCCTCATTTTCGTTGTCCGCCGTCCGCACTCTACTGCGCATGCGCGTCTCTTCAGCCCCGTCAGCTTTTGGGCTGACGTCAGCGCAGTCCACTATAAAAAGAAATAGTTAGGCGGCGCCTGGTTTCGATCCCACGACTCTCTGGCCGCAACGGGAGGCACGTGGCGCTCTTCCCACTGCGCTACAAACCGAGACGGGAGAATGTGCTACGAACGCGCTTTATGTCCTTCACTCATTCAGACTACGTCAAGAAGATACTGATACAACGAAGACACGCGAAGCTGAACGTCAACGGAAACGACGAACTGAAAACTAATGGGAACTTCAGTCGACCACATGGCTGCTTCGCGTACTACTCAGGGTTACCCTACGGGAAGATGGTGTGATTTTTTGTCCCTCGTGCTTATGATGTTCTTTTTGTACGAGCTTGTGTCATTACTTCAGTATCTTTCAGTTATTCATATGTTTTTCTTACACAGTGCGTGATTTCTCTGTTGTTATTCCGTGTATTATCTCGTGTCACAATAGTGTACTCATCACTGAGTTAGGGCATTAGTTTATTTTAGTAATCCATATGCTATGCGTCGTGTGACTGTCATTATTGTTGTCATTTTAGTGTACAATCACTTAGACCTCCGCAGTGTTCCTGGGCAGTGAAAATTGATTGATTGATTGATTGATTGATTGATTGATTGATTGATTGATTGATTGATTGATTGATTGATTGAGTGAGTGAGTGAGTGAGTGAGTGAGTGAGTGAGTGAGTGAGTGAGTGAGTGAGTGAGTGAGTGAGTGAGTGAGTGAGTGACCTGAAGCTCTGTTGAATCGCTGTGACCTAGTTACTGCCATGTCATCGCCACCCTTACTCGCAACAGACTGCCCTCTAGCGTTTGAGTTTTTCTCTGGTAATAACCAGAAACTACGGAACCTGGGGAGCAGGATGAGAAAAGCGAATGGAAAGTCCTGGAGGGTAACCAGGCGTACAATCCAGTTTGTTAATCCGAACTGGGTGAGGTTTATTTGTCCACTAAGTACAAAGGCGCCCGAATAGCGGCTCGCATTGTTTTGAAAACGACCACCCAAGGTACGTCGGAGGATCTTGCCTTCGGCCCACGCCGCGCGACCTCCGTGAGAAATTGCATTACCTGTGGGAGTTGCCGCTGAGTGGAAGCCAACGTTTTGCTGCCGGATGAGACGCATATATATTTATGCTTTGTTGAGGGCCCAAATTGGAAGGGGTTCACGCCAAATGGTACTTTCGGACCTTCTGTTTTGCGTGCGCGTGCATGTGTGTGGGTGGGTGGCAGTCGTGCTTTTTTTTTTACATCGTGCTCCTATAGCCTTTACAGTGCCCAAGGAAGGTCCCTGTCAAGCCGCTGTGAGTGGAAACATGAATATTGTGCACTGACACCTTCCCATTGTGCCAGAGTACTCTTTCGCGCTGTAATGAAATGTAAAGCATGGAATGACATAGTTTTAACTCAACAAAAGAAGAAAGAGCAAAGAAGAACGAAAGGATGCGAGCTGCTTACCGATTGTCTCTATTCTGACGCATATATGTAGAAAGACCTTGCGCATTCGAAAAAAAATATCAAAGCCAATTTTTAAAAAAAATAAACGGTTAAAACGCGCGATGCTTTCACCCATGCAACCTGAGTCGAAGTCAAAGTCGAAAATCCAAACTGCTTCGACCGGGTAGAAATGGCGCAATCGGATACAGACGCCGGTTTCATCACTCGAGGGCCCCAGGTTCGAATCGGACCACCGAAAGCGTTTTTATCTTGAGGCGCTTGATGTGCTTTCTCTTATCATCATCATCATCGTCGTTTTGTGAAACCCATTGTTCAAAGTTGGCTTTCCTGCAGTGCCTTTTGGCGCGACACCAAGCGCTATCAGTGAGGCATAGAAATCTTCGCTTTAAAAACGGGGAGACAGCAGGTTCGTGCTTCATTAGCGAAGAGGATCGAAGCGTGAAAACTTACAAAAGGCACAGAAGCGTTTTGTTGAAGGGAATATGCAAGTTTGACAAAGAAAAAAAATATTTACAACGAAGAGGCTGTCTGTGCTATCAGGGTGGCGTAACGCTGCGCCGCTGGTTGAGGACGTGAGGGCGAAACTCATCCCGGCGCGTTTTCAGGCCGCGGACTTGAAAATTCCTGAGGGGTGTTACACTGATAGTTTCATCCTGGAAATGGCGCCAAACTTAAATTAGAAAAAAAAAAAGCCTGACTCCCGGAAAGAAGCCGATTGTATCGCAGTGTACGACCTCAGCGATCAGCTCAATCGAAGAACGGTAGCTACAATTGGCCGGAGAGAGTGTATTTGCGAAAGGGGGCGCGCGAAGCTCTCCGCGGCCGCTTAGCGGGCAACGCTAATAGATCGAAGGAACAGCCTTCCGTGGTGTGGCGTGCGTCGAAATAGTTTTTTGACAGCTTCGGTAAAAAAAATGCTTGGGAAGCTGCGTCCATTAATTGACAAGTCATTAACAAATTTAGTTATTTGTGATGCCTGCGGCGGATATATACAGGCTCTGCAAAGGCAAGGCAGTTTAGTAGAATGTGGGCTGTGATCACCTTGGCAGCGCTTACGTTACCCACCGCATTGGCTCAACGCTGAAAGCGTAGTGCTCCTGAGCTCGCGCGTGTTCTATCTCAGACCAGCCGGTGTTTTCTGATGATTTGCGAAAAATAAAGAAAGCCCCTACACTCTTGCACCTTAATACGTCTGACTTACCAGTTATTTCGACGAGGCGAGCAAAGTAGGCCGATGGCAAATTGATCTGATAAATGTTGTATCCCCTGTGACATAACGCAATGCCAGCGATGCGTTTTGAGAATTGCACAACTTCGCATATAATAAACATCTCTTTGTCGCTTTGTGTGCTGAGCCTCGAAAAAAATACCTCGAGTCATAAGATAGTTTGTCTACAGCCTCGCTATACGTGAAAATTGCACCCATGGGTACAGTGATTCGTCATTCAGGTGCACGGGGGCTAAGAAGACTAACGTAAAATTATTAGATTAGGCCGCTTTTCTGATGGAGGCTAAAGCGAAAAAGCCCGTGTGTTCGAGATTCCGGAGCACGTTAAAGATCCCCAGGTGGTCAAAATTCGTCCGGAGCCCTCCACTACGGCGCGCCTCATCTCCTGGGTAGCGTCGCGGGGTATTAAACGTCATAATCAATCATCAGTCAGATGTTTTATAACAGGATTGTGGGACGTTTTGGCAAAGATGAAAGAAACGAGGGGGTTCTGAATTGACCCACAGCTTTCCCCTGCACTGTACCGCGTTAGCTAGGTGCTGCAGCGCGTTAAATACCAAATTTGAATAGCTTCGTTTCTCCGCGGTGTAAATACCTTCGCAGAGTGTGGCTGGTTTCTTATGGCGCGTCTTCCAGGTTTTCAAGCACAGCACCTAGCAATTGCGGTTAGGTGCCAGTCCAGTTTAGCCCGATGACAATTGCATAATGGGGCTTTTTCTCCCAGGTATTACGACTCAGCTAACGCGGGAACGGATAGGTACAGCTGTAGGGTTCCTTTCGTTATTGGTAGAAGCGCACGTTCCGTGCTTCTATTTGCAAATGCTGTGCTTATGGCTTTAGACACAAGAAGTTGACATGGACGATGCGCAAGGAGTTATTATCAGCAGCCCTCTGGGGCACCATCTGCAATATGTATGCCGTCGTGCCACCGACTTCTCGGGTCGCTGTTGCGTGCGGGCAGACACCCGATGCGGCTGCATTCCAGCGTACGGCCCTTACCAAGTGCGCTCTCAGGACTGCCGTCCCCGGCAGGCCAGCGAGCGACTCTCCAGCGGAGCAGCCCAGTTGGCGGCCCTGTCGTCTGGCCCGCTATTCCTTTGACGTAGCAGCACACGCCGCGCGTGCCACTTAACTGCGTCGCCTCCTCCCCTCATTTTCTCTACCTTAACAACGGCGCGGGATCTCCCGTGGTTCCCTTGCTCCCGTCCGAGGCGTTCTGCCATGCTCGGCTAAGTAGCTTTGGCGACTGCCGGCTGCTGCCATGTCTCAGATCGGTCCTAACGACAGCTCTCCGAGGCGATGCGAGATGCATGCCAGCGCTCTCCGGTCCGCGGCCGCTGCAGATTCTTATTTGGCGGCCATCCTGCGAGGGCCCTCTTTCTTCCCTACCCCCGCAGTGTCTCTGGGGGGCTCCGCGCACAACGTGACGACGACCACTCGGGACAAGTGGAACCTGATTGGTCCGATAACGGACGTGCCTCGTCCGCGTCACTAATGGCCCTGCGCTGCGGAGTATGGCGGTCGACGCGGCGCTCGCTACATGGAGCTCGCTGCTTTCATCTCTGAGCTGCGTGCACGCATGCACGCGAGTAGTGCGCGTTGAGAACCGCACCACCGAATCGCACTCCGATGGCACTGTGACGTGAAATGCGCCCTGTACTCGCGTTGCATTCCTAACGGTGTTGAGGGCGATACAGAAAACCGCAGCGAATAAAATAGCGAGTGGCATAACTCTGTTTCAAATTTACGCGTGGTGTGAAGTGCACAGGATGTGTTCCCGGCTTCTCAAAATGTTCTCACCAAAACTGGATAATCGCATCGTTTTGATGTATCACCCCCCATAAAATAAAAGCATTGGCCTTACACTGCGGCCGCGTGGGGCCAGCAGTCATCCCGTTCAACGCGAAGAGCTAAGGCCTAAGTGTGGCGAAGAAACGAGTATGCTCTGTGCGAAACCACATCATCAGCCGATAACTGCAGTTCAAGTACATCTTTGCAAGTTCAGCGTACCTTAAAAATGTCGAGCACGGCACGAAGGACATGGAAAGGCACAACGTTTGGTATAAGCACCGTTTTTTAACTGGGTGAGTTCAAATGCAAGCTTAAAAAACAGTGTGGTAAGCGCTGATCACTATTAACATCATGCTTCGACCTACGTAGACCCGTGCTGCACTGGAATTTATGTGCATTCGAAGAGCATGCCATTTGGCTCAAATGAGGCACTAGGGAGGACGTTCTGAATCTACAGTGCTCTACGCCAATTTCGATGCTAATTAGCAGGATCATTTGCTGGGTTTTACAGGTGCTTCTTTCGGCGAGCTCCGTTTCATGCCGTATGATGATATTTGAAACTAGAAGGGATCTTCTGCAGCGAAATCCATCGCTTACTTGCCGTTTTTTTTTTCCTTACTAATTGCGTGTTGAGTTCACAATATTTGATCTCCGCACTGGTGTAATGGAGAGTATAAGGATTGGACACCGTTTACCTTTAAAATAATGAAATATATCTTGCAATGCACGTTAAAAGTTTTTAACAGGGAAGTTTAGCAAATAGTTAGAGCTTAATTGTCCGCAGTTAAAAATGCCTGGAAAATGCCGTATGCACATAAGCGCGCGCACGGGTGCTCTTGCCTCGCGTTTATACCGCCCTGCAATTAACAAAACCCAGAAAATGCCGAGCGCTCGCGTGCGCGTGCCTCGCGTCGGCCGTCCAGCGTACCCGACTCACGTTTGTCAAGCCAAGCACACCCACTTAGGAAGATTGGCCAAGACTGCACCCCCCCGCCAAAAACAAAAACAAAAAAAAGGACCTCCAGTGGTCGCCGTAATTGTGGCAACACTTGCTGGGAACGAGAAAGACACGTCATAGCGTACGGCCCTCCAAGTGGGTGTCCAATGATTATCACTATAAAAAAATGAAGGAAGCTGACACTTATAGCAACAAGGGTGGAGTAAAGGTTGTTGTGGCAGCGAAGAAGAGGTAAATCGGCTGCAATCGTGGAATAAATATTCGGGATGGTCGTGAAGGTTGCGTATACAGCTTGACTTCGTGCAAGTCCTACGCATTAGTGTGAGCTTCCTTCATTTTTTTTAGACATGCGTTTAAAATTTCAACTTTTATTTTAAAATCTATTTTAAACATCCGCTGCTTGCACAGTCAGACTTCACGCACTCACCGATGACATGCCTGTTGTGCTGGTCGGAGTATTACACGTGGATGTTCCATGACCCGATGCCACCTGACTGCTGTCCTCCGTGGTCGAGTGGTTTGGGTTGGTGTGTTACACAGACAGTGAAATGGCTACAACGCGGGACGGAAACGGGCAGCCCCATGTATGCCCGCTATAATAAAACTAGAGTCCTTCCAAATTTCATTTAGCTATAGTTAGGTATAGGATGTATGCTCAATCGCAAATGTCAAAGATACGTGTTTTGTTTCGTCCACTCCTTGGACTGCCCCGCTTCGCTGGTCAGCCTTCTTCACAGAAGGGAAGGACACTGAATTTTTTATTATGAAATGTCTAGAGCGCAGCAGTGAGCCCCATACGATGTTTCTGCAACGCTTCCGCGAACAGCGACAAATTTATGTTGCCTGCAGTAGGCTGTGCGAAGCCATTACAGACTCGCAAACGGGGCTCACAACTGCCAGCTGATAGCAGTCACCGATTCTCACGCGGTACGCCCTTGAAGCCACTGCCAGTACGAGAGCTTAATCAGACGGGAAATTCTGGAATGAGGCGCTATGTCAACCCACCATCTGAATGTGGAAGAGTTTGGGGCTGGGCCTGTCGGCATATGCACCTGAAAAAAAGACGGAACCCAGCTTTTGAAGACGCGTACCCAAATGATAGAGATGTACGACACACACACAGTGTGTGTGAATGTGTGCTACTTTTTCCTTAAACAACTGAACATCTTCATCGTTAACGGAATTTTCACAGAAACTCGTGCCGTTTTTGTAATGCCGAGATTCTAATAATTGGAAGATACACCATTGAGATAATTTTGCAACGCTAAATGATGCATTGCGCTAAGTACTTCGCCATAAAGACGTTCTGGAGGGTCCAAACGGTTGTGAACAATCAAAAGCAACAACAATAAGGGCAAATCAAACAAACCTACAATTTATAATGCTTGTCTAAAGGTGATGGGTCGCTTTTGCGTGGATGTTTAGATACTGTAAAAATATGCACATAGCTTCACTCCGAAATCCCTTTTACAGCAGATAGCACGCAAAACTTTAGCAGTAGCATCCAACCAGCTTACCCGCATAGATGAGATCAAGACAGCCGAGAGTGCTTGTACTAACCTTAAGCTCTCACATTTGCCACGCACTCGTTAATGAGTGCATTTTTGTGTGCACATTCACTTGAAAGCAATATTTTTTTTCGAAACCCAGAACAAACAGAACAAACATACCAGCAAGTCTTGTTAAACGGAACCAGAAGGAACCACAGCACTGTGTGCTTAAATTGCGGGCTAATTTCGTGAAAATAAGAGGCGCTTGTTCCCCTTCTTTCTCGCTTTTCTTCCTCGTCGTTTATTTTACTGTGTTAGCAGTAGCATTGTTATTTCGCGAAAACCTGGCTTCATTGTTAGCGGTTTGAAGCCTATAGGGGAAAAAATACGACAGGACGCGCTTGAGAGAGCACTGGAGCGCGGGGAGGAAATAGGGAGAAGGGGCGTTGGCGACAGGAAGGAATTCAGTTCATCCACACAAACCTCTCACACAGCTGTAATCGCACTACTGGCGCAGACGCCGGCGCGTCTGTCCGTGTGAGCGCCCATCATTTTTTTATCAGTCTGTCTGAGGTTGTTATTTGCCATTCTAAGGGCAGCGAAAGCCGCGATACTTCAAGAGCACTATCACTTTGTAAAGAACCGATGGGAAGAAACAATTTCTGCGACTTTCTTAGCTAGGACGTGCACACACGTTGGGAGACAGTAGCGTGCTTCTTCTCTCTGCCCTGAGGCCACGAGGAAAGTTCCGCGCATTAATTATAGCATACCGCTGGCTAACCTCTCCGGTATCTACTAGGCGCTTCTTTTTTTGCATACATTAGCAAATTACCTCGGAGTTCCTGAATAATACATTCCTACTGCGGACTCAAGTTAGGCCGATCGAATATTCAACGAAGACTTCCAGAGGGCCCGACATCAGGGCCCTCTATGATTTTCAGTGCTTTACAAAATGCGACGTGAATATTGAAGAACAGCAATCAAACGGCGCTATATGTCCGTGGTGTCCACTAATTCCAAAGCTTTCTGTTTTGATCTTTGGAACAATAAACAATATAATGAGGAAGAGAAAATTTCATGTCTGAATAAAACGGTGTTCTTTGAAAAGAATATTGGCATGCATGGGAAATATGCATCAGGCAATAATAGCGGCATAGGGGCAAATTTGAAAGCCTAACCATTACCTTATGGCTCCCTTGGCGTTGTAGACTGCCGGTCTTTCCTTCTGTATTTCCTCAACGAGCGCCTTATTCTTAACCATATTCTTCTGCCAAGCATAGCGAGGGCCTCCGTTCTGGCAGCCTTGATGCCGATAGGCGCCATAAGTAAGTTTCCCGTCAGTCGACTGCTCATGACAGGCTGTCGACGCGTGAGTCACGGCCCGAGGTAAAAAATAAGGTCCCCTTCACCCCAAGTTGTCAGAGTATACAAAAAAAAAAAAAAAAGAGGGAGAGGGAAGCAATCGCACACGCTGGCCTGCTCAAATAAATTACAAGGTGCGAATATCAAACCTAACAATGGTACCGCAGCCATCTATCCAGAACATGATGTGCCGTAGCCACTGCGCTACGGAACGCTTTTTTTGATTTATTATGCGCTACGGAACGCGGTTCTAGCACGCAACTAAAATCGGCTGCTGGGTGTCGCCAAATGATTGGAGGTCATTATCGAGGGAAATAAATAAACAGGCGCAACACTATCCTGACCAATCCAGAATTACTGCATATGAATACGAAGGAGAGACGGAGGACAAGGCGAAAGGCGAAATTTTAATCGGAGGAAAGACACGTCAGTTTTCCAAAACTTTCATTGATGCCAAACGACGCTGACTTAAATAGATAAGGTAGGACTCTCGGACCTCGCCAGCGTGATGCGTTTTAAAACTAGATTCGAGAATTGTGGCCTTCAGCTGTTCGAAACAATGGCCAGGAGTGTTCACATGCCTTGATTGAGGGTAAGAGGGGCAGGTTCTTGCACGAGAGCGGTGATTGTTGAACCTCAAACGGAAGAGTGTTTCAGTCTGGCCGGTGTATTGTTTGCCGCAAAGGGTGCATTCCAGCCGGTATACAACGTTGGCGGAGTCACAGTTAAAGTTCCCTTTTACAGTAACGTGATAGTTTGAAGCCGTGCTGAAGGCGCGCTGTGTGGTAGTGATTTGTGGGCATACCTTACACCGTGGTTTGTTACGGGGCATGCAACCAGTAGTTTGCGGTCGGCTGATGCTGGACTTATTGAGAACATCGTCCAGATTTTTTCTCCGTCTATAAACAACCCATGACGGCTCGAAAAATATTCTTTTTAGGCGTTCACTTTGAACAAGGATATTGGGATATTTTGTGAGTATGGATGCAACTTTCGGAGCAGAGCCCGAATGGTCAAAACGAAATTGGTTTGTCGATTGGGGTTCGGACCTATTTTACGGAGAATTTCGGTGCGGTTCAATTGGTTTGCTCGCGGGACCGCGTCGTCGATCACCTGCTCTGGGTATTTTTGATTCAAGAGCGCGGTTTTAAGTGCTCTGCAATTAGAATCGAAATCCGCTTGGCTTGTGCAGATTCGCCTGAAACGGTGAGATTGGCTATAGGGTACTGCGGTCTTGCAGTGCCTGGCATGGCTGCTGTGGAAGAGAAAATACTGGCGCATACCAGGTTTCCCTTAGAGATTAGTCTGAAGCCTGCACTGAGGAACTGTGACTGTTACATCCGGGAAATTTATGCTGTGTGTAGAGTAGGAATGAGAGAGGGAGATACTAGAATGCGCAAGATTAAAAGCCTCAATAAACGTAACGAGTTCCATTTCACCGTGCTGCCATGTCATGAATATCATCATCATAATCATCATCATCATCGTCATCAACAACAACAACAGCCTATCTACGCCCACTGCAGGACAAAGGCCTCTCCCATTAATCTTCAACACTTACCCCGCTCCTGTGCTAACAGCGCTATCATTCATCATCATTGTCAGAGAAAGTTGGCTTTCCTGCACGGCGTTACAGTCGCTTGAGGGAGAACACTGAAGCTTCGCGTTTAAAAAAGAAACTAACGGGTCTTGTTTACTGCATGATGCAAACCAGAGAGCGTGCAGTTTCTCAGCTGGTTTGCGCATTATCTAGTAGTCTGACCGTTACAGTCACTCAGATGAGGAGTTCCGCAACTACAAAAAAAAAAAAAAAAAAGAGAGATAAGTTTCCGAAAGGGGCGTTTCAGCGAGTGTTCATCATCCCGGTCGCGCATATTTTAGCAACTCTCGAAACGTTAATGAGTTTGCACTACCGGGCGAGTCGTCTGCGTTCGGAAAAAAGGACAGATTTGGGTCCCCCCCCCCCCCAAAAAAAAAAAAAAAAAAAAAAGGAGAACGGTATAAATGAGCCTGCGCGCAATTTCCGCTCGCGTGTTCGAGCGAATCTGATTTCGGCCGCTCCAGCACAGCTCGCTCTCACGTTCTCTGCAGCAGTCCACTCAACAATACCATGCTGCGACTGTAATCGCTTCCGCGGCCGACAGCTCAATGGTGCACCGTTTAGCTTTGCGCCTACTGTAAACAGTGGTACCTTGTTTCCTTTCGAGAGCGGATATCAGACGGAGTCTACGCGGCTTCATACAGAATTCCGCTTTTCTTCATAGCTAACGTTCTCAACATTATGTGCTAGCATCCGACGACATTGAATACTTTGCGCGTCTAAGCTACCGTAAAGAGACAAGAATATTGCGTCAGTGACCCTATGTGTATATCTATCTCTACATTAGAGGGGCCTTATTTCGTGGTCACAGACAATTTTATAAAAATATGACTATGAAAAAGTTACCCTGTTTTATCATTTACCTGTAACCAAAAGCCCGAATTACAAATTTCAGTTGTTAGTCAGCGCTGTGTACTACATGTGCTCTCCTGTCGTCTTGTGTTTTTTGTGCGGTTTGTCGCTCAGATATGCAGTGATGGTCAGGGTTAGCCTTTTTAATACTAGAGACGGAAACATCGAAGTCCTCTAAGTTTCATTTTAATTGAATAAATTTGCACTACGCACTCGTACACATGCATGTATACGTGTAATTTACTCATAAATAAAACTAAACCTAGTTAACACGGAACAAGTCCAATGGTTTTCGGGTGGTGCATACCGCGCTTCAGTGCTCCAAGGAACACCGTGTGGTCTGCAGTCGGCTATCAACAACACATGCGGGAATATAGTCAAAATAACCCGTAACTGCAAATTCGAACAGGCAGCCCTGTTGCACGGCAATAGCTGATAAAAACGGTGCTATTGCGGGCTTGATTTCCAGTAGTCGTGATGCAGTTCAAAAATTGTTGTCTGCGTATCTGCTCACTTCACAGCAAATGTCGTCGAAAGACGATAGTCCTCTACCGCCTCTGCCACGTGAATGCCTCTCTTCTTTTCCACGCCCACCTATCGTGCTCTTCCCCTCCCTTTCGGTCCTCCCACCACAAACACGGCAAGGGTTTTGCAAAGTCAATTCAATTTTCCCGCGCTCCACTGCTCGCGCAATCTACTGGATTCTTTTGTTACTGTTCAACTTGGAACACCGCTACCAGGTCCACGCTCGCGCGAGCTGTGTTTGTATCTTTGGGTCAAAATATTTTTAACGCCTATTTTTATTTGCTATCGCAAATATCCAGCACACATTTTCTATTAAAAGAACATTGCGAGTACCAGTTGTGCATTCATGCTTCACCTCAAATATGCCTAATATTTTATTTTTGCTCAACAATGTTTACAGGTATGAGATGTGTTTCGAGAATTAGTGGTTTGGAAAAGTTCTGCGTATAATGTATAAACCTCTCGTTCAAGTATTCTTTCAACTTTTGGCCGGGAGGCTAAATCGATGGACAGGCAGGCAGGCGGGCAAAAATTTTCGTGTTTAAGTTTTCCAAGAAAGACTGTTGCCCTTAAAAATTCCTAACGTGTAGTCGGCAGTATCTGGTCGCTTAACCATCAAAATAACCTTGTGTGAGCCTTTTTACAGCTAAGAGCGTTGCTTAAATCACGCCCATTCATCTTCACGTTGTCAAGCTATTGAACCCTTTATATATTAAACGCCGTGACGTCCGTAACGGTGGTGACGCCAGGAGGAGAATAGGCTTCACTGCTGGCGCTTTCGTCGTTCTCCGCGCTCTGCATGCGAAGCGACGCGTGCCCGTAAAGATGTGCGGCTACGCTATAGTCTTGCCCGAGAAGGGGATAGATAGGCACTCATAGTTCGCAGCCCGTCGCATCGAAGTCGGCCGCTCAGTACCGCGGGTCCTCGCTGTTGTGTCAACTACAGTAGTGGGTATAGCTAAAGTTACCACGCTTGCTCTCGCATACGTCTTCGTCCAGCGAAGTCATAGTGCGGCGAACTTTCGTGTTGAACGAAACTATCTTGACAGCTAATGTAAACACTCCTGTTCTTGAAAGGCAAAGCAGATGAGACTCACCACAAAGGAACACGGCGAAATGTTCTCACTATTTTTATGCAAAGAATTCCCTCTGTCGAAGGGGCAGAAAGCGCACAAAGACGAGACAAACTTAGAAAAAGAAATACGAACGATGGAACTTACAGCATCCGCCGCACATAGCACTTCCTATGCACCGCTATGTACTTACTGGCCTACGCGTTTACGCACTCACGGCTGTGGCGCCAGAGGGACCAGCTCGGACTGACGCCATGTTTTCGCCGCGGCCAGCGGCTTGACACGATTGCTGTGTAATAAACTGCCTCGAGATCTAACACAAGTTCCGAGACGTGACAGCCCTATCTGACTATCCGGTCTGAGAGCTCCATGCATGCGCTGGCATAGCACAGCGTTTGAGAATAGGGCTAATTATTACAGCGGAAAACAGCACCCGAAACGAGTGTGGCTGCGGGTTTAGTGCAGGTACGCGTTCTTACCACGCAGAGTGCGCTGCTGTGGTGGCAATTGCTTTGTTCGTCGCGTCGTTATCAGCTAATACCTGGCTAGCCCGTAAAGCAACTTATTTGGCGCTAACAGAAAGCTGACGTGCGCGAATCGCGTCCTGCTCAGTCGTTTAAAGTTGTCAAAAGCCTTTACTGAAAAATGCGTAACCACAGTCGACTCACATAAGACAAAGTTGCTTTCATGATAAGTCCTACTTTCAAACGTTATATGACTCTTATGAAACAGCTCGCATGCGCGGCGCATTCCAGATAGCGTCGTGGGTACATGGCTGCTCTTCTAGAAAATTTAAAAATATGGATTCTCTGGCTGATTGACCATGACGAGTGCTTGTTTGCATATCATAGATTTTTTTTGTTCGCATTATTTTTTTTCGCTTTACGCGATTAAACACAATTGCCATTATAACAACCAACACACGGCTTTCATTACAACGACTTGTTTAATTGATTTAATATGTGGATCTTGTTGTATAGAAACGGCAACTATTACAGAAAAAAATAAGAGCAGAGCAGTTTATTGCAATATACCGGTGATCGGTGCAGTTTGGCGTCCTACGATAACGTATCCCGCAATTGTACGTAAACGAAACGCTTAATGGTGTTTACAGCATACAGCCATGGTCTACTTTTCTCCAAAAGGCAGGGAACATCAATTGAAAACGTTTTACCTCAGATCTCTCTCTTGTGTTGTCAATAAAAAGACTCGATCGACTCACTTTATTCGATTAGCTTCTTTAATCGGATAAGGCGATCACCGAAGTGTGTACGGGAAAGAGATCGCAGCAACACAACTCATGCTGTGTTTACAGCCTACCACGGGGGCTCAGCTCAAGTAATAATAGCACTTTTGGTTTCGGGCCGAAGCGCTGAACTAATGCGGACAGTTTAGTAAACTTTATTCGACCTTAACAGAGGAGCATGTCGCTTAGAGTGCATTATCTTGTCATTGCTACGGGAAGCCAAACAGAAAAAAAGTTACAGTACAAAATTCTGATACGGTAGTCACCCTGCTCCTGCTGCAGTTTACGATAAACTGCACTTATAGCGTGAGGTACAAACCTGCTTGACAGGATATAAAGCTATAACGTAATCGCATTAATAGGGCCTGGCTTTGCAAACGATAGTTAAAGGATGATTTGGGCTCTCCTAGCCTAGCTAGGTAAGAAATGACAAAAAGAGGAAGGGTGCCTGTAAGAGTGAATTTTTTGTTTTGTTGGGAAAAATTCGACGACATTCCCCATTGAAAGTAAGGAAGAGTGCACCATGCCGGAGGATCGTGCGATTTGCGGTTCATTAAGGGGTAGCTTGGGAATTAATGGGCAGAAATGATAGTACGGCAACGAAAAAGAGTCGGCGAAGAAGCTGCTGCAGTCTACCGTGCTTTTCATTGCACTTGTATCATGATGAGCCGTTTTGTCACCGTGCTGTTTTGTCGCCGTGCCGTTTTCCCGCGGTAGTGTTATTGAATTTTGCTGTGTTGCCTTGTGCAACTTTGTAGCGTGCTCTTTTTTCTTTCACGGCACCTTTCCGTCTTTCTGAAGCCAACCAAGCAATTTTCAAAGCGCAGCTTTCTATACCTCACTGATGGCGACCTTCCCGTCCCCAATACTCTGTGAACCCCTATTAGCCCCAACAGCGAACGAATCCCTCACGAAAAAAGCCCAGCGTTTCAACCGTCGTTGTCGGTAAACGAACGGCCGTTAGTTTTTACTCATTGCACCTGTCCGGTATTTCGTCTAAAGGAAAGCGGCCGTAATACAGCCTTATCCATGTAGACAAAATACAAGTTTGTTTTATTCGAAAAATTTCGTGTTTTAATGGCCCCCAGCGCTTCCCGGTAGCAAACGATGCCGTGTTCAATGAGAAATAATTCCATGTATGTTAAAATTTTGATTTTTTTCGCCAAATAGTGTGCTTTCGTGACGTCTTCCATGAGATCACAAGGGCGGCTATTCAAACGAACTTCCAGTGCGTCATCAGAGAGAGAGAGAGAGAGAGAGAGAGAGTATAAACTTTAAATCCTGAAAATTCTTCAGAGAGGCGTCCTCATCCCAGGATGCCTTGAGCTCGGGCCGCGTCGACAGCCCTTTCGATCAGGCGCAGCTGATCTTCAAGGCCGGAGCTGGCCAAGGCTTTCTCCCAAAGCTCCGTGGAAAGGTGGATGTTAGGGGGGGTCTAGGGTAGACTTATCCCAGCCGCCCACTATTTGTCTGAGAGTCCCAGGCTCTTCATAGAAGCGGCAAAGTGGAGAAAAGTGTGTCCGGTCAAAGAGGTGAAGTCTTGTGGGATGTGGGAAGATGTTGACCTGCAGGGCACGCAATAATCTTTTCTGATCCCTCGGTAGTGATTTGTGGGGTGAAGAGAAGGTTTTACGGGACAGCCAATATTGCTGCGTGATTTCCTGGTAGGTGACAAGAGGTTGCATGCGCTCAGGCTCGGCTTCGGCTCCACCAGCGCTGTCTCGGCGGGTCAAATATCGAGCCACGTGGTTGGCGATCTCGTTGCCCGGGATTCCGCTGTGAGCTGGTGCCCATACAATCCTGACTGGTCTCGTTGGTGGCCTCTGATTGATTAGTCCAAGTGTTGTGACGTGCAAGCGACCGTTGGCAAAGTTGCGGCACGCCTGCTGGGAGTCTGAGATTATAACTTTGGCGTCGCTGTGGCTAAGCGCAAGTGCTATCGCCGCTTCCCTCGGCTTGGAGGGGGCTGTGCCCGGGAATTGAGATGCTGCACCTGTGCTGCTTATTTAAAATGACGGTGGCTGCCATGGCTGCTCTTTCGGGGTAACAGTCTGCGTCTGTGTAGGTGGTAGATGGTGCATCTCCATACAACCTAAACATTGTCCAGGCTTGGGCTCCTCTGCGATCCTCGTGATGCACAGGGCGCATCACGAGGACTCATGGCTTGCTTGTACGCCTTCCTGATCAGGATGGTTATTTTCTCGAGCTCTGTGGCTTTAAGCAGGGCGTAAGGTACAGCGTACGTAATCCTAGACACGACGAAGGCCTCGACAAGGCGAAGCGCGTCCGCTTCCCCCATACCCCTGGTTTTGGTTGTGACTCGTCGTATCATATGAGTAACCTGGTATGTTGTGGTTTTAGCTTGTTGATCAGAAGGGTGTTGGAGCGGTCCGCTTGGAATCTCATGCCCAGAATCTTCATGCTTGGTGATGGCGCAATGATATGGCCCTCTAGGCGTATGGTGATAGTGGGCGAACCTGGAGGGAGTGTTTTGCGCAGTGAAACCAGGAGTAGCTCAGTCTTCTGGGGGACGCAGCTGGGACCACATGACTTGGAATAGGCAGCCACCACATCCGCTGCCTCTTGTAGGCGGCTCTCTAACTCTCCGATCGACACTGTGGACGACCAGATGGTTATGTCGTCAGCGTATAGGTCATGGCGGATCCCCGGGATGTTGTCGAGGAGTGGCGGCAGGCCTAGCACGGCAAAATTGAAAAGGATAGGACTCAATACAGGCCCCTGTGGTGTTCCGCGCCAACCCAATAAGAAGGGGTCCGTAGCTTTTTCCCCGACTTTTAACACACCTTTCCTTCCAGAGAGAAAATCTCTGATGTAGTTGTGAACCCTGGCTCCACATCCCAGTGTGTTGAACCTGTGCAAAATTTCTGTGTGCTTGACGTTATCAAACGCCCCTTTGAGGTCCAATGCGAGGATGGCAGTGGGGGAGGCACGAGTCGCAGGGGCCAGCACTTCCTCTTTAAGCTGAAGTAAAATATCCTGCGTTGACAGTTGCGGACGAAATCCCACCATCGTTAGCGGGATCTTGCCTGAGTCTTCCAGATACGGTTGCAGTCTGTTGAGAACCACATGCTCTAGGAGTTTTCCCACACACGAAGTAAGAGAGATAGGTCCCAAGTTTTCAAAGGCTGGTGGCTTGCCTGGTTTTGGTATGAGGCGGTACTCCCCAGTTTTCCAATCCTCGGGTAGGGCGCCAGACTTCCAAATTTTGTTGAGGTGGGCGGTAAGTTCTAGCAGTGAACGGTCGTCGAGATTGATGAGTGCTTTGTTAGTAATTTGGTCGATTCATGGAACCGTGTGGCGCCTCAGGTTTTGAATGGCCGCGGTAACTTCGTGAAGATGGAGATCCTCGTCGAGAAGCTCGTTTTGGCTACCTGTGTATGGCGGCAATGGCTCCGACGGTTGCGCAGGGAAGTACCGGGCTTTGAGAGACAAAAGGAGATCCGCTTCACTGCCTGGGAATTGGTGAATGACTCCGGTCATCTTGTGGTGGGATTCCGTCCTACTGCCTGTCGGACTGATCAAATGCCGGAGCAGTCTCCAAGTTTTGGATGTGCTTAGTGTGCCTCGAAGCCCATCGCAAATGGTCAGCCAATTTTCTCTCGCTAGCTTGTTCCCGTATTCTACCACCTTGGCAGTGAGTAGAGCACTGTGAATTTTGAGTTTCCGATTCATGCGCTGCTTTTTCCACCTGTTCAACAGGCTTCGTCGGGCTTCCCATATGTGAAGGAGAAAGGCGTCGATGCAAGGAGTGGTGGTGGAAGTCCGTAATGTTTTGGTATGGGCTTTCATATCCCGGCATAACTGTGCGATCCATTCTTGGATGGTCGAGGAACTGTCTTCCTCGCTTTGGTGTCTTTCTGTTCGTGTTTCTCGTAGTTTCGCCCAGTACGCTAGACGGGCTAAACCAGTACTGACCATGTATTACAACCCATGTAGAGTGGTGGCCAGTAGAGCATGATCGCAGCCATGCTATTCGTCCAAATTGGTCCATGTAGCATGGGAGATGTTTTTTATAAACGTGAGATCGGGATTGGTGTCTCTTGTCGATTCTTGTACTCTTCGTGGGATCGATTATAACTCTGCAGCCTTGCTTACCGTCAGTCCACCCAGGTGGCGCTACCATACTCAGCCGAGGACCATGGCCCACCGTTGCTTAGTTTTTGACCGTATTTGGACCTGGCTTGCTTTTGTTACGCTAGAAAGCAATCGCTTCGGGAAACATGGGGTGTCTCACGTGACAAACAGGGTCACGTGAGACAACTTCGCTTACGCCAATCGGCCAGTGTCGTGTAAGACAACTCGGACTGCTGTGCAGCTAAAACAAGCATAATGCGCCCAGTACCAACAGCAGTGCGTATCTGTACTTCTATGTTTACGTGTATTTTCGTAACTTTCATTGTTTACCCCACCATTCTTACTGCTGTAAAATGAATAAGCATTACATATAAGCGCAAATAGCTCGATCGTTCGGCAAGCTTATAAGCTCTTCCTAAATTGCGTTTGCTTTTGCCATCCTCAGCCAATCGCACAGCTGGGCATATGACATCATAGGTTCTGTTGCGCGAAATGAGCTAGTGGGTCGCATGGCCATTCCATTTTTTTTTCTAATTATATAGCTTATTTGATCGAAGTTTACGTTAAAAGGGGTGTCAGTATGATTCTCACGAGGCAGTCTTTCGAATGAACCAAACTTGTGTTTTGTCTGCATGGCCCCTTAAGGGACTTTGATTCAGTCGTCTACGTATGAGAGTAAGAGAGATAGCGTACGGGGGTAAAGTTACGAGGCTTCGGACTGCGGAGCAAAAAGGAACGCCGCGAGACCGATTCACTGTCGCCGACCAAGTAGGGCGCGTTCGGGCGGTTCCCCGCTGGCGCCGAAGGACGTCAGTATGCTGGGAGGCAGCCTGCTACGCAGTGCGGATGCGGTCTCACGTGCGGATCGAACTCTAAACTTGGCGAGGCGCCGCCGTTCGCGTTTGTATGCTTCGTGGGAGCGAAGGCGTCGCGGATGCCCCGAATAACCCGCGCGCCGCAGCCAGCAGTGCACCCGACTGGCTTGGTTGATTCTGCGCGTTCGTGGTTTGAAATCTTTGCACGCTGCGAGCCAAAGCTGTTCCGAAGCGCATTGTGGCGCGCGTTGTGCAGCTTGGCCCGGGAAGCGTGGCTCGCACCCAGGCTTGGGACTACCTGAAGTGGGGGGAAAAAAACGTGGGGATTGTTTCGGTTAAAACCTTTTCCTCGTTACGCTTGGCGTGAGAGCCGGCTCCGCGGAGCTTGAAACTGCGTTGCTGGTATGGGCTGCGCTTCATCATGCGAGTAGGGGTGTTCGGGAGAAACACCTGCTGAGCATCGGCGTGGGTGCGCGCTGCGGAATGTATTGTCGCTTCTAGCTTCGAAACCCGCGCGTTGTTTGCGCAGATTACTTCTTATTTTTAGCTTTTTTTTCTGTGGACAGCTCTAAGAGGCGTCTGTGTGCGCTTCGGATCGAGCTATTGTGTCACGACGCGTGTTCTCTTGAAAACTTCTCGTGCCGTGTGATTTTCTGTATGAGTGGTGATATCATGAACACCTTACTGTTCGCAGCCCCGATAGTCGTCCTTATTCTTGCATATTTTTGTGAGTAGTTGAGATGAGCCTAACGATAATGCTCGAGAACAGGAAAAAATGCCACCATTCTTCCATATACAAATGCTGGATTCCGGAAGTGAAAGGGCTATAGGAAATGCTTGACACTGATTGACGTGTTGAATGTCAGACGCTGAAATGAGCTACGCAATTACTGCGCTTCTTTTCTTCGCGTACCGACTACCACTAGCTACTACTGCTTAGCACTACCATCAGGACGATTCCATAATAGCCATGAATACCTCGCTGTCATTTTCATTTTTATCGCTCTATCTCTCTTAGGGGAGTGCAATTAAGGTAATCTGGAAAACGGTTATGCGGTTGTACTCTACAGCGTGTTGCCGACGAGCGCGTCTAGCCAAGCCTTGATGGCTGTTTTTCTAACGTAGTTACGATACCGGCTTTGCCAACACTGAGTGAGGGATCACGTGATTTTCAAGTCGGCTTGTTGAAAGTTTTATGAATGTCAACACTTAAGAATGGCGCCGTCTACCTTTTGCTCTTGGTTCTGACACAGTTGCGATACCGGTTTTTACAGAACAGAGGGATCGATCGCGCAATTGTCAACGCCAGGCTTTCGGGGTTTCCGACGGCGATAGAATAGCTAAGTCCGCCATAGACCGCTTCCGCGGCAAAATATACACTTTTTTTTTTTTATGGCGGGGAGAAGAGGGGAGGGGGCTTGCGATGTTTCAGCAAGTTCTCTGTCCCCATGAACATGGCAAGAGCAGTGCGAAGAACGAAAACTGCGAAAGTGTTACAGCAACGTCCATATCGTTTGACTCAAAAAAATTGACGCAGCTTGCACTAGTGGTGCAAGGCTGCAGAAACGCACAGCTGAGGGTCGACCTAGCTTCTCCCCACTGAAAGAGGACCCCAGGAGAGAGTGAACCGAAAGAGCAAGTCTATGCACGTTCCTCGTACGGCGAGTGGCAACCCAAGGCTGTCACGCTCGACATTAACGGCCGCCAAGACGTCGTCGCCGCCGACCGAGTCAAGCCCACTTAGGTCGCCTCCCTCCGACCCACTTAGGGCTTCCCCGTCTCAAGGACTCCACCCGGAATTCTCAAGCCCAACCGACCAAAAACGTCATGTGGGCAACACAACGGCCTCTGGCTCTACAAGGGGGGGGGGACTGGACTGGACTGGGAAAACGTATACGTTTAAGTCTTTTTTTGCGAGGTTGGGCGGCACTCTACCGTGGTCTTCTACCGCGTGCTACAGCTCCCAACAGGGTTCAGCAGGCGTGCCGTGTAGTGACCACAGGGGTCCGCCACGCCGAAGCTCCCCACGTGGTGCAAGCCCACGCGCAAGCCTGGACGACGCCGGGCGCTCGGTATTTTTTTGCTAAAGCCACTGCGCGAAGGTCATGCCGGGCACCTCGTGGGAGCTTTTCCCCCTTTACATTCTTTTTTCTAACGCAAAGGGACAAAGCTTAATCTTAAACAGCTCTGATGTTAAAATAGGATGCGTGATTTGGTACAGCGCAATTCAGAGCGTCATGTGATGTCTTAGCACAGACCAAACTTTTGAGTGAAATGGTATGTTGGACAT
The DNA here is from genome assembly GCF_048455015.1 of Haemaphysalis longicornis. Lineage (NCBI taxonomy): Eukaryota > Metazoa > Arthropoda > Arachnida > Ixodida > Ixodidae > Haemaphysalis > Haemaphysalis longicornis. Next base: position 456,572,975 of record NW_027526203.1, on the reverse strand, counting down.
CGTGATTCTCCGAAATTTCATTGTTGGCTGTATAGATAGGTAAGTCGACTGCATTGTGGTGATCCTGAACCACAGAGTTATCTTTAAGTGCAGCAGCAGGGCAGGTAGAGCTCGTTAGATGCGTGATTCCTCTAGGCTGGTGCATCGTGCTTTATGCAAAGAAACACGAACAAGCAGTCTGAACCTTTCCAGGGGTATACAAAACGTGCTGAAATAAATGCTGCAGTGTTTTCGAGTTTTGTGGAAGGTACATGCGAGGTTAAATTTGATTAAATTTCATGCATGCTCATATCCGGCATTTCCGCTAGAGCCGTGATCGAAGCCAACAGCTCCAAACAAGAATTGCTGAACGTAAGACCTACCGAAGAGGAAAAGAAGTTGTCTTTTCTCTACATCACAATACCCTCTCGTAAAGCAGTAGTTGTAACTATGCGCTTCTTTTATAGCGCAAGGGTAACAAGGCAACCAGAAAACTCTCACGTGAACTGGACCGATGCCGGAATTAGAACATAAGAGGAAAGCTGGGCCGTTTTCTTTTCCACGCAATGGCTAGAAAAAAAATATTTACACAATATTCTTTTAATATAGGAATTGTTCTCCCTTTCTTCTGGGGTTTGTTTTTGCAAGTGATTTTTGAAGAAAAGGAATTAAAGCCATTCCCCTCAAGCTGTCGGAAGTGCAGAGAAGTGATTCGCCATAATGGGCGAATCATGAGAGAGCGACGTTGTCCGCTTGCCACCCAATGCAAATCAAATTTCCCGCCTTCGCAGTGCTCGCGCGCTCCCTACCTGAAACTGCGCCAGCGGGAGTTCTGTTCTTTTTGTGCTTGCTTTTCCTCCCGCACTTGCTGGGGTTGCACTGCCACTTTTTTTCGCTTACTATAGTACAAACCAACCCAACGAGCGTTCCTAACTAAATGAACGCGGGTGCAGCCGGTTAATTACGTATATTTTGCTTCAAGTGTACACCCGGCGTCAAAATAAGCCGGGGCACGCGAGCGCGTGGCAAAATGCCTCGCTGCGACATCTGACGTTGCACTTCTGGTGGCGAGACAGCGATGTGCGCGTGCGCGTCCAACCCCTGTATACCAACTCTGTCTTTTCTTTCGCTTCAAGCGGCAAAGCTGATAACACTGAGCAATTGGCGCTAGGAGTCACTTTTTATGCTCAGCGCGTCTCGCTGGCACATTCTTCGGCGGCGAACGGTGAGGTTGAAGCCTGCTTTGCTCTGTCTGCCTGGCTCTGATGACGGACGTATTGCAACAAGATTTTGATATCATAGTTTTAAGGGCGATAGCGTTTGTTTCGCTGTCTAAACGCGAAACTTTTGTCATGTGTCTGTGTCAACCAGTTGAACGCGTATTGCAACCTATTACTATTTTTGTTCTTTTTTGACAAACCCACGACCACGCCGGTCTCCACTCGCACTTTCTTTTTTCAATACCTGATTGAGAACTTATGCAAGACGACTTATCACAGCTTATGCAAGCAATCTTTTTCGCCTCAATTTTTTTCCTTGCTGGTGTGCTCATTTATAGTTACCAACCAACTGCATGTTTTAGGCAAAAAATACGAAGACGCGATGGGATATATGTGGCTCAAGATCGTCACCGAGACGGGTAAGACGTGTTATCTGTTAGATCGGGGCAGAGCGAGCAACGCACACTTCACCACCGAAGCGTGTGCGATCGACGCATGCTGGCGAAGAAAGTGACACCTATGGCCCTGCGCTGAATGTGATGAGCTTGGCCACGGCCGGAGTAAAGGAGCGGCGGGCGCGCAGCCCGCCGCTCCAGCTCGGCGGTGGCTTGGCTGCTTGGAGTGAAAGAAAAGACAGGGCAGTGAGCGTGGTTGGACGCGCACGCGCACATGGATGTCTCAACACCAGAAGTGCGACGTCAGATGTCGTGGAGATGCATTTGCCACGCGCTCGCGTGCCCCGGCTTGTTTTGCTGCAGGGTGTACCTACAGTTTTCTTTGCGCTAAACAACCGGAAGATGTATGACAAGCGCCAGCGGTTCACGAGTTTAGAACGCTTATGACTCTATAAACCGCTTGGCTTTCGAAGCCACTGGATTACGCCGCGACGACAGCCGCTACGACGGAACGCCGTGTGGTTCTACTTGAATCGAATTAAAAATTGAATTGAAAATGAGTTTTATTGCAACCAACATGACATGGGTACATAGTACAGGAGGAGGTCTCAAGGTCATGAAAACCGCAAGCGGAACCTCCTATACACTTGGGTCCAGCGAGCGAGCTACGACGACAAGGCGAGCCCCTAAAGTGGTCTGCACTTAATAGTGGCTTAGGTTTACCAATTCTGAACCTAGTTGTCACGAGCGAAAGCAAAGACTGTGCCCACGGTGTTTCGTGAAAGTTTGCCTTGGCTTGAGTAGCTTGCCATGCACTTTCGCTTGCACTGAAGGGCACCCACAGACAGCCCATCCGGTGCACCATCGATGGCGAGACTGAGGGACCAAGCGCCGGAGAAGCAGCCATCGCCTAATCACGAGCTTCGCTTGCGCCGAAGCGTGCGCACGTACGGCCCAGCCATCGCTGAGCGATGAAGCGCAGGCGAATCAGCCGTTTAACCCTCCCCTGCTCATGTGGTGTTGCAGCAGCGAAGAAGGTACAGCTTGCACGCCGGCGGCTCAAGGTCACTTGCGACATGATGAACGACATTGAAAGATGTAGCGTAGCAGAGCTTTCGCTCTAAAACACCTTCAAGAAGGAGAAAAGTGGGAATGGCGGTGCGTACGAGTTTTACTTCCCGATATTGATCTCTAGGTAGAGGAAATAAATTGCTGCTCTCCACTACACCAATCCTCTTGGTCGATGCGTAGATATAAATAGTAAAACCTTGATAGTAAAACCTTGATGGGAAGTAAAGCTTTCGCTGAAAAGAACTATTACGGGATAGGTGATGTATGTACATGGAGCACGCAATTAAAAATATTCTGGACTGGAAGGTGGATGACCAGCGAAGCTGAGGTGACACAAGGAATTTTGAACAAAGGTGTGAACTTTCGACGGAAGTCGGGCTGCGACTAGCCGTTCCTTGACGTCATTAAACTCCGTAAATGGTTAGAAATTCCAGGTTAGATGTATCTGTTCGTGGTCGAGAATAGGGGCGCGGCACCTTATAAGCAGAGACTGCATGTTCCGCACCTTGGAAATTTTCGACGTCCCCGGCGTCAGGGAGGGCGGACTACACTCGGACTCCCATAACGGCGACCGAAGACAAGTGAAATGCAAAATAGAGAAAGGCAACTTGCCAGGTTAAAGCAAGTGCGGAGCCAAATAACAGCACACAAACAAACAAAAAAATTCCCCCGCATTTCCCCGAGGGGGAGAATGTGAAAGTACGAATGCACGGTTGTCGGCCCGCTTGCGGCGCTTGCGCTCGGCCCCCGCAGCCCACCGCCTCGCCGCCTTCTCTTCCATCTCTTCCATCGGGTTTGTAGTATCACGTGTACACCACGCAGTTATCAAGCCGCTATAACGCCGCTGAGTCGCCAACGCAGGCCGCTGACGACGTAGTTTGAATGCGTTAAAGATATAAGGCGCGTTACTAACACTGATATCAGCGTCGCCTCCGTGGCTTAGTCGGTAGAGCGTCGCGCTGCGGCCGCAAAGTCCTCAGATCGAAACCTGGCGCCGGATGCTGTTTTTTTTTTATATATAGAGAGGAGGACTGCGGACGCCGCCGCCGCCGACGCCGCCGCCGCCGCCGGCGGTGGAAGGTTTGGGGTCGCTTATAAAGTGCATTCGCACTTGAAAAACAAACAAACACACGAATGCCTCGCGTTATGGAACGCCTCCGTCTTTCTCATCAAATTCGGGGCTGAGTTTCTGCACGCGCCCACTTTTTGACGGACAAGAGAATATCACAGAACCAGAGCCATAAACAGCTTCGCTTTAAAAAGTCACTGGCCATTCCACTTTGTTATTGCGGTTCACCAGTGAAGCTATATTGATGACGCGACCCGACTTTATTGACATCCCATTTTAGTCGAATTTTTTTTTTTTTTTTTGGCTGACTCTCGTCGCGTCTTTTGCGCCCGGCGTCACGAGCCCGCTCTTCCTCCTGCGCCGTCGGATCGCCGTGCGGTTGGCCCTTGCTCTCGGTGTCACGGCCCCGTTATGCTTACCGAGCAACCGGATCGGCGCGACGGCGATGGTTGCATTCCCGCTGCTGCTCGTGGTGACGTTTGTGGTACCAGAGTCCTTCTTCAAAGCTTTTCTGCTCACGAAACTCCGCTGCAACGCTATAGGAGGGTTTACAATGTCACCGAAGCAGCCCCGGGGTGGCGCTGGGAGCATAGTGGGGGCAGGCGAGACCTGCGCGCTGCGTCGATGGAGCTAGGCTGCCACGGAATCCGGCTGCATCGGCAGGTTGTTTTCCAGTTCCATATAATTAGTCGATGTGACGCCTTTGGTCATATTGTGCGGGGAAACTGCGCGGAAATGCCCAAGACAATGCGTACCGGGATGTCGCTTCGGCTACAGAGAGGCCAGAAAAAATGTCTCGTTTTGTTTATCAAGTGACGCCGATAAGCGCGAGCAGTGGAAACGTGCGATACCGAGACCCTAATCCGGCGGCTTTTCTTTTGACTCACATGTCCGTGCCTGTGAAAAGCGTTTTGATGACACAAACGCCATTTGGAGCGACGATTTTTTAATTGTGCTTCAAGCTTGCCTGGTTTTGAGTAGTCTGTTACCTTCATGTGTTGGCCTTGTACACAGCTTTTCAATGCTGCATTAGTGATCGTAGCTTGCTGTTTTTTGAAGTGCCTTCATATACTTTGTATTCTTACTTTGTTTACAGTATGTTTGTCGTGTCATGTTCGCGAAAATTTGCCGCGGTGCGAGACTTGAACTTGTTTACCTAATTGTTACTGCATGACCGTGCCCTGCTGACTTATCTAGTGTTTCGAGCTGAGCGCGAATTTACTACTTCTGCCGTAAGCGACGCCCGGCAGTCTTCTTTGATAAGGAAAAAGATGTAGCCTTGTGGTCATTAACCCAGACTTCATATCTCACTCTTCTTATCTCAAAGACTTCTTATCTCAAAGCATTCCCACACGAGAGAAGGCAGAGCAAACTTTGCGGCACTCAAGTCGCCAAAGCGAGTCTGTGCCAGTCACTTTGCTGACTGTTTCTTCGACATTTGTGCTTTCCTAGCTTATTGCGGAGCACATGTTCGCTCCCTAAGCTCTCCTTGACTACCTGACATCGTCGGGCTGTCTGCTCTTCGTGATTTTATAGGTTATTGCGGAAAACAAGTCTTCTCCAATAAACCGTATTGTTTTAAGAACACTCCATCGTCCTTGACTACGTGACAATATGCACTGAAATATGCCCTTCCTGGCATTACTGACTCCTTAGCTTGATAAGATTTGGGTATTTCGACCCATGTTAAATAGTTTACTGAATAAATCGGTGGTGGGGCCGGGGCATCACCGTCATGGATATGAGTGCGTATTTATTTTGATTGGAGACGCTGAAACACGGCTGCGTTTCAGTATACAAAGTGTCCCCGGTGCTGTCTTCATTGCACTACGCCTTGCGAATATAGTCGGTCGGAGCAAAACGCCCTGTTAAATATGAAACATGCAACATCAAAGTGGTGGTGGGATTCGCCCCAGAGGGTGGAACATTTCTGGGAGCGCAACGCACTCGGCAGTTGGACCCAACCGAATGACCTTGAGTGGCTGCACAATAGCAAGCACTTGTGCTAGTGCAGTGCCTATGTAACATTACCCTGTAAAAGTTTCATGAAAATTAATACAAGACAGCAGCGAACTCGAAGTTAAGCTGGATTAGAATCTTAGAGATGAGCCTGCATTCACGAGATAAAAGCTTCATCGCTTGCGCTTTGTAATTTTGCCGAAGCTCTATGCGATAAGCGCACAGGACTTAAGTACACCTCAATAAACTATAAACACGGAAAATGTAGAGCCTTATTTTAACACGAAAGTGTTTTATTCACGGATGCACGAAGATTTCGCTTACTTCACATCCGTCACGGAAGTGACGCCAGTAAGGAAGCAAGCGGCCTGTAAAGGGTGCACGCCTGCACACAGGATCTTCTTGCGGCGAAGCAACCTTTAGTATACTTAGGGCTGTTCGTTTTCGGGTTTTATATTTTATCAGGAAAGTGTTTTATGCCGCGATACCGCGAGATTTCACTGACGTCATATCCGTCACGGAAATGATGCCAGTACACCTTTCCCGAAGCGACACACCAACAGGACGTCGCTCGCCAAGCACACCCACAAGACAGCCGCCGACCCGCAAGTCATGCTCAGCTGCAGATTTCGCCGCACATTTCACTTTCGTGTTTTACCGATTCCTATGACAGGGGAATCAACCACAGTTTTTGTTTGGTACCACAGCCCCGGCAAACACCGGTGGCGTAGGCGGTCGGATTGCATATAACTCGATCGCGCGATCGGCGCACTGCAGGACTCTCTGCGCGGATCATACTTGCGAGTTTCTAAATCTGAGGCTTCGCCAGTGTGCCAAGACCAATTAAATAACCTTCGCTTAAACAAGGCGCAATGTTACGCTGCCTTGCAAGAGACAAAAAAAAACTGCTGGAACAACACGTACACTCATAATTGCTGCGCAAGCACGACTGGCTCCATCGAAGCGTTGATATCTTGCAAATATAAGCGTATAATTTTTTTCGCGCGGGAATGCAGCAACCACATTAAATGTCAAGCTAAATATGATTGAAAGCAGAATATTTACCGGAATTTTTTATGCACTATCAGCAACTGCGTCGAACGGGCAGCAGCTTCAGCGGAGCACTATGCGCACGGGTTGCGCGGGCACAGAATGCCCCCGCGCCGACAGCGGCGACCCTAGCGGCAGCTTTTGTCCCTTTTATGAAACTGCGGCTGGAGTTTCGTGACCAGCAAAGCATTGAGGAACTCTGGTCGTACCAACGCGAGATCCTCTGCGTGAGTGTTTCCTTCACGTTGTGGCCCGCCAACTACCTCACAAACACGCGGCCATGGCACACTTCGCCGCGAGGAGAGACCATGACGTTCCCTTTCCTTTTATGGCTTGGAGCCACTCGATTTGTTTCGCGCATGCGCATTGCATGCCTTGGAGGGCTTTCCGCTCGCTGACGGGCGCTTTGCCTAAGGCAGAGACAGCTTCGCCGTAAAAAAAGGTAAGAAAAAAACCCTCCCTACCCCCAACCATCCCTTTCACCAACACGTTCATTGCAGTCTTCTTTCACTCTTTTCGAGTTAGTTCCGTCACTTCAACGGTATTGCAGCCCCTGTAACTTCAGCATTTCAGCTAGAGTTCTCGGAAATAGCTCCCCTAGGGGAGCAGAGTTGTGCGTCCATCCCCCATCTTCAGTTTCAGGTCATGCGGGAAAGCCACCCGTCTCACATGTACGAGCTACCGCCGGACCGCCGCTCCAGCAGCAGCGGCAGCGGCGAGGAGGAGTGGCGGGGAGCGGCACGGACAAAATTAGCCCCGTCTTCCCGAAGGGAACGCTGAGTAGATGCGGAGCATCTCGGGGTTCCGTTGTGTTTCTGTTGTGTTCGTAGAACTTCATCGGAAGAACTGAGTGAAGTGGAGTCAACCGCAGCAAGCGCTGAACTGAACGCCCGCAGCGCGCTACCCGATTTACATTCAAGGTTGAAGGAGAGGAGACGAGAGGAGGAGAGATGCGCAAGCGCCGAGCATGCGCCGCGAAAGCAGAAGCGAGAACGCGGGGAAAGCGAAAGCGAAGTGCACGCAGCTGGTACGAGAGAAGAAGTGGCGGGAGTATCGCGCAGCTGGGGGAGAGAGGGAAGGAGGAGAGTTGCGCATGCGCAGTGTGAGTCGGACGCCGACGCGGGACATGCCCAGACTATAAGATGCTCCGCATCTAAAACAACCTTTCTCGTCAGTTCACCTTGAAAGCTTGCTTGCTCGCCTTACAGGTGTGTGTGTGCAATAAAGCCTGCTGTGGAGTTTCCGAGTATTATTGTTTGGAGTTCGGGAAGCTCAGAGTAAAATATGTTTTGAGGCTAGGTTAACCGCAGTTTATTTACGTGCAGTGGGCCGCTAGGGTGTTAGGTACCTTTACAGGAAAGTCGTGTTTACGTGGTGGCTAAGGAGGACTAGAAGACAAACGATGAATACGTAACAATAATGGAGACGGCATAAGGTAGCCACACTCTAAGACGAAACCGTGGTTCAGCTTCACCATAATAATAGTAATAATAATAATAATAATAATAATAATAATAATAATAATAATAATAATAATAATAATAATGAAACTTTATTTCTGTTCCATAAACACAGATACAGAAAAAGGAACCGCGGAAAAAAGCTGTCATAGACAGCTTGACGAGGCCGCAGCCCCCTTTTTGCTCAGACAGCAGCATCACGACAAAAGAAAACACAGTTATAAAGGCAAAAGTAACAATAAAAGATAACAATAAGACTTTTTTTGCACATAATACGCGTTATTTTTAACAGGTATAAAAAGAACAGTTAAACAAGAAAGCAAATGAGAGACATAGAAAGGTTAACACATTTTAGTACACATGACACGTAATTGACGCTTAGAACATTTATACATATCAAAATCGGAGCACTCAAATACATTTAAAAGAGAAGACAGGGTATACTCTATGAGCTCTTTCCCAGTGTTTAAACGGTCTGTAGGGACCGCCCAATGTTCCTTATTCCTAAAAGGGTAACTGATTTCTTTCTGTTGCAACCGAGCCACATTACGCATGTAGTTTATGTTTCTCTTGGTTTCTATTTTTAATCGGTTACTCAAACGATAATTGTACAAGTTGAAGATTTTGATAACACCACTTTTAAGAAAAAGGTCTCTGGTTGGCTCCCTATAGCCTTTGTTATAAACGTGACGAAGAAATTTTTTGTGTAGTAAATAAACTTTATGTAAAGAGGAATACTTTGCGGTACCCCAAACAAGTCGACAATAATTTAAATTAGAATAAAAAAGAGAATTGTACAGAAGCAATTTCACAGATCTGGGGAGAATGTACCTTAAACGACCAATAACACCAGTGATTCGAGCCAACTTATTTATAACATGATCAACATGATTATCCCACGACATGTTTGCGGAAAACACGACACCTAGGCATTTGAAGCTATCCACAAACTGTAAATTTCACGAATTTAGTTTAATGGTAGAATGAGAGAGAACCGGTTTGTTTTTAAGGCGAAATATAACTGCTTTTGTTTTAGTTTCGTTTATTCGCATGTAATTTGCATTAGACCATTTGTGCAGCGCCTCCATCGTGAGATTGCATGTACAGATAAGTTCATCAATATTATCGCCAGAAAAAAACATACTAGTGTCGTCTGCATAAATAACAAATGTAGCTGTGTCACTAATATTTACAATATCATTCAAATAAAGATTAAACAGCAGAGGGCCCAGTATACTGCCCTGCAGGACACCAGAGACCACAGGGCTAACATTGGAGTAAGCGTCATTTATGTCGACAACCTGTGCTCTATTAGACAGATATGACGTTATCAACAAACCAGCAGTGCCCCTAATAGCGTAACACGCTAGTTTCTTGATCAGTAGTTCATGGTTCACTAAATCAAAGGCTTTGGAAAAATCTACAAAAATTCCTATGACAAGAGCTTTATTTTCAAATTGTGTAAGGATATATTCTCTTTCATGCAGTAGCGCCAGTTCTGTTGATTTGTTTTTGCAGAAACCAAATTGATTTTCTGTAAGGTTGTTATGTTGATCAATGAATTTAGACAATCTACAGTGCAAGATTTTTTCAAACGCTTTAGAAAAAACAGAAAGAGTTAAGACACAGGTCTGTAATTTCCAAGGTCATTGCGATCCCCACTTTTGTAAAGAACAGTTACTTTTGCTATCTGCATTTGTTCTGGAAATATAGCTGTAGTTATACAAATATTGAATATATGTGCGAGAACTGGCGCAATTACATCCACGACATATTTAACGGGCTTGACTTGGATGTCGTTAATGTCACGGCACCGGCTGTTGTTCAAATTTGAAACTACTGACATGACTTCTTCTACACTAACTGGTTCAAGAAATATTGTTTTATCATTGTGCACGTTTATATACTTGCATGCATCCTGTGATGAACCGCTAGCCGCTATGGTCGTGAAATGTTTGTTGAAGGCATTAGCTAGTGCAATTCCAGAGAGTTCTATCCCGTTAATGTTTAGGCTGCAAAGTTGGTTTTGGGGCTTCTCAGGCTTCAACAGAGAGTTTAAGCGTGCCCATACTAAGTCATTCCCGACATTCTTGGCTTCAAGAAATTCCGAGTAATATTCTTTCCGGGCTAACCTCAGTTGTTGTGTTAGCGTATTTCTGAACTGCTTAAAGGACTTAAAATCATCACTTGAACGTGTATTTAGAAATGTTGTATACAATTTGTACTTAAGTTTAATTTGTTGCCTTAAATCTGGCGTAATCCGTGATTTTCGGATTCGGCGAGATATTTTACGGGTTTTTAAAGGAGCCATGAAGAGAAAATACAACTTGGTTTAATTTGAAAGAACTAGGATACAGTATCTCACTCAGCTCCATTGCAGCCCCAAAAGATGTTTTTTAACGAAAAAAAAGCAAGAAGTATTTAATAACTTTCAAATTTTGCGCCACGGTGACGTGTTATGAGCGAGATTGACGTCATACGGTCCAACAATAAAACATAATTTTCAGTGCGTTAACTGCACGTTAGCATTCAAGTGATGCGGTAAAATGGAACTACAGGCCCCATTACAGACGTCCAGTCATGTGTCGTCGCGACAGGTCAGTTAGGGGGGCGCCAATCGCACAAACAAGGTTCCGTGACGTCATAGAAAAGTTGCGGGAAATTGGCTAGGGGGTCGCCACGGCTTCACCCGTTTTCGTTAATATCTCCGTTATTTTGTCGAAGATTGCGATGATATTGGTATCATTGTTATCGGGACTAAGCAGTCTTTCTAATAAACCCAACTTGTATTTTCTCTTCATGGCTCCTTTAAAGGGAAGTGAGTTTTGTATATTTCCGTAAATATATGAAGAAAAACATTATATGCCTCGTTACCATTATTAATTGTAATGATACTGGCCCAATCTTGGTGAATTACAGCCATTCGAAAAGCCTCAAGGGCACCGTCTGTTATGCATTGATAAGTAAAAGCTTCTTGTTTTTTTACTGTTTCTAGAGGCCGGTCCATACATAGGAAGACAGGAAGATGATCACTAATAGCACAGGATAAGGCGCCAGCTTTAATTTTTTGGTGGTAAGGCATTTGTAATAAATAAATCTAGAATGGATTGACTATCAGCGGTGACTATGGTGGGCACATTAATTACATAAACAAAACCACTCGAAACTAAGAGAGTGGTAAATTGTTTGGAAAATCTATCGTTCGCGCTCATATCGATATTAAAGTCTCCTGTGCCAACAAAAAAGTAGCTATTCTCTGCCAGAAATGACAGAAAGTTATCGTAGAACTCCAAAAACGCAGGTATATCCCCATTCGGAGGGCGGTAGCACACGAGTAAGCCATTCTACCCACCAAGAGTGACAGTATTTCATAGTCGAGTGTGATTGCACTGTAAGAATTCAATATTTGACCATTTTGGCTGGCCTCAAGAAGTAATGCAACTCCTCCACCACGACCAGAAGATCGATTGAAAAAGTACGTTTTATAGCTATTCATCATAAAGACATCATGCGTGCCCGTGCTCCAGGTCTCGCTAAGCATTATGACAGAAAATTTAAAATTGAATTCATTGAAAAATTATTCCAAAGACTGCATTTTATTTCTAACCGAGCGCGAGTTTAGGTGTATTGCCTTGACCGACGTAGTTGGAAAATACGAAGCGATCTAATCGTTGTTAACACCGCGATCTTCGTCGAGCTGCAGCTTGGTTTATGAGGCAGGCACCGGGTTAGCTTGGACGCGGCAACTGCAACGAGGGTAGTCGCCTGGTTAGAGCTGTGAACAGGCCGCTGCCGCTGCTGCCAAGTGCTACCATGATGCTACCGATTGATCAATCCATGCAGCCAACAAGGAGATTTCGGAGTTATGATGTCGAACATACGATTTGACACAAGTTCGGTCGGTGTTGTGGAATCAATCAATGCTAGCGTGACTTCCTGCAAGGCGCGGTGCTTCAGCGCAGATCATATTTTCAAGTTTAATGGTATGCAAAGCAAATGGCATGCTATAGCAAAGTTTGTGTGGACGGCCCAAATTGGTCACTTGAGTGTATTGTGGTGAACCTGAACCACGGGATTGCCTTAGAGGGCTAGACAACCAATGAAGAAGCACAGCCGATAGAAACGAATAAATGAAGAGTCAAAATGGAATCGAAAACGTCGTTGGAGATGAGCAGGGGAGAGAAACTTAATATCAGAAAGGAAAATCTGCATCATATTTCAAAGGGTAGTGCTTTGGTTTTCAAACTAGTGCAGGTTGATTGACAATGAAAAGCTTTGTCGGGAAGTATACCCCAAATGATGGGGCATATGGGGTCTGCGGAAAGGAAACTGAAAGGGTTCGGCACATTGTGTTGGAATGCGGCTGTACCCCTCAGAATCCATATGCGGAAATTGTTTGCCTTTCCGGGGCCCTAGTCTTTAAAGGTAGTGAAAAGGAAGTTAGCTACTACGCTGTTGAGGTGACTAAGAAAAGATCAGAATGCTGGCGAAGGAAAAACAGAGCGAAATCAAGCGAAGGACAGCTACCACCTGTAATGGGCCAAAATTAAGTTTAACCTGCAGCTAACTGCAGCGCTAAATTAAAAGAGTAGTACAACATGGATACATTAGCTTCTGGGATGAGACGACAAACATCGTCAACCCGATATGAAAGGGATTCCATTAACCATCAATCAAAGAATAAGAGTACCTTATTGGCGGAGGGGATTATAATATCTTAATTGTATATGATTTGCGCCAATAAAAAAACAAGAACGATTGCCGACGTCTCCGTCACCGCTTCAAGGTCGTAACAAAAAGAAAAAAAAAAAAGATACCGGTGTGTCGCAAGATCCGGAATCAGCGAATCGATGATGTTCTGGCTCAGCTTATGTAATTGCTTTGAACGGGTCGGATGCGGCGATACGTGTTCCTTTAAATACCACCAAATACACTTAGGGCCATGCAGACAAAACACAAGTTTTTTTTATTCGAAAGATCTAGTGTTTTATAGTGCCCTCAGCGCTCGTACGGCAGCAAGTCATGCTTTATTCAGCGAGAAATTAAACATTTTAAGCCAAAATTTCAATTCTTCCGCTAAATCGTGCGTTTTCGTGACGTCGACGATGACGTATTCAGTGCAGGGCCTTAAAACTAAAGATATCCTGCTGAACAGGGCTGCTCTCATCTCACAGACGGCCGTTTATTGATGGCCTCTGCGATTGGGTGCCGGCGGCGCGCCGCCGGCAGCCGATTGCCGAGGCCGTGGTTTAATAATCTTGTGTGTCACCCACTTTCATAGATGGCGCTGCAATACCGCTGAAGTGCCAGTTTTGACACTTTCCTTCTGGCCGTATACCTGCCGTATTTTTTTTTTGGGGGGGGGGGGGGTTCATAATAATCGTTACCGAAAACGTAAGCTATGACTCGACAAACATGGTCATGGAAGTGATCGTGCCGCTTATGTGAGTTGGTTAGTGTTGTGTACCTTGTGTCAGACAAGTTCAACGCGGCCTACGGCTGTGTTAGGCAGTGCCAGCCGGCAAAGTGCCGCACTAACTGCTTCGGTGTCTACATGTTCGTTCGCAACTTTAATTGTTCACCTCACATTTCTTACTGCTATAAAAAAAATGGGCCCTAAATTTAAGCGCAAACAGCTCGTTCGGTGAGCTTATAAACCCTGCCTAATTTGCGTTTGTTCTTGCCGGCCTCAGCCAATCGCACAGCTGGGCATAACATAGGTTCTGTTGGGGGAAATGGCCTAGTCGGTCGCATGGCCATTCCCTTTTTTTCCCCTAATTATATAGCCTATTTGAGCGAAGTTTACGTGAAAAGTGGTGTCAGTATGAGTCTTACGAGGCAATCTTTCGAATGAACCAAACTTTTGTTTTGGTTTTGTCTGCATGGCCCCTTTTGATGAAACGAAGAAGTGCCGCAATGTTACTTGCTCGTTAGCACACAATTCTCACTAGTTGTGTGCAATATTTTGCTTGTTTCAACTGTTTGTAACCGATTGTAAGGCTCCAGATCAGCTGCATTTACGCTATTGTAACGAATAAATGCCTTAACTTCGCCAAATCCGCATTTTTGTAGCAATACCTTGGCACTACGGTTAGACTTTGCAGGGGTACTCGCCACATGTTTACGCCGTAAAACGCTTTTACCTAGTTTTTTGCGGCAATTCAATAGCTGTAAGGTGTTTTCTAGCGTTTGCAATAAATGCCCAAGGACAATGTTGGTGGACCACTGAACGCGGCCGCGGCGGCCGCTTTTCCGATGGAGGCGAAAAGCAAAAACGCCCGTGTGTACGAGATTTCGGCGCACGTTAAAGATCCCCAGGTGGTCAAAATTAATGCGGAGCCCTCCACTACGGCGTGCCTCATCGCCTGCGTTGCGTCGGCGCGATAAACCTCATAATCAATCAAACCAATCGGACCGCTGAACGTACTGCAACAGGGGGGAAAATAGCAGCGAAAGCAGGAAAAAGGAGACGCTGAGCGGGCTGTTGGCCTTACCACTTCGCAGGATCGGACAGTTCCTGCCCACTGGTGCGAATTCAGAAGCGGCAACGCCTCGAAGACGGAAGCATTGCAATGTATCGGCCCAGGCTTAACGCCTCGTTCGGTCGTAAAGGGACCTTACGAAAAGTCTCCCCTTACGACCAATCATGGCACGCGCTTTACATCTGCGCCTTCTTGCCCGTCTCCCTTCTCCTATCGAGCAAGATCCGTTATCGCCTTGTTGTCCATCTGCTTGTGCAGGCGACGGGATCTGCAGACGGTCGCAGTTTATGTCAGCTGGATGAAAGATGTTGACATGCTGGGCAGGACATTTTTTTCCCTCTTTCAAGCGTTACTTTCACTTCCGCCAATACATGGGGCTGGCAACTCGCCTCCCTTGTGAGTGAAGCCCACGTGATGCTGTTAAAGCATTCTCGCGCTGAAACCTTGAAATAGGGGATGGGGAGGGAGGGGGGTTGGGGCTTCTTTTGGATGTTCGTGATGGGGGACGCCACGTCCGAAGGAAAGCAGAAAACAGATTCTGCGTCCTGACACTGTTTCGCTAGCGGACGTCGTATTCGCTTCTTCTCGACACAACTCTCCGCCGACGTTTTACGGCGTGCGGAAAACTACAAATAAGCATTACGAGACAGCCGTAAACTTCCCGTGGGCGTAAATACCGCATCCCGTCTGTTACTGCCAGGCTTTAAAAAATTGAAGGCACACTTGCTTACAAAAGAAATCTTCTTGGCGTTATTTCTTGTTGGTTGCTTCGCATTCAACACGAATTGTCTAAACGCAATTTTTATCGTCTCATTGTTTTATTAGCGCGGTACTAAGGTGTCTTAATTTCGTCTTGTTAGTTTTTCCTTATAATGAAACAAATAGTAAGCTCTTGTGCCTAAAGTTCTATATTTAATGCGAAAGTGCTGTGGTACCACCATCTCCTCCAAGCCACAGTTTGAGCTTTCGAAGCTGCTTTTTTCATTACATACTGCCTCCGTTTTGTGAAGACTGTTAATTTTTTAAACGTGGCGGCACTGCAACCGTCCAAATGAAATGTCCCTAGCAGTCCTGCTTGAAACAATAATTTACTCCCCGGCACCCTGCCCTTTTATCGAGCTCAGTATAACCGTACGCCTGCTGCGATAAGTGTTCTGCGTATGCAGCGACATCGTACGTGCGGTTACTAGTAGCGACGGTTATATTTTTTGACGCCAAAAATGAAACATTCGTGCGTTTAAAATGTCTCGTTCGGTTAGCTGTTCTAAAAGAAATCGTGGTTAACACTACGGTATGCTTTATAAAATTACTGTGACTTTTTTGCCTTATGGGGCTCAAGAACTTCCAATTTCCGTTGTGTTATCAATGTGAATGACGCTACCGCTTGAGACTCATAACTTTGCGTCGACTTTTGGGCGGTATATCTTCCACCCTCAGACAAGCCACCTGTCTGAGATAAGCTGCCGCAGCCTAACAGTGCACGGCTGAACTCAGAAGAGGAATTGAGGATTCGCGAAAGATTAAAAGTGATGTAGCGTCCAGTCGACTACGTTCATTGTCAAGTCAAACCACACAGGTTATACTGTTATGCCGTACACTCAAGTTGACTCTAATTGATCAAATGTTAGCATGATGTCATCAGCTGAACATGGTCAACGGAAACTATTCGCGCATAACTTTCGCTCTTGACTGATCAATCCCAGATGGAAGGGACCGAACACTTGCAAAGAGTATAGTTTAAAAAAATTGTCAAAGTTCTCGTTTAAAGTGTTTCAATAGCCGGAACACGTCATTTTGGCAACTCACAGCTGCCTGAAGTTTGCGTACATGCTCTCTGTCGGGCTTACATAACGGTTGATTTGCCAGCTGAAACCAGGTAGCATCACCAGTATTCGCTGTTCACGGCACACAACATTCCGGTAACTGGGGCGGCTAAAGTTTCGTGTTCACAATACTATTTCATGGGTGGTGCATTTTAAGGAGTTGCGTTTTCACATTTCCGTTTGTAAGGCCTCTCTGCTTGTAGCAGCCATGACGCTATTCTGAACGGCTTTGCGAGTACAGCGAAAACGCCGCGCCTCGAGGGCTCTCTGTTTGGGACAGCCCGTCCAACTGTTCGACATGGTGGACTGAATGAAGATCGGTTAGAGCGCTGGCTTTCTTTGGCACGCTTTTCACTGCTCACTGTGCAGTTGATGGTACGCTCGTGCCTGACCGTGATATCGGGCCCGGTGGCCTATGCGACCACGTGGCGAACGCCTTTACTACGGTAACCAGGAGCGTGCCTGTTGCCAGGGTGAGTCGGGAAGGTCGCCATTGATTGCTATGATAACGCGCACCCACATTAACGCACGCGCGCACCATCTCGCAAGAAATTTACTTGAATGCACAAAGTGAAAAAATCCGAAATGCTCCCCTAAAACACCGGTTCCTTCAGCGCAACAATTAGTATTAATTAATGGAGCTACGGCTCCATTAATTAAGAGCTGTGCGGAATGAAGGAAAGATGTCAATTACTCATGCAATTACAAATTGCGTGAAATGTCAATTACTCGCCACGTGCGTCTTTTAAGTTGGAATGTGTGCTTGTTATTTAATCTGTTAGCATATTACGGTGTGATGTGTCGCTTTAGTCGTATGTTGTTCCTCTGCGCATGTGCACACTTGCGTGTATATATTCTTTGGGTTTCTAATAAAAACTAGTTGAGAGTCAGCGCTTGTGTTGTACATCCCTCCGTCTTTAGTCCTGTTGTTTTGCGCGCTGTGTGTGTTTCTTTCAAGATGATTTACCAACTCGCCCAACTTTCGGTGTTACTTCAGCAAGGGATAGACAAAGAACGCGACGTGGTAAGGATACGGCCTTATTCTTCATCGGTTTTGGGGCGCGCTCTTAGGCGCAGCGGTATGTACCCGCTGTTATAGCGAATAATAGCAGTCAGAGCTGGCTATATGTCGATGCTGGAATTAAAGAAGTCGCGGCAAGTTATAAGGACAAAGCCTTGAATCGAAATCCGTCTCGTCGGTCTCCTCGTCTGATCCCTGGTCACAATCTTTGTCGCACACATCGTGACTCTCTTCAATCAACTCCCACCGGTTGAACTCGCCACACTGCAGGCCTCCTCTCCCCCTCGCCACCTTTCCATCGGATTCCTGCTCAAAATTTTCGTCTACTTGTAAGTTGCTCAAAACTGCGGACTGCCTGGTGCAGATGAATTGCTTGCTGTTAATCTTCGCGTCAGTCCGTCGTCAGGCTTCCCTTCCCACTGCTCGTCAGATGGCTACGCTCGTCGGAACTGCGCGCCTCTCATCTCCTCACTCTTGAGGGATAGAGTGCCATCCATTTGTATTTGAATGCCTGGAAATAAGCACACTCGGATTTTACACTGAGAAAAAGAATGATTTGATAGGCTCGCATGGCGCATGTGCTTTGCAGCCGGCGTCTGATTATCCACCACCTGCAGTGACATGTAGCGGTTTTCTCTAGTGTCGCTCCCTCCGTGATCCTCCATGTACCGCCGTATTGGCGCGAAAATAGTTTTTTTTTTTTTTTTTTTTGCAAAAACAAAGCTGACTTCAAATTTGAAATCTGTCTTGGTGCATTACAATCGATGCGAATGAATGATCAGTTCGCAATTTGCAATGTTCGGACACGTCACCGAAGTTTTCCTTGTTGTGCCCGCGAAGATTTCTGGAAATCTAGGTTGTATCCTGCCAAACCAGTCGCTGTGCGATAACAGGATGGTCCTGCTTGGCTGCACGGGCGCAGCCCTGCGCACCTGTATCTAATGGTGGGTCTATAGGCCTATGAAGTCTGTGGTTCTCCAATTACAAATGTATTAAACGTCTTCACACCATATTGGCCACGTTCTACTCACATAAACCATCTTCTTGCGCTGTCCATCATAGGTGTGGACAGTGCCTCCTTGCGATAGTGTTGCTTGCTGTCACTGCAGGAAAGTGAGTCTCCCAACAGTATTATCCGTCGCCCACTCGCCACGTTCTCCATCAACCTCGTAAACGTAGCGATTGTGCACACATCGTCACTGTCACTCTTTTCACTGCCCGCACATCCCTCTCAACGACAATTCGACCATTTTCCACTCCCAGAAAATCATCGCTGCGCCCACGCACTTCGAACAGCATGACATCACCGTTTTGTCCATCGGAACGTCCTTCGTAGTTTTCAGCAAGGGACAACAGCCGTGACAGGTGAACCGCAACCTTGGTCACTTTTGTATTTAGGATCAATAATCTGGGCTCGGATTCCCAAAGCTGTTCGGACGTAAAATAAAGCGTGAGCAGTGCGGTTTGTGATTTGCCGGTGCTTCGGCTGTCATCTATAGCTGTTCCCGGTGAGCCAACCACTCATGCCCACCGTACAATCATGAGCCACGAATACGCGGTATCTTGCTTCCAAAGACCTTTGTGAATCTGGGCGCTGCTCCCGGCAGGTGTTGTTGTAGCTTACTTTATGAACCATTTAGTTATTCGGGGAGAAGGCGAGAGTTAGAGATTACGTAGAAATGCCGATTTATCTTCTTCGAATGGCTTCATGGGAATTTATAGCTTTGCAGTGGTGGGTTCAACTTCAACACCAATCTAGTTTTCCTTTTTCTAGTTGGCTGGAAGCTAATGCTACAGAATAAGCCGAAAACACATGATAACAGATGTATGCGCGCCAAAAAAAGAAAAAGCTGCTGCAAATCTGAGTTTGTCTTGAGTATCCGGGCTAGACGACGTATATAAGGAACATGGCATTTTCATGTCGGGCTAACGATGAGGCGCGTCTATTTTCCTCGTCAGTGGCTCAGCTCCTTTTCAGGGAGCAATCGGTCGGGTCTCCAAACGCACAACTGACGGGAATTACTGCCGATGGCGCGCCAATGAAAACGCGGTAAGATGCGCAGCTGAGATACGCTTCGGCTGCTTTCAAAGCCCCACATCCACTGCATTTATATTGTACATCGATCCTACGTGTAGCTTCCGGAAACGGTTTCAGCGCCTCGCACCTCAGATGCCTTATATGTTACTTTGATCTTTTTCCTGGTCGTCCCAACTGAACTCATTGCCTGTACTGTGGTCGCTGCACCCAGTTCGTAATCTCCTCCCACACGTTGTCGTGTTTTATGGCGGCTATATCTCACTCGATCGCCTCTCTGTCTCTCTCATCCTCGCCTGCTCCCTTTACCTCGGTGAACCCTGCGCATCTGACGAGGGGCGCAAAGCGAAGGCCCCACGCATGCACTTGGGCTGCGGGATTACGGGCTTGTTAGGCTGGCGGCCGCACAGTCCTATGGTTAGTAGTGGTAGCGGCCTTGTGCATAAAGCCCCGGCAACGGAGTGCTCGTCTGGCGGGGGTATTGGCGAGAATCGTCACAGGGCAACTCGCGGAACTACGAGCGGGCCGACCGCCGGCAAATAGAAACGCCACCGTGGTGGCCCGAAGGATTGCTTCAGCAATAATGAGGCATGGCTACTCGGTACCACCCCGCGTCTCGTGTAGCCCGCGCTCTTACTGTCTTTGCTGCAGGGCTCTATCGACAGCAAAATGAGCGCCATACATATAGACTGCGCAGACGTGTACGGCGGCCACGTCCGTAAACAACTGTTGCCAGGAAGCGAGGAAAGCAGACGCCATCATCCGCCGTCCCGCGTCAAACATGATGCATGGTCCAGACGTCTAGGTTGAGAACGTCGCTTGACAGTCGCTGTGTGTAACGAGCACGGAGGCTTTGAGCGCAGTGTGCGAGAAGAGCGTGGTAGCAATAGGTGCCTAGCCCCAAAATTCTCATTCAGCACAGTCTGCTCGTATTTATGCCCTAACAACCAATTTCTTCCTTTACCTTTCTTTCTTTTGCTGTCATCAAATCGAGATGTCTTTGGTGTCCGCGGGTGTCTGCAAATCTCTGCTCACCGACGATCACCGATCAGTCATTCATTTTAAAGCAAGAAGCCTCCGGAAAAACATTGGCGGTATCACTAATTTTAATTCATCACTAAATCATTCTTTTCCGTTTATTTGTACCTCGGAAACGTGGCTTTGCGACGTTGACGCTGACTTGTATGGTTTCCCAGCTTATGTTCCTGAATACAGTCCCCGCGAAAAGGGTGGTCATGGTGGTGCTGCCATTTTTGTTTCTTCTGGCATTGCGTACAGTCGCAGGCTTGACCTTGCCATTGGCGTCAGTAACTGCGAATCAGTTTGGATAGAGACCGACCATTCATTCATTCCAGATAGTAGCAAAAAATTCATTCTCGGCTGCATTTATCGGTCACCATCATCTTCGGTGACTGAATTTCTATTAGGTCTGAATCAAATTCGTAACAAATTATCCTTTGAAAAAAAGAGATATCTTACTTGTGGGTGATATAAACATAAATTTATTAGATGAAACTTCTAATATGTATACAGCTTATACCGATTGCTTTACTGGCTATGGCCTTGAGTCACTAATTACTTCTCACACAAAATGCAGTTTTCATGTGACAAACAGCCTATTAGATTATGCTCTATCAAATGTTACGCCACCCTCAGTCTCTGTAGTTGAAGTTGACATTACCGATCATTTTACCATTTTTGTTGCTTTCCTTGGTGAGGCCTCTCCAACGAAGTTCTCGTATTTTACAACTGTCTTTAACAAGAATAAGTTTGTTGACGCCATAATTTCCACTGACTGGTATAATGTTAATTCATCATCTGATCCCGTCGAAGCAGTAACTGAATTCTGTAGCCTTTTCCTTGAAGCAGTTTTTGTCAGCTCGAGGAAAGTGAAGTGCAAAAAACAGCATAACTTTCCTAGTAACCCTTGGATGACGAGCGCATTGTTAACTAGTTTAAGAAAGAAAGAAAATTTGTATAAAAAAACTAAGAAACAACCTTTCAACACAACTCTAGCGGAGCGATATAAAAAATACTGTAACGTATTGAACAAACTATTGAAAGTGGCCAAGCAACGCTACTATACGCCTCGAGCGCGGCCTGTAGGGGCGCCACTGAAATCCCCCTAGCGGCCCGTTCCGAAAGCAGCCGCGGGAGTCGCCGGCCCGCTCCCCACTGTCACCGTTGCTTTCGGGGCTTGTTCACGACGGAGATTTACCGTTTGTAGGCGTTGGAAATGCATATTTATGTGGAGCAGTCACTCTGTTCGCAAATGTGGTGTGTTTACGAGAGTGTAAATGTGTGTGACGCGATCTTAGTCTGGTACATTCGTCTGTACAAGCGCCAGGTGTGCGTCACAGGTCGGCGTCGCGAAACAGGGATATGCATATGGACATGATTGTGATTTCACGGCCCTGAAATTTACTAACAGTGTCTCCGTAAGCATAATTTCCCCAGATGGCCATGCCATGGCTATACATTACGATGTAAATCAGTTTTGTGCGCTTATATAACCTATTGGAGCGCTCATACCTGACAGCACGCCAGTTATGCTTATCATACCTCAGATATTGATCACTACCCTGTACATAAATTTCATGAACATTCTACGAATCAAGTACGATGGATAATCCAAAATTATACCCGGGATCAGTGCACGACAAAAAAAAATGCTGGGGCGTCTTGTCGTGAGCTGAGCGCCCGCAAACATTCATATATGTTACATATATCCTCCGCGAGCAGGCCGGAGAAGGGCTTCTGCAGTAATGCCCATTCGCGACATGACGAGCCTGCAGAATCTAGCACAAACGGAAATCAGAAGGCCTTTTCAGATATCCCACTCTTCTAACGACCCCTTTTATCAGTTTTGAACTTGTATATTAAAAAAAAATGCGTTCGCCGAGGGATAAGCTGTTAGTTGAAGTCTAAAAACTAGAGTGACGTGAACGAGTAGCTTGTGTGTGTGATTACTAAAATGTGCTTTCCTTGATTTTGCTCCGCAATCGTACACAACAATACGTAAGCGTCCCCCTCCCCCTCCCCATGTCTCGCGAAATAGCAGTGCATTTCGCACACTAGTTGGTCTCGTAAGTCCTACCCTGCTTAAGTTTATACGAACGTCTTTAGCATTTCAGAAGCTGCACTGAGTTTTTTTTTTTATTTCTGTACGAGCTATTTTGTTTCTTCCGGACTTGCAGACCATTAATTTTTCAGTGGTTTAGTTCACTTTTCTTGGTTCTAGCTATAAGGCATGAGTGCACATCTTTCACGACGCCGAGCCTTGGAATATACTTAACATTTTCGCGTGGCTTATATTCTTATAAAAGGCACAAGTTATTATCAGGTATTGGGCAATCGCGTCCCCGAAATATATTTTTCTACGATGCATATATTCGTAATGAGGCCGCATTCGTTGTCCGCGCTACAAAAGAAAACACACCTCTCAATGTGCCAGTATCAGGTTTAAACGAGGCGACAATAAAATTCACTTGTGCCAGACGTATTTGGAGGTGACAGCGGTGGTATGCTGCTGCCGTCGCCGACGCCCGTAACAGCGGCCGAGAAGGACGCAGAGCCGCGTTCCCGGATCGCTATTGTTGGTGTTTGAGCACCCTACCAAGACGCAGCAGCGGCTTTTGAAGTCACCTAAACGTACTGTTTACTTACAGACGTCACCATAACAAGTTTTTTAGCACTTAGAAGGGCAAAAAGAAGCGAAAGAGAACCAAAACACTGCATGAATCCCTATGGGCCGCGCAGCGCTGATCCCGTCAACTCCGCGGAAAAGCTGCGGCAGGCGGCGCAGCGATCGCAAAGCTCGAGGCGTATAGCAATGCATTCATGAATAACAAAAATAACCCCAAAAATCAGTGGAAGCTTTCGAACGAATTTTTGATGCCGTCCTTTGCTCCTAAGACCATACCTAATATTCGATTTAACAACGAAACATACAGTCAGCCTGGCCACATAGCCAATGATTTTAGTGCCTAATTTTCATTATCTCACGTACATAGACAAGGAACGTACCAAATAGACTTGCCTCGTCCCACGCGTTCATTTTTTTTTCCAGTAACGTCTGAAGAAGTATATCGAACAATCCGCAACTTAAAAAACACAAGTCCCGGATTAGACAATATCTGCGCACGTCATCTAGTGGCGGACGTGATCTGCGTACCCATGAGCCATATAATTAATCTAATTTTCAAAACCAGCACTTACCCCCCCCCCCCTGTTAAAACACGCAAAGGTCATTCCGGTGTATAAAAAAGGTGATAAAACGGCAACTTCTAACTATCGACCTATTTCAATTCTTTCTTCCTTCAGTAAGATTATTGAGATTTTTTTTTTATTTAGTACATACTGCAGTCCTCTAAGGACCAAGCAGGAGGGCAGAAGGGAAAGTTACATGTATCGCATGGTAGCGGTGGATACATATCAATTACCATGCTTTGGTCACACACACGAAAAGTATAAATATATAAACAAATGCACACACATACATACATTTATACACACGTTTTCAGGTACGAAGTAACGGCAAAACCATTTTAAGCAAAAACCGTTGCACAGTGCAAAACTCATCGTAAACTAAAAAGTTGCAACGATCACTCTATGTCTCTAGGTCAAGCAAAACAAAACCATTGTACAATAGAGCTCGTACATTAAGAGACCACCCTCAATGTTTCAACTTCAAAGAAACAAAAGGATCAAACAAATACGCAGTGTTCCCAACAAGTAATGAAACCCACTAATAAAACATCCTCAACCATTCAAGAGCTACACAGAAACTAGAAAAGCACCAGCAATCAGTGGGAAAACCTCTGACCAAAAACCTCTGGAAAACCAAAAAGTTGTTTGTTAAGCGTTTAACTAATGATTTAGATAAGTTTGACCTATTAAAACAATGTCAATTTGGTTTTCGTTCTGGAAGTTCTATTATTCTAGCCTTACTTTCTTAAACTGATCACATTAAACATTCAATTGACAAGGGTTACCTAGTTGGCTCAGTATTTCTGGACTTCACCAAAGCTTTCGATACCATAAATCATAGCATCTTACTTACAAAGCTTGAAAGCTTTGGAGTAACTGGCCCGACCTTAACTCTTCAAAAAAAAAAAAAACTATCTTTTAAACAGGGAATACGTTGTATGCACTAACGGTATATTTTCAGAATCAAAAACTATTAATGAAGGCGTACCCCAGGGGTCGATACTTGGCCCCCTGCTGTTCATACTGTACATCAATGATCTTCCTAATTGCCTTAATTCATGCCATTGCGTTTTATATGCGGATGATACCACAATAACATCTTCAGACAAATCCATCGATGACCTTATATCAAAGTTAGACACTGATCTAGGGAACGTGGTTAATTTGTGCCGTAATAATTGCTTATAGATTAATCCTGAAAAAACGAAGTATATGATCTTTAAAACTAGTCAAAGGCAAATACCCTCCGTTCCTGCTTTAACGCTTGATACCAATCTTATCTATGATTGTAACTCTGTGTCGTTTCTTGGCGTTTTACTGGACTCTAACCTAAAATTTAATTCTCATATTAACCTTATCAAGAAAAAAACTGCATATGGTATTAGGGCCCTAATTAAAAGCTCGTCCGTTTTTCTCACATGATGCGCTTTTATCACTTTACTTTTCTTTCATTCATGGTCATTTCAATTAGGGATTGTAGCATTTTCTTTTCTTTCATTCATAGTAATTTAAATTACGGGATTGTAGCATGGGGCAACACCTATCATTGTCATACATCATCAGCCCAACATATCCAAAATCAATCAATTCGCATTAACACCAGGAGCCATCAGTCCAATTCCCAGGATTTATTGCGCCATTATAATGTATTACCAATCAACAAGTTGTTCCAATATAATTTATGCATAATATTTTTTAAGTCTTTATGTTCCTAACTGCATTTCAATTTCATCGACCCAAAATTCTTAGTAAACCAGAACACCCCAAGATTTGCCTCAAATAAAAATTTTCTGCTACCACGTGTTTTAACCAATTTACGGCAAAATGACTTCAACTTTCACAGCCATATCAATATGGAATAGTCCACCAGCTGCTGTTAAATCCAATAAATGCGTGTCTTCATTTAAATCATCCTTGAAAAACCATCTGTTGTCTGATTAATTGTGTTTCTATCGCTTATTCTTTTTTCTTGTTAGTCTTTCCTATTGTGTAATTGATATGACGGCCTTGTACACCTACCTCGTACTTTTTCTGCTTCTATGGTTTACTCAAAATGTTGTAGTTCTTTTTATGTTGTAATTGCCATACATTCCCAAATGAATTTTCTTTCTCCTATTTATTGTTGTTTTGGATATTAATTGCTTGTCGCTGTTTATTGTTTACTGCCTGAAGTTTACTCAGTGACTACAGTCTTCGACTTTGGGACCCTTGTCTGAAAAATTTTGTACTTTTGTATCACTTGCCTACTACATTGCAATAAACCTTCTTCTTCTTCTTCTTCTTCTTCTTCTTCTTCTTCTTCTTCTTCTTTTTTTGCGAAGTTTTAAAGCGAAGCTTTACATGGCTAGACTCAAGGAAAATCCGCCGGTCCCGTGTGCATGGAAAGCTCCTCCGGTGCAACACCATGCGCATGCGCGAAACAATCAGGTCGTACTGGAGTTGCAAGTAAGGGGGAGGGAGCGAAAAGAGTCTCTTTCGAAGCAGAACACACTCGCAGTGAGCTTGATGATGATGGTTACTGGTGCAAGGCCGACTGGGGCAAAGAGCGGCAAAACACTTTTTACATATGAAGATGTAAAGATGTGAAGATATGAAGATGAAGATGTAAACACTAAAATCGGTGAGCAAGAACACAACTCAAATGGTTCAAAGACAATAAGGATGGCTGGTGTAGAGGGCCAGGTCGTGATTATGCGTGGTATGAAATATTGTCTGAAAATTTCACTTCTGCTAAATAGTGAAAAACGCGCTTGACAGAAAACATGGGATCGTCAGACAGGAAGAACGCCGGGTGCAGTGGGATGTGTTGTCTGTACTCGCATCGAGCTACTGCGTGAAGCACAGCTTGCGTGAAGCAATAACGGCGGGCATGGGCGACACCAGTGCGGGCGGAGCAGCGTCAACGTGAAAATGGCAAACACCGGCTCCACGTTTCTTCGGAATGGGTAGGCCACGCATCATACATACTCCCGGGGATCAGACGGTAATTAGTCTGTCTGCACCGAGCCGATGCTGCAGCCCGGCCGCAGCAATATCTAAAAAAAAAAGAAAGTCCCCCAAAACACTGCGATTCAATTTTTGGCTGCTTACTACGTGTAGCAGCTCGTCTTTTCACCTAATACAGCTGCTTCATTTTTGTGGATAGTAAATTTTAAAATTAACAATTGGTCAGTGTCCCGCAAATAATGTGTTTGCCCCTACACTAACAGACACAAGGGAAGTAGTGTCTAAACCCCCTTAGTTAAGTTCTTTATTTATTTTGTTTTTGAATAATCCACTTATTGTGGCGGCCAACTGTCTTTTAATTGTTCAGCAGTAGGTTCAGCCCACTCAGCCTCGTCGGAAGTGCTTGTCGGTGTTCACTCGGGAACACAACGCAGAATTCTTTTTCAAAGCAGAGAGAGAGAGAGAGCGTTTAATGGTAACGGCGGTGTTAGCCGAGCCGAGAAACCGGCCCGTTTTTACCTTCGGTCAGCTATTTTGATACTCGCCAGTAGCATAACACTGCTTAGGCGCTGAACTTAAGCTATAGGAATGAAAAGGTGTGCTACCGGCGTGGGCACTTGGCTCATACTCATGCTTGACTAAAACCAACGTAAATTCAGACGCAAGCAGCGTGTTCTCGCTTCCCTCTTTGGTTTTCGCTTCTCATTTAACGCCGGTTTTTCTCAGCGCATACGCAAAGCGACGCCGCTGTTTCTATGGGGCGCCAAAGTACGTTTTTTCAGAACCCCGGTAATAGTATCTATCACACAGCGCTATGTCACAGCGATCAAATACGTATATCCAGTAAAGCCTGTCATTTTGCTTATTGCATTTTTTTGATGCGCTAAAACTGGGCCGCGTCATTCGAGGCTTGATACCGTATCTCGCCTGCAGGGGTGCGTGCTGTCATACCATGCCTCACTGGGATTAGTATTCATTTTGAGGAGCGCTGATTGGAAGAAAGAATGGGCTTGACAAGAACGGAAGAAAAATTGGGCGATCAGAAAGATAGCAACTGTGCTAAGCACAGCCTAACGCGGATACCGTTACACACACTTAAACGTTAGGCGCTCTTCAAACACACTTGAGCCTTGCTTATCTTTTACAGTCTCTTCTGGGTGCATTTGCTGATCTCATTTTGAAATATGTCGACTTCCATCGGAGTTCACGCCTTGCCTGCGGCAGCGAAATGTGTGTCCGTCTTTCGCAATTTTAATTTCCATATTTTTGGCGATTTTGGTGTCGCTTTGTAACAAGTTACTTTGTTTCGAGTACAGCACTAACACTTCTCTAACAAAGTTGTCAGCTGATTAGAAAGAAGAGCTTCTCGTATAATTCAGTTGCTGGTTTTGAGCACGCTGCACGGGAAAAATTCCCGGTTTCGAGGAGGCGTTCTTTCGTTAGGAGCGCACAGAGTGAAAAAGAAGAAGAACGTAATTCGAGGACAATTAATCTACATGTAAAATATACTCAGCTACGTTTCAGACATCCCCTTAAATTTTCTGTCTCAAGCAGGCAGCGTAGCATAGATTCGGAAGTTAATGATATTAAGACCGCCCCGACAGCACGATATATGCGCACTGCAAGGAATGTCTGGCTCCGTATAGACACTGCTCTAAATTGCGCAAATGAACCTCCCCCATAACCGTACCCTTAATAAAAAAAATAATAAGTAGCGTGCTCAATTTTTCTCCCCCCCCCCCCTCCCTTAATTGTTGCAGAAGGAATGGAATATTTGAAGAGCCCGGCTAAATTTTCCTTCCTTTCTTATTAAATTGCCTCCTACGGTTTTTTTTTGCCCCGTTTTCCAAGCTGATTGCTTCACTCGGCAGAGAGTGTGGGAAATATATCACTGCTCTCCGGTGAAAAATACTTGGGGAGTTAAACGACGGGAGAGAAAAATAGACGAAAGCATATTTGGAATTAACTCGCGTGGTCGCGCCGGCAGCGTCCCTGCCATTCAGCGAGCTCGCCTCCCTATTTTTTCCCCCTAATCCGCTTCTCTCCTTCTACTCCCCCTAATATCTCCATGAAGAAGAAGGGCCTTGTGCAAGCTGCGCCAGTGCCTGCGAATGCTCATTAGCTGTTCCGGGAAACCATCGAATCATGGATAAAAAAAGGGGGAAATAAAAGCAGGCAGAAAATAAAAAAAGCACACAGGCAGATTGAATAGATGGGCTGTCTCGCCAATCGCCCCCCTCGCTTGCGCACTTCCCCCCCCCCCCCCCCCCCACCCGCGCTTCGTCTTTGTTTTTCGCCTCCACCCGCGCTCTGCCGCTTCCGATGCGAGGAAGGCGGGCCTGTGTAATTCGTATCGAAAATCGGTTTCACACCGGCGGCACGAGACCTGGCGACGTCAGCGAGCGTGTAGTCCGCGGAGCTTTTTAGCCCACGTGCTTTCCTCGCCGCGCACAGCCCCGCATACACACTGGACGACGTAGTAGTGCCGCCTTTCCGAAGGGGGAAACCAGCGGCGCGTGGCATACAAGCAGGCGAGCGAGCGGAGCCTTTGAACGGCCCGTATTAATATATTTAAGCCGCTCTTGTCGATGCCGAGGTGCGGCCTACGCCTCGGCGGCTGGCAGGCAGGATGAGGCGGCAGCGCGAATTGGAGCTCGCGTATTTCTATTCGCCGGCGATAAATAAGCGATGAGCGCGAGCGTCGGTGCAGAATGCCCCCCTTCCTGGGCGCCGTCCGAGATGCGCGTCCTCGGCGGGGCCCGCTCATTCTCGGGCCCAGTGCAGCGTGGCCCGGCCGCTGATGGATGGCCGCGCGTCGTTGGCGATGCAGTCACGTCAGCGACAAAATGGGCTCCGACCGACGCGCTCCGCTGGCGCCCACCGTCTTTGTCCGGTAGTGTCGTCGTCTGGCGTGCCACCGCCGTGCTCCCTCAGCCGCTGGCTCGCGGGAAGAGGGGCCCAGAAAACAAACCTCCTGCATACTTCAGCAGTCGGCTGCGAGGAAGCTGATGCGCGTGTATGTCCTCCACGCTTGGCGCTGTCAGATGATGAACGCAAGTGAAAGCGCCCCGGCATCTGGAGGCTCGGATATGGCGGGCCTGATTCAATCGGAACGCTTTCAAAGAGTCGCACGACTGTATTGCTACCGGGATGTAAGTTTGCGGATGTCATGTAGACAACCAAGAGGACGACTCCGGACATTGTAACTTCGCGCGCACAGGTGGGCGAACATTGTAGTCAGTACTACGCTGCTGGAAAACCATATCAGAACTCTGCGAATGCCGTACATGAAGCTGCGGGGACGTTCCCCAGATATTTGCCCCATACGGTTGAAGGGAAAGGAATCATTTGCATGCTGAGCGGACTGGTTTACGGTTGGACATGCACTCGTTTCTTTAGTTTTTTTTTTTGTTTTTTGTTGTCCTAGATGGACCAGGAAGTGTGAATTTCCTCAACGCTGCAAGATGAGGAAGAGTTAAGTTCCATGTAAAAACTGAGCCTGTGATCGCAATGGGTTACTTGTCAGTATCTGCGCATTGTAGTTTACGAGGCACAGTCTAGAGCGAAGACAATATTATGTGTAACAACCCGTGTAGTGAAACGCTTGTTTTCCCGGCACGTAAGCAAATGACTTCGTTTCACGTAATGAGTCGGAGGTGAGCGCGAGACCGGGGTGCTGCACCTTGATGATTCCTGGTTATTCCTGGAACTACGTTATAGTGGTGCTAAAGGTGGTTATGCGTATAATAATTAGCAAAGCCATCCACACAGGGCACAATTTGTTCCAGGTCAAGTTATACAGCTTTAAATTTGAAGTTAAATATAGAGCAGCGAGCAGAGGCAACCAAACGAGGATGCTGGTGTGGCTGCTGTTAACTCTGTTTTCCTGCAACGCTGTTTCGCCGCGCCATCAATTGAGGTTCCCGCTTCATCGGTGCTTAAACCGACGCCACTGCAAAGATACTGCACTAAAGAGTCGATAAAATGTTCCGTCGTCCTCGAAGAATTCAATCAACACCAACACTCATGTGCCAAAGGAGCAACATTTTTATGTACGGATGAATCACAGAAGTTACTAGCATTCCGTTCAAATTTACTTCCAACTAATTGTCGTCCGGTTGCCCGCCAATTCCTCTGTCTTCTTTCGAGGGGGGGAGGAAAGGGGCTCCGTTCTCCAGAGTGACCCGAACACTGCCCCTGCATCGGCGCGGCCGGTCTCCACAACCCTGACTTGCAGAGTGCCAGATATCGGCGCCCGCCGTCGGCCCGTGCCACTCCCACTTTGTAAG
This sequence comes from Haemaphysalis longicornis, assembly GCF_048455015.1. Lineage (NCBI taxonomy): Eukaryota > Metazoa > Arthropoda > Arachnida > Ixodida > Ixodidae > Haemaphysalis > Haemaphysalis longicornis. The sequence continues at coordinate 456,541,967 of NW_027526203.1, read as the reverse complement.
GGTGTTCTCCTCCGCGTTCCGAGAATTTCATCTCCGTCGCAACACACACGTTACACATACACCAGCGAGCAGATAAAGCCGGACGAGGCGGCGCAGCGCAGCGCCAGGAACGCTTGCCAGCAAGAAAGACGCCACCTCCTCTCTCCTACTGGCTATGCACTCCCCTGCTCAGCAGGCGACCAGGCGTTGCTCAGCGACAGGGACGCCACCTCCCCTCCCCCCCCCCCCTTTCTTTTTTGCTAGCTCGGCATTCTTTCGCTCAGAGGCTTCAAGTACTAGAGCAATTTTTCGCTTGTGGCTCATCTAGCGCCCTAGCGCTGAAAAGAACACACACGCGTGCGGGCATTCTTATTGACGCGGTGTGCTCGCTGTAGGATTGGGCGAAAGCGATGTGAGGTAATGATGGGAACATCGCAATCACAAAATGGGTCGGGACTAATGAAGATTATTTTCTCTCACAACCAGGGTGGATTACGCTTGCTACCCAAGTGCTGCTGCAGGGCGCTGGGAATACCTGAATTGCCTGTTGTCATTATTCTATCGGTAGGAGATGGCAGGAGGAAATAGTGGATGCTGACAAGGAAAAGTCTTACCCTAAAATGAGCCGGTTGGCGCAACGCTATAAGACCGCGCCTTGTATGTGATATCGAATCCTGTCTACAAAAACACGCACTGTGCAATATCCGGTTAGTTAGATGACTTGATTTACATCGCGCCAATGCGCGGGGTTTTCACCTTACACTCGGGCATCAAGTATAACACCTTCTACTTCCACCTTCAAAGTGTTCGAGGGCCTTTCCAGAAGAGTCGTTTGGTTTCCGCTTTTCCGGCTAGTGCAGTTTCGTCTACAGAAACTGCAGGAGCTAGTTTTCTGGGGGGCTGTCAGTGGAGTGGGAAGCAGGACGGAGGGGCAACAAGGAACGACAGTACGACGAGGGCTACTGGCGACGTGCTAGGCCATCACGGTGAGGGGGGTCGAGCGAGCCTCTACGTGACGTTGAGCGGCACGGAGGGGAAGCATATGCGCTACGCCAATAGCCATAGCGAAAGCGGGCGTGGACGTGCTCAGACGGACCGTAACTTCTTCGTCGTCTTGCTGATGCCGACTGCAAAGCAAGGAATGGGGCCCCTAGTCTCACCGTAGTAACATACGGGACCATCGCTGTGGAAACGTTGACGGCAGGGTGGCATGCGGATGTAATAAGCTGGAGAGCAGCGCTGCCGCAATCGCTGTCATATATGCCTGAGCAGACGCCGCTTCGGCCTGCAGGCGTGGTTTTGCCGCAATCACCGGACAGGATGGTGTAGAAACGGTGGTAAGAAGAGGAGGCGTGGGTAAATATCCCGTCATAAATGTGAGCTCCTCAGTGACAATGTCGCGCAGCTCAGACGCGTTAGTGTGCCATTGGTCACGCGGGGAGGAAGGCGAATCATGCTGCATTTCTTCGCGAATGGCAGTGCGTATTAGCGTGCGCAGTTCCGAATCCCTAGGTAGCTGAGCGGTACAGTCCTCCCAGTGCAGGCAATAGGCTGAAGCTGGTACGGCGCTGGCGTGTATTTTGAACAACCAGGGCACTGAATGCAAATGGCACGATGTCATTCATTTGGCGCACCTTGTTAGCCTCTGGCGTATTTTCAACCGAATGGCGGCACAGGGCAAGGGCGTCACTGAGTTATGAGGCCAAAAACCTGCCGCATCTGGTGAGTGAAGTTCACCCAGTCCACGATAGTCTCTTCGTGGTTAAGAAACCACGTCTACACTGCGTCGCAGGGATAGAAGACAGCGTTCTGCAGTTTGAAAGGGTCATCCCACGGGTTAAAGCTAATCACTCGAGTGTTGTCCTCGATGCCCTCACTCGGATGCCAGCAAAAACTGGTGGATCGCAGCTGAGGCTATAGTGGTGACACGTGCGCCAGGCGGGGCAGCCGGGATGCCGCAGAGATCATTCCCTCTGGCATGCTGCATTCCCGGAGGCAAACGCCGACGGCATAACGAAGCTCAGGTAGGGGTGCCACCCGCGTGGTTCGTAGACGCCGCGGGATCGAGGTGCACCTCATCACTTGAGGGACGCACGAAACACAGTCGCAGAAGGATGTTTATACGGCACGGCAGCCCCGAACTCCAGCTCAGGGATAATGAAACGGGGGGTTATAAAGAACCAATAAGGTACAACACAATGACGAGACTGGTAGTGATAAGCAGATCAATTGCAAGATGATTCAAATACAAAAACTCCCACCTCCCCTCGCGGGAACCCTGTGTAGATGCGACGCATAGGGGGTTCACGTTGCAGCGTTGGACAGCGGAGGAACGGCGCTGGAACGATGGAGCGGAGCGGCGCTGACACCGCGTTTTATAGCGCGCATAACGGTGAGGGGACGCTCCGGCGCCAGTGCGTCTGCCGCGGCTATGACGCAACACAATCCAACACAATCCACTTTAATCCAATCCAATCCAATCCAAATCCAAATCCAATCCAAGCCAAGCCAAGCCAAGCCAAGCCAACCCAAGCCAAGCCCAGCCAAGCCAAGCCAAGCCAAGCCAAGCCAATCCAAGCCAATCCAATGCCCCTCGCGAGAGAGTGTTCGCTATCGGAGAGGAGAGGGGGTGAGCGGCGGAGAGCGCAGCTCGCGCGGCGATGAGAATGGGGGAGGGGCGGACGACGACAACAACGCCGACGCCGGATGCAGGGACAAGGCGAGTGAATGAGATGCAGTCGCATCTAAAAAAGCGCCAATTAAGGCGCTGTCATGAGTATATCTGTTTGTCACAATCGTTATCACATACAATATTCACATACATGCTCACATATCCGCATATCACATATTCACGTACCGGCGTCGCACATCCATTAGGACAGGTATTATGTCGTGTTTATGTACTGATGCATCGGCAGGCTTTTATTCGCCTGTTTTATTCGTCGATAACTATGTTGTATACGGAGTAGAGTGTACAAACAAAAAAGGAATTGTGGTTCACTTTGGGTTCGCGTTCGGGTGACTTTATTTCGTGCCGTTAGTGTTTCGATCGGTTCGGTCAACCAGTTAGCAGGAAAATTTGCGAACCTGTTGGCGAGCCTTAAACCAGTTAGTTAACTATTCACTTTGAGAACAAAGTCCAAAAAATGAAATTGTGGGGTTTATCGTCCCATTCCATGCGTGTAAGGGGCACCCCAGTGGAAGGACGCTGACTATGAACTTTGGTGCCTTTGGCTACCATTCCCGACCGTCAAGAGGGAATGCTACCTGCGTGACTCAACCAACAACAAATCCTCATAAAAACACAAACGCACAAAATGAAGGCGCACACTGTGTCACTGTGTGCCAGCGACGAGCAGCTTCTTCAGTAAGCCTATTATTCGGATGGGGAACGCCTCGCGTTGTGGACACGACAGGCAGCGTTCCCTCGACACAGGGCCGCCCAGCTATCGATGAAACCGCGGGACCCCGTAGACAAGAAAGGGGGCCGGCCAAAAGTTCGCGGGTACGTGAGAAAGCCAAGTACACAACAAGCGATTCATGCACCGAGGCCCGGGATGGGGGAAGACGTGGGCTTGTCGTTACCGGTAACATCGTTTAAAAGTACGTGCAAATGGACCGGAATTGCCTAATAGTGCGAAAAAAGCTGTAGACAAATAGATTAGGAACTGAGTATATAGCATTGGGACCCCTTTGTTGACTGGCACTGCCACGGCAGTGCAACTACAAGTGCAAACGCAATGTGGATGTCGTTGCCCTGCATTAAAAAAGATTGTTTTCTTGCATTGCAACTAGACCTCAGAAAGTATGGTTGAGTTTTTTTTCTCTTTTTTTTGGTGTTTTGCAGCCCGCACAAAGCTGGCCAACTTGAGCAGCCCAGAAAGCCGTGTGAAATATCGCTTTTCTTGTGTTTTTGACTTTGTAAATACCTATCCCGAGAAATTTGCTATTCGATTTCGAGTTTTCTCCGAACCAATAAAGCACTATTAGCAAAAACCATTTCTCAAGAAGAGCCAGTTGTCCGCCTTTCTCTATCCCTCCTTCCCTTTCTGCTTCTCTTGAGATCACAATTCTCTCTGCAGGATCACACATCATGCGGGGCCTGAAACCGGTGGATTTCAAATGCGCGCATTGGCTTGTCACCTCTGCACATCAGAACGCGACACGTTTATACAGAGTGGTGCGACGATAATTGGAACACCTTAAAAATTTCTCCTGAGGGAACCGCAGCTCTGTTCGCGCTCAAACTTCACACGAAGGTCGCATTTTGTGGTATATTTTGTTTGACACCGGGAACAACGACGCTACTTACCTGTTTATTCTGAAAATAAATAAAAGCGATTTTCGCCTGTGGGAAAATGGCGGCTGATTTGGACGTGCGAGCCAGCGCAAGTTGATGTTGGAACGACGGCGCCACCTGAGATATGCAGCGAAACGCACGTTTGGGATTCACCGCAGGAAGGAGCCAAATGGTGCAGCAGGCGATCAGAAAATGCACCTATAGGAATGAGCTAGCAGACGATCAGAAAACCCGGTTTCACATTTTCTGATCGTCTGCTACACCATTTGGCTCCTTCCTTAAGTTATTCCCAAACATGCGTTTCGCTCTGCGTACCCCAGGTGGCGCTGTCGTTCCAACATCAGCCCCGTTACAAAGGGAAAGCCGCTAGGCATCATCAACTTGCGCTAGCGCGCACGTCCAAATCAGTCGCCATTTTCCCATAGGCGAAAATCGTTTTTATTTATTTCCAGAATAAATCGGTGAGTACCGTCGTTGTTCCCTGTGTGTCAAACCAAATAAACTACAAAATGCGACCTTCGTGTGAAGTTTGAGCGCGAACCGAGCGGCGGTTCGCTCAGGAAAAATTCAGAACTTCCGGCTTCAGAAGTCCGCAACACGGCATTTCCCGCACGCCCTTAATTCGAACACCGTGCCAACTGGGCTTTGTGATCTAACCGCGTCGGTGGTCACCTTTGCTCGCTTTTGCTACGGCATTGGCTGCCTGTCGCTTCTGTCATGGTCCACCAGCATCGGCATTTTGTCACCGCCATTCCTTTCTCTTTTGCCGCCCTGCACTGGCTGCAGACTCGACAACGCGTACAAGCGCTGGCAGGAGTCACGCGACCCGTCGAGACGGCGTACGACTGCGGCTGATACGGCTTGTCGGCACAGGCAGGTGGCGAGCCGCGCTTCGACTTCACGTCTCCGTGGCAACGTCGCAAGCGTTGCGAAGAGACTGACATCGCATCCACGCACTCTTTCTTTCTCTGTTTTATTGCTCTGAGGACAGATCGACGCCGAAACCCCTTGCCGATAAGCCTTCTCTATTGCTTAGGCAATACAAAATGTTCATGGTGGCTGCACCAATATTTGGTACTTGTCAATGCCGTTATTTGGTTACGACGAATGATTTGTTCGCACTCACCGCCTGCGGTGAGTGCGAACTCACCAAATATTTCTGTTGTAAATAAGATTTACTGAACGCTCGACCGTTGCATTAAAAGGACCCAAAAGTGTAGAAGCAAGTTGACCTATATTGGCAAATTAGTGTGTCGGGAATACAAATACACCCTTCGCAGCAGCAGTAGCAGTTCCTTATTAACACGGAAAATGCCAAAAGGGCGAAGTTGTCCACCGACGCCCGGTAGATTTTCCCACGCTAGACTTTGCTACATCACGAATGGAGCCTGAGTGCACGGTGAAACGGGATTGACGGAGCTTCTGGTGAGTTTTAGCACGCAGCTCTAAAGCGCCCGCTCCTGTTGTTTCGCGTCGCCATCGACCTCGTTTAACCAAGGGAACGAAGAGGACACCGAAGATAGACGAGATAGAGCGAGCAGGGAAGTGCAGGAGGAAAGCAAGGCGAAACTGTGAGGGGGGAAGGCGGTATGCCGAGGCGTTGCAAGAAATGCTTTTCGGCGGCGATGCGCTACGAGATAACCGAGAGAACGAAGAGGCCGCCGAAGATGGAGCGAGCAGGAAAGCGGTGGATGAAAGTATGGCGAAAGTGTGCAGGGGGAAGGGCGGTATGCCGAGGCGTCGCGAGACATGCTTCCCGGCCGTGACGCTACGAGAGAACACCCGCCGTCCGTTCCCTGTAGAGGCGATCACTTCCTGAGACGCAGCAGGTCACCGAGAAGACTGCAGTTCCCGCTGTGCTGAATTTTCGCATTGGGGGGTATCATAATAGTCAACCAATTTTTTTAACAAACACGGAAGCAGCTAAGGTCATGCAAACGTAAAATAAATGTATGCGAACCTTTACGCAGCATGGGCTTTTTAAAAGAAACAAACCTCAGGTAGCAACATTATAAAAATTGGATGGATGTCTCACCGCAGCAGAAACGGAAGGTATGTTTCAGTTCAAATTTCTCTGGAATGTTTTGCTTCGCGGCACAAGCACAGTCAAAAGGTGCATGCGGGGGAACGTGAGAGCCTACTGTACTTACTACTAGCGCATTTATGTATGTATATGCAGCAGCCAGCGGTAAAAGTTAGAGATTATCGCGATGGCTACACTACCGGGACGCGGCAGCAGCGAACTTCATTGTTGGTCCATTGCGGGTGTATTTTCTGCACTTTTAAAGACGATAGTCTTTCTTGGGCTACTTAAACCCAGAATTTTTGGTCTGTCTGTATGGCTGTCTGTCTGTCCGTCTGTCTGTCTGTGACTCGATTCAGCCACCCGGCCAAAGCAAAACAGTGCTTGCGCAATAGTCTTATATAGTCACAGCTAAATCTACCCGTCAATGTCCGGTGTAATGTTCATAATTGTCAACATTGTTGAAGAAGAACAAGACATTACGCAAATATGAGACAACAAATCAATACAGAAGTGATATTTGCAGCGTTCCTTTCTAAAAAAATCAAACATGCTTGACTTTTGCGAAATTAAATACTTCATCAACTGCAGAAAAATAATTCACTCCGCCGTCGCCTGCTGTCACCCGCGCCACTATAGCTTCTGGCGCCATTTTAAGAAATCAACCGGCAAAAGTTACGCAAGGTTCCACTAGATAGTTTCCACGTTCTGCTTGCAACGCACGTGGAGTAGGGAAACGCGGTTCTATAAACGTTGAAGTAGGGCGCCTTGATTAACGCGCGTCTTCGCCGTACGGCAGCGTTCGCATCGAGACACCCGGTTTGGATAAGTGGAACGCGGGAAATTTAAAATGATTGAAGCAAACCTTTGGCGTCTTTACCTTGGGAGGAGCGCGACGCAAGAGGAACAACATGAGAGGTGAGCGGGAAAGCGAAGGGAGGCATTTACTTCGCAAAAGCCAATAAAGACTATCGTCTTATGACGGCATTTGCAACGAAAGGAGCAGATACGCGGCCAATTTTCTCATGGGCGGTGGTACCTCACCGGCAAGTTCCTAAAGGCGCGGTAACAGGAGCGGGGCTTGATGGCCGACTTTCCTTGAACACCGCTTTAGCGGAATGATTCCTTCCGATTGACTATACCAGCCTCTGCGACGAATGCGAAAGCCAATGACAACAGGCTCTGAGGAAGATGGCGACGATCGAGTAAAGTTCAGCCTCGGCTCGCTGTGGGAGCTTTGTGACTTGCTATCATACGTAAAAGAAAATAATAATCAAAATCGAAAGGAAACAGTAGAGAGAACTGCCAGCTTCAATCACCTACTTCTTACCAAACAATTCGTTGAACGTCGAAGGTAAGCCGAGAGAGCTCCGGTATGCGCGATCTTTTCTTTGAAACTAAGTTATTCAGCCTGCGTCCCTTTAGGGCTTTGATATGTGGCACGCATTGTTAAATCACTATGTGTGCGCGTGAATACGTCTTCCCCCTGGCACCTGCCACCGTGTGTTTCGAAATAATTTTATATCCGACGACAGACAATGTGAATTCAAAGCGAAAGGTGCAAATCAGCGCCACAAGCAGAAAACACAGCGTTTTTTTTAGGGGGTAGTGAAGGGTGGGAGGGGGGAGCACCTCTAATTTCCCGCCTACTCCGTAACGGGAGCGAGGGCAGAATTGTGAGTTGGGATAAGAAAAGCAAAAAAAAAAAAAAAACTTGCAATCCTTTTCTAAAGAAAGTTGAGAGAAGCGCGAAAGCTAAAAGTGCCGCCAATCGATCGTCAAACCTTCAAAGACCCAACTCGCAAACGAAGAACGAACCCACGCGACGATTTCCCGCGCACATAGTAAACGCATCGATCTAAATGTGTACCGATACGTGTTTTATGAGATAAAGGATAGATAAGGGATGATATAGTACTCGAGTCCTCCTTCATGATCGTTGCGTGCATTGTCTTATCTAGAACCGTGTTTTTTTTTTTTTTCGCGATTGTTGAGTAACCATTTCGACACAATCAGGGAAGCCCAGTTTCACGCACTCGCCGTGTGTCCAGAGATGTTATCAGAGCTTTTCGGTCGACCAACCGGTCTACGAGGAAGTGCATTAGTTTTTAAAGCGGAGCTTTCTATGTCTCACTCATGGCGTGTGTCGGGACAAAAACGCACTGCAGGAAAGCCAACCTCCTCTGACGGTGATAATGATCGCGGGCGAAGTGAAAAAAAAAAAAAAAAAAGAACTCCTCCCGTTGTCGGAATCGAACCTGGGTCTCTGCCGTTATGAAGCCGATCTCTAACCGACTGCGTCATTCCTACACTTTTTTTTTTATTACGCGTCATTCCTACACGTTCGAAGCAGTATGGATTTCGACAGCGGTGCATGGACGGGCAACATTAGGCAGAAAAATCATGCATTCCGTCGTCTGATGACGACTCGTGAGCGATTCCCTGGGTGTCGTCTGAGTTTGAATTTTGACTCACAGATGGGTTGGACTTTGACTCGTTTAGCTTTGACTTTGACTCGGGCGTAGTTTGGACTTTTGATCGCAATGGCTTTAACTTTGACTCTTCGTCACTTGATTTCGCACGAAGAAAGCTTCGCGTTCCACCATCATTGTCGTTATAGACAGAGGGGTGCATGATTTTTGACCGAACGCCATTGGTCCAGCTAAGAAAGCTCTCGCTGTAATACATGTTCCCCTTACGGTTCGGACCCGGGTAAATTATTTTGTTCTGATCTAGTTCCCCTTCGAATGAATCACGCACAGAACCGGTTCGAGAATCGGTTCGAGGAGTTATATTATTAGCCAAGTGCGAAAAAATGTTGCGTAGTGTGAAACCGCCATAAAAACTAAATACAATTTGAGTTCACTCAAAATACTGCTTTTTTTCAAATAAAAGTGGTGCAAATTTGAAGTGAGCTCTTAACAATTAGGGAAGATATTAGAAAAAAATACACCACCCACTTTTTCTCCCAGCCCTTATGTCGTCCTAGGGACTACATAAAGCCGCTGCCAAAAGTTGTGGCTGCAGGGTTTACTGGTACCCCTTGTTCCTTTTTACTGTGCCACGTGAGTGCTAACAAGGAGTTAGCGCACTGCTGGCTGTGTTTTAAATATTTCCCTTATTACGGCACTGATTACGCTGTATAGCGGAAAATACGAAATTGTTTCGATATATTTTAATTTTTTGGTGAAAACAACGTCGTTGATGCCATAATAAACTTCAGGGAGTTGACAAAGGCTAATTCTTTAAAATGAAGCAAGGTAGGGTTTTGTCTTCATGGCCCATTTAGCGTTCCAAGCGGTTATACGTAAAGCGCGCACGCACGCACGCACAGCAGGGCGCTCCATGTCACCTGTGAAGAGCAGCCTTGACGACCAGTGAACTCGAACGTCTAGTGTCCGACCCTGGGCGTTCCTCTCAATTCGAAGATATACAATCTCGCGAATTTTGACTCAACGCTCGATATTTCGCACTTACACGTCTCTTCTGTTATCCCCGTGTTGTGTGTTTTAGAACTTTATCCTAGCGGCCGCCCCTTCGCCCTTGTTTCTCTCTTTCTGGTTGCGTAGGGTTTGCCTCGCTTGTATAAAGCCGATGCCCATATGAAATAAAAGCAGATGGTTGCTAGTCAGCGCAAGTGTGCATTTCTCTTTTCCTGCGTCCCGACCGTCGAACACTTGTTTCAACAGTCAGGGTTATGTACCAACCAGCCAATGTTTGGCACTTTTAAGGTGCTACAAGTAGGACCATTTAGGGTTTGATCTTGGCCGGTGCGTAGTACACGCAGCAACCTAGCGGCCTGAGTGCACCCTGCACAGTCGGTCTCTCGTATCTTCTGCAGGCTGCGGAAACGTGACCCTTCTATTGCGTGCCTGGGCACCCTGCCCGCGCGCACACTGCAGCAACGTACCGTGGCATATTGGAACGCATTTCTTCCGCATTAGTGACCATGTATAGCGTTTTGATTGATCAGAAGGGAGAAGTTCGCGAGAGCTCGCGAAGTTGAGGGTGCGTGAAACTGAAAAGCCCCGAATGACATTAGCAGCGCGTTATCAACATATCAACAACGCATAGTCGAACCGTTTCTTGGTGAACCGGTAACCGCTATTTCTTTTTTTTTTTTGGTTCAGTTTGGGTTCGTGTTCAGCAAAAAATTACGGCTCGGGTTCGGTTTCAGTTCCGGCAAAAATACCGGTTCGGTTCCGGTTCGACACCCTGCTAAAACATACCAGCGCTGAAGTACACAAAATGGAAATAAATGACAGACGGGAGGAGCTCTGTACAAATGGGATGGCGCCCGTGCCATCTGCTGCCTTTCGGCGGGTTTCATCTACCCCAACGCAACAAAGACTAACTACCCAGTGCCTTCTAGTTCGGAGGTACGACTCTTCAGTTGCTCTCCTAGAAGGAAAAACGCTCGTCATTCGCTGTTTCTGCTGCTATATTTATCACATCTTTCTGAGGTATACCTTCGCCGCTGCAGTGGGATTATACTGGTTCAGTGCTGTGATCCTTCGGGTATGATTCTGCTTGATGCTTGTATTTGGCGAATCTACGTGCGTCCCTCGAAACTGTAATGCTAGCGAGACACTGTCGGAGGGCAGTGTAAGTAAACAATGTTATAAACGTACACGGCTTGTTAAACGGGCCGGTGGCGAAGATCTTGCCATCGGGCTGCGGTTATCTCTTGACCGCACTTTCTGATATTTTGTATTTATAGAACACTGATAGAATTAATGTATTTCATAACTTTTACCTGCGTTCCACACGGAATGCACAGACATTTTCTTGAGTAGTTATGATGGCAAAGTTTGACTTAAGGGATATGTATCTACCACAAACATCTACACTGCTTCTGATACTAAAATACCATGCATGTGTTAATATCTCTACGTCACTCGTGAAAGCAAAAAAAACAAACAATGTTTGTTTGTTTCTGAGGCACCGCGTTATTAAATTTCATATAACGCTAGATTCTTGAGGAGCAAAGATACGTTTAATGCGTTAGTTAATTGAGTATATAAGTTCAATTATACAGACACCACTGATGCGAACAGTTCACATGACGCTGGCTGCCATTAAAAGTGGTTGTGAAGCTCAGTGAAATGTAGTCATAATGTTGAAATGTGGTTATTTTATGCGTTCTAAAAGCATAAAATATTTGTATGTATGTATGAGAAAAAATCAAAGAAAAACAACCAAGATCAGACACTGGGAGCATTGTAATATGTTTAAACAATTTGTTTTTTTATAAATTTGACTATCATCGAAAAGTAGATCACCTAAAAATATTGCGAACATGCTCGAAAAAAAAATCGGGTTCAACTAGTTTGGGCATCTCGTGGACCTAAAGTTCCGGCTTCGCATTCACTCAAAGCAAGATTTGGCAATCTCAAGTCGGCAAGGAATTCCTTCTGATTGGGTCAGCAAATGGCAGCCCCCCACATGTACACTTAAGGCCGTTTGCACTTTGATGTCAACGCAATCAGGGGCAGACTCGTTAGGTGCGCGATCTGCAAAAAATCCGAGCTTTGCAGCATACTCAGGGTGACCGATGGCCCCTGGCGCAACCCTCCTCCATAGGACATTAAAATGACTACCCGTTTTACAGCCCACTTTTCGTTCGAGCCGAAGTGAAGATAAAAAGTCGCGGACACAAGAAAATTAGCGGCATGGAAGTACAGCACGTGCCAACTACAAATTTCTCGGATTTTCTCAACTTCGGCAGCGCTTATAGGAACTGTCGTCATGTAGGACGGGCTCTTTGCATATTCCACCAAATGTCGTGAGCGAGCGGTCAGGCTTTCCGCGTCACCAGACCGCATTTTGCTGCCACGCTTGGTTCCACTGCATTTAATACGCAGCTGGCGTGTTTGCACTGAAAACTTCCGCGTGAGGAAGAGGCGGCGCGCACCAGGGCAGCTGACTTGGCAGAAAAGAAACTCATTTGGTGCAACGCCGCCAAGCGAGTGCGCAGCCGACCTACTCCCACAGCACTCTTTCTTGGGCGAAGTAAAAATGAAGCGTCAAGTGGGGCCTCCTCGCCCTCTCCTTGCCTGCGAGTCTCGGGATTCTTTGACGTGCTAGGCGCGCCGGCGGGCGCGAACCCAAGTGTTTGCTTGGGAAAGCACTTGGCTGCTGCATCCGTGCGCACTGGCGTGACACGCGGAAGGTCCGAGACGAACCCTGGGAACAGCGCCAGGTGTTCGCCCAGGTTTCCTGCTTGAGTCTGCTGTAGGGGCGGACGGCACGGAACGAAGTTCCCATCCTGAGAATTTTTCAAGGTCACGGGCTGCAGCCCAAGGCCCGGTTGCTGAGTGGCTTCCTGTGGATCCATTTCTGTCCCAGTGGTCCGGGCTGGAGACGTGGCGGAACCGTTATGCTGTTCTTGCGCAGGAGGAAGCAGCTGTTTTTCTCATCTGTGGGGAGTGCAAAAAATTGCGCGTGATTGTTAACCCTTAACTACGAATGAATGACTAGCATTGGTTGTCTTGCTAGGTTCAAGGATTCCGGTGTATCACATCTCTTTGATTTCTTAAATAGTACTACAACTAGAGATAACTACTAGCTTCGGTGACTCTGCTTCACTGCAACATCTCAGCGTGACCGATCTTTCCGATTTAACTGGGAAGCAAGCATACTTATGAGACTGAGACATTATGCAATGTGCCCATGAAATTTTTCGTTGCGGCGCAGATCCCATTTTATAGCTTAATGATATCCAGAGCCTCTTTATTCGTCAAATTTGCTCTATTGGTTTTAGCCACTGGTTATTCAGCTGCATTGCTGCTTATCAGATCCATAAAGGAATTTCTAGAATGTAGAATTAGGTAAGATGTGGTGTCCCTGCCTGTATACGAATTCCGATTCGGTGCGCTCTTTGTGCAGCTTCGCATCCCCCCCCCTTTTTTTTTTTTGACGCTGAACAGTTTTTGCATTGCATTGAGCGAAGGATTCCGCCTGCAGAGAAAAGAACAGCTAGGGGCGCTTATTGAAAGTTCGTCGAAATACTTATTTCGGTACACGAGGACTGTCTTCCTGTTGCAGAGATAACGCTCGTAAACTTTAAATGACCCTTCGCTTTATACGACGTGTGAAAAAGAAACATTTGCGATACAAATTAGAAGTGAAGGTATATGGACGTGCTACTAAATAAAAACATAGTCGAAAATATAAAATATTGACGGAAAACGCATGCAGGAAAGACAAAGATCATTTGTTGAAAATAGATTGAGAAATTGTTTAAAAGGAGCCTACTGCTCCAAACTTTAGGCTAGATTTTGCGAACGCGTCGGACCGAACGGTGCTTACAGCGATCAATAACCAACGTTTTTGAGAAGATGGCTCTCTGGCCTCATTTGGAGATGTAAGAAGCGGAAGGAAGGAAACACCCTTCAAATACTGGTTACAGGCAGGCTCTGTTCTTCAGGCCCGCTAAGTTAGACGGGTCTGCCGCGGGAAAAAGTGCAAGCGTGTTTATTTTGCTTGGAGCGTGATCGCCAGACTGCTGCAGCCTTCGTACGCGTGTAGGATGACAGTCGCATCTATTTTCGGGAACGATTGGTTTGTGCGTAGTGCATTTCCATAAAGATGCCCGATGTTGGGTGGGGCCTTTTCCCTAATACAATTTCGGTACGGGACGCGCGTCCTGGATTCATTCGGAGCCGACTCCTGTGTTTAATTTTAAGCCCGATTATGGTGGTTCGCCACTGCGTGCATGGATTGTGCTAGTATTTCCATTGAGCTACCGAGTTTTGACTTAGTGTCAAGCCAGCTGTCACTTTTTTGATGATAATTTGGCACGCCCTTGAAAGGTTTCGACGTACGCGGTGTTCCGACAAGGATATATAGTTTCTCATTAAAGATTCGGCTGTGCATTAAGTATTCGTAGCTTCTCGAGGGGGTCTACTCACAACCTCGTTGGTTTGCAACTGGCCTCGTGACTGACAATCGCAAAAAAAAAAAACACTTATACCATAATTGAAGTCAGTAATTCGAAGTAGTATTTGCAGCTGCATTGTTTAGGTTAGCCCAAGCAATCTATTATCTGACAATTTAGGATACGTCTACAGCCTCGGTCAATCTGTTATGAGCGGAAGAAGAGAGGACAACATGCTCTCTCCGTTGCCGCAGTGTCAAGTGCCTTGGCCGCGTTGCACTAATTTCCCATGTTATTTTATGCCCCTTCAGCAGACAAATTTTGAGCTCTTCCGATTTAATGGTAGGTGTCAACTTTTTCTTTGCTCATGCGCAGATTGCAGAAGCTAAGCATGCTAGCCATCCGTTAAATTTAGACCTGCTGTCTTCCCGATCTGTCGTCATCAGCAACATCAACGAATATGCGGGGTGTATAGTGCGAGGGAAACGGCGCTTTTAAACAATTCTTTTTCGGATGAACACGTGGTCTAGCTTATCAACTTTATTGGCACGGTTGTTAGACAATATTTACGACTCAATTCAGTGTCCATTTAAGGCAAATCACAACTGTATAACTAAGCCCGTATCAGTGAATTTTAATAAAAAAAATACACGGCTTGAATTGCTTGTCGCCAAAATGTGAGAAAAAAGTGGCCGAGAAAAGAAACGAGCTAAATAAAAATCAGAGCCCGTCCACCTTGGGGAGAGGAAAGTCCAGCAAAGCTTGCGCTATGGTATAGATTTTCAATGTGAAGGGCTAGCTATACTGAGGATGGGCTATATGAAAATTGGGAATTATATGTTGATTATTGGCGAGATGGTATCCACCTCTCGTACTCCCTTAAGGATCGGGAATTTGTCGCTTGGCTTGTGAAGAGTTATCATGCCCGTACATCCTTTATATGTACCGTATTTACTCGATTCTAAGCACCCGTTTTTTTTCCACAATCGCGATGCCGAAAGGGAGTGCTTAGATTCGAGAAACCTAAATTGCCCCCCCCCCCCCCACTCTTATTTCGCTGCCGTATCTTGTCGAGATGGATTCAAGGAATGATGTTTTATACGGGCAAACATTCAAAAGAAAAATAGATAAGACAGTAAACCCACCGCTTACGTCGGATACTCAGTCGTGGCAGCTTTTTTCCTAACTTTTTCCCCGAAAATAGGGGAGGGTGCTTGGAATCGAGAGGGGAGGGGGGGGGGGGCTTAGAATCTTGAGAATACGGTACATGTCGTCAAGGAGTCTTAGTAGGTCTCCTCTATCCCCTGGATTTTGAATACTTTCAGCATTGCTGCGGTGTTCACTGAGTCAAAAGTTTTTTCGTAGTCTATAAATACCGTGTAAATGGGTTTATCATACTCAGAGGATTTTTCTATCACTTGATTGACGACAAGGATGTGATCCATCGTTGAATATCCTTTCCTAAACCCAGCCTGTTCTCTGAGTTGATGAGAATCTAGGCTGTTGCTAATTCTTAATCTTATTCTTTTATTTTTGGTAAACAGCTCGCATGCATTGAGAGCAGACTGATGGGTATGTAGTTTTTAAGGTCTTTGGTGTCCCTCTTCTTGTGATTCAGAATTGTTTTGGCTTCGTGAAACACATAACACCCCGAGGCCAAAGGCCACCCGTCAAAGGATCAGCCCTTACGGGCTAACTCGTTCGAAACCGAAGGCCCGGAAGGGCCGAAGGGCGGAGTTTGCAGAGCCTTTCCCAAGCGTACCGACCCTGGAAAAGCCCGGGCACCGGGGGTCGGGGGAACGCTTGCACCCGATTGACAGTGGGTGCCCGGCGGCGGGTTTCGAACCTTGGCCACCTCCCGAAGCCGAGGTGGGTGTACCAGACCACTGGACCAGAGTGTTTAAGCATTATGAAAATAGTGCAGCAGGCTTTTCCAGTACAATACTTCCTCCCTCCGCGGTTATGTCGTCGTCACCTGCAGCTTTGCTTCTCATTCCCTTGAGTGCTTCTCATTCCCTTGAGAGTATTTTCAACTTCGTCTTCGTTTATTAGTGGGACTTCCCGAGTTAAGCCTGCACGCTTAGTTGTTTACTCTGGTGTAACGTCGCAGAAATATAGCCTGTTGTAAAATCGATCTGCTGCTTTGTTACCTCATGTATGTTGTGTGTAACCCCGTCATCTCGCCAAAACTGTTTGCAGCTTGTCGGGAGGGGGTATTCAGGAACGTTGACTGTGAAAACACGGGATTACGGATAAACGAAGGGCACTTGAAACAATTGAGGTTTGCAGACGAAATAGTCTTACTAAGCAAGTCTGCAGAACACCTGCAAAAATTGCTTGAGGAAATAAATACAGAAAGCAATGCCGTGGGGCTAGAAATAAGTACCAATAAACCTAAGGTAATGATGAATAAACACGCCGAAAGTGCCCGGTTCAGAATATGTAACGAAACGCTTGAACAAGTAGAAGATTATAACTATCTCGGTCAGGTCGTCTGTACTGATCCCAACCACGACGAAGAAATCCGGCGCAGAATTGGTATGGGCGGAGGGCACTCGGCAAGCATTCCCAACTTATGAAAACTAAGCTTGCTCTATCCTTGAAAAGGAGAATATACAATCAATGCGTCCTGCTGGTGATGCTTGGTGTCTTACTAAACAACTTGAGGGCAAACCTAGGTCGGCTCAACGGGCCATGGAACGATAATTATGGGAGTAACACTTAGAGAATGGAAACTAGCTACCTGGATCAGAGAAAAAACTAGAATAGAAGATATCATACTTGTACTAAAGAAAACAATAGATTTCGGATGGTCACGTAGTTCGGCGAAATGACCACTGTTGCGACCGAGTGGGGGCACCCGGTCCGAGCTCCGTGGCCTCCGACATACGAGTGGTAGCGTGTATGATGCGAGCGGCCAGCCGCTGTTGCAGCCGTGAAGAAGTCCAAAAGCCGTAGGCTAACGTAACTGTTTACTTCATAGCGAGAGGTGAGCCGAAGCCAAAAAAAAAAAAAACAATGCCCCGACGGGCGAGGTTACAATACAGGACTCGAGCAGAGCGACAGCATGGATTCGCTGCTCAAAGAGGAATGAGTTACAGCGCTTGGGCGGCTTCTATTTATACCCAAAAGCCGTAACGGTCGAAACGCCAACAAGCGGCAACACGCCACGAACGTCACAGACACACACAACGCTCTTTCCAGAGTTCGTGACAGTCGGTAGCCTCGGCGCACGTTGAGTCCGAGAGAGGGGAGAGAAGAGGACTCCGCTGCGATCGACGGGGCCTCTGTGTCCTTGAAACGCGTTGAGACGTGCCTCGCCGGGCCGGCAACCGTCGAAGTTTGAAACGCGTTGAAAGTGAGGCGTCTGGCCCGGCTTGTCGAAACTCGAATGAACGTGTTGGCGCCGGGCGGCTGAAAAGCGCACGCAGTGGCTTCGCCGCACAGCCGAGGAGTGATGCGGGAAAGTACGGCGGCGCTGGCCGATTCGTAACACCACCGGTGGACTACCAGTGTGACAGAGTGGACCCCGAGAGACGGGTCTAGGAAAAAAGGAAGGAAAATTACTCGATGGAGGGCGGAAATAAGGAAATTCGGAGGCAAACAAAGGACTCCAGCCGCGAGCGACGGGGGACAGGAGCGGTTGGAGGTCGATGGGAGAGGCCTTCGTCCTCCAGTGGAGCTAGTAGGCTGCTGCTGCTGATGATGAAGTTGATCATTGGAGGTAAAGAAACATTTGCGCAAAAATCACCGTTGTTAAAATCTATTTCGTGACCATTTTGATTGATTATGAGGCCTAACGCGCCAACGCTACTTAGGCGACTAGGCACGCCGTAATGGAGGTCTCCGGATTAATTTTGACCACCTGGGGATCTTTAACATGCGCCAAAATCCCGAATACACGGGTGTTTTCGCTTTTCGCCTGCATCAGAAAAGCGGGTGACCATTTTAATAATTGCCTTGTGGTCACTGTTGTAGAGGGAAAGTGGTTGCGCTTTCACTGCGTCAGTGATCTTCCCGAAGGTTAGGTCGATGCACGACAGGTGACGAGTGGTGGGTTCCCACTTGAGGCCAAAGTGCTCCAACATGAAGTTAAGTATCCACGCCCCGTCGGGTCTATTGACATGAAAATTGAAATATCCCATGATTACGATGTAGGTATTGTCGGCAGGCTTAATCTTCCGGGAAGGCGTCAACGATATACGTTTAGATCTCTTCCTTGCGCGTAGAAGGAAGAGATATAAATGTCGCCATCACAATGTCGCCATCACCGTGCAGTTGTTCAACTTCACGGCACAGGCTTCAGCACGCACGGACACGACTGCTTCACGTATGGCAGGTAAGGGGCAAACTTTCACGCCACCGACGAACTCGTTCTTCACGTAGATGGCGGCACCACCGGCCCAAGAGTCGACGTTCCTATTGCAGGCGAGTCCAATGTATCCGTCCTTTCGAAGAAGGGCATCCATCCACGTTTCTGAAAAGCACAGAAGTTGCATCTTGCCTAGCACGGGGTCCTGCACAGCCGACGAAATGATTGCGCAGAGAACGTATATTGAAGGGACACTGAAGTGAATTTGTCAAACTTCTGTTTTTGTTGGCGTTGCTTTGTTGCCATTGTTTTGTCGGCCGGCTCAAACAAACACACTTTTCATCGTTTTTACGGTGAATAAAGCAGAATTTAATTGATAAAGCTTGAAAGAAGAAAAAACACTTTCCGACATTTGCAGCGGCCGCAACAACTAACAGCAGTCATGCGCATACGACATGCGATGTGGTTGGACGATGTCCAAGATTGGAATTTCAACTAGTTTGGGTTTCGGTTCTTTGAAACAACATGCTTGGCATCCTACGTTATCATTGGCTGGGCATTCTCGATATCTCAGGAATCGGCATACCGCGCTTCTGCCATGTTGTCGGCTGTAAAGTGCGTCAGATAAGCCTGCCAGCACGGCTTAGAATCGTAAAAACACTAGCCGAGGCGTACTCAGTGGCTGAACACCCCCCGGCTTAGATCGACAGTGGATATCTTAACAATAATTAATCAAAGGGGACTGACACTCAATTTCACTGATGAGACAACGGCATTCAGTATTTGGATTCGTGTTTAGGGTGCGGAAAAGAACATGCATACTGAATGTATGCGGCACGATCTGTAATGCCTTTGATGAGCTACTCGTCGGGCCACACTAAACGCGTTAAGAACGCCATTGCTTTATCGTGTTTTTGCTTAGAGATTACGAAGTCGTGTGAACACTTGATGCCAAAAAGAAATAGCTCTGATCGGCAAGTTAAGAAGTTAAGGGAGGCAGTACTTCCACAGGAACTCTTGTCATGGACCTGTGAAAAACTTGGTAAAAGCCTAAAAACGGAATATACGGAATAGCAGAAGATACGCAAAAGTCCAAGAACGTTGCTGTCGTCCCATACATTCACTGTATTACGCACCGCCTGAAGAAAGTGGGTTAGTGCAATGGAATGCAAGTCTCCATCACGGCTCGCGACAAGTTTCGTTCTGTATGTGGCAGGTTTGATAGAAACCTAAAGCGTGTTAGTGACAAACAAGTGGTTGGTTGTAGCGCTAAGCATGAGAACCGTTACGTCGTGTGCGCAACGGGTGTTGTGTATAGCATTGCTTTGCCTTGTGGCTGAAGCTGTGTTGGACCAACTGGACGTAGTATTAGTGTGCGTTTGCGAGACCACGAATTGTCATTTGAAGGCCGCCTATCATCCCATATTTCATTACACTGCACTAAGTGTAGTGGCTGTGAACCGAATTTTCCTGACAGACATTTTATTTAGACTGACTTTATACGCACGACGTCGTGTAGTCTGGCTAAAACTATTATACGCACGACGCGACTATGGCGCCAACGCGGCAGTTGCTGAAAACTGAAAGCGCCCTCATCATACGGGTTGGAGGGTTCCCCAAGCCCCTTGGCGGCTTCGACGGAGGCGGCATGGCATTCGAAGTTGGGGCACAATTTAGTTGCTTTAGCCATTTCGATCCCGCATTTGCGACTTTGAGCTCCGGAACAACGCCTTTTTCGTAGTGAAAGCGGCGTATTGAAGCGCAGCAAAGACGAGGACAGGAACACAGGCGACGATACACAGGGTGTCGTCGTCTGTGTTCCTGTCCTCGTCTTTGCTGCGCTTCAATACGCCGCTATGTACCAACTCGCCCAAACCAATACTCTCCTGATCGTAGTGAAAGCTACAAAAACAGTGGACGTCGTCCATTCGCGGCTAAGTGTACGACTTGAACGACTGCAAAAGAAACTGAAGTACACAAACGCGACAACAGACTCGGACATGACGATAACAGAATCGGACAATAGACTCGGAAATCGCCGTGAGTGTTAATTAAAGCGCCCTATTATTTTCAGGACGATCGGTGCAGTTTGTTGTTGAGTGCCGCGGTTGCTCGCATGACTGTTATGTTACACGCTGATACTTCTACGCATGCCGTTTTGTTTTATTGTCCGGAATGAACTGGTTCTTTCTGTTTCTTGCGTGTCGGCGTCATTTCGTCGAGGGGGGTCAGGCTCGCGAACCCTTCGCACATGAAGGAAGTTCCTTCACGACGTATACATAAACCAAGCAGTTCTTGTAACGTTCAGTGCATGGTTTCTAACTTTTAGTGTGCGTAAATGGCTAATGCCCAAAGCAAACATGAAAGCTGTTATCATTGCTCCACACATGTGGATGTGCTTGAAATGAAATGTCGGAGGTATTCATTTCGAAATGGTGAAAACTGGCTTGCATGTGGCCACTGAAATCCGTTTAAGAATAAAATGAAATTGGGGTGCATCTGACTTCGTTTTTTAATAATTTGTTGCAACTGAACTTGAACCTGTGTCTTTCTTAACGCGCATGAGTAGAACAATTTGCCGCATCGTTTAGGCTATCTGTCAACGTAATCCTCCATATACGTGTTAATTCTAAATATAGGACAGGTGCTTCCACCCCGCAGTATTAATTCAGAGGCTGGATAAGAGCACCGCCATCCGTTAGGGTTCCATGCGATCGCAACCCGAGCGCTTCTGAACTGCATTGACTATGCAGATTGTAAGCCGAGATAAAAATACGTGAAAGTTATAACCTAGGTTATTTTTAAGGAACTGAACGTTATTTAAGAGCCCCAAATTTCCCATCAGTAAATGGGAATATGGTCGGTCTGTCAAGGACGTAATGTGGCACAGAGCATGTTAAATAAGTCGCATAGCTGCAATCGTAGGTAAAATAAATGCATTATCCGGTTCCATGTCTTGCTTTGCATCCATAACACTAGCTGTGCTTTTTTTATTGCGATACGCCCTTACAAAAATGGGTTCTGAATTTCTGTTGACGTTTCATTGAGTTCTCATTGATTCAACGGAAAAACAACAGAAACTCAATGTTCATTGAGTTTACACATTGAGAACACAACGGAATTTTCGTTGTGGTCCGCACAATGATTTTTCTATTGTGGAGTTCTTGTTGACTTTTTGTTGTATTTTCAGTGACTCATGGTGATTATTTGTGAAACTCAATGTTCATTGAGTTTACACATTGAGAACACAACGGAATTTTCGTTGTGGTCCGCACAATGATTTTTCTATTGTGGAGTTCTTGTTGACTTTTTGTTGTATTTTCAGTGACTCATGGTGATTATTTGTGAAACTCAATGTTCATTGAGTTTACACATTGAGAACACAACGGAATTTTCGTTGTGGTCCGCACAATGATTTTTCTATTGTGGAGTTCTTGTTGACTTTTTGTTGTATTTTCAGTGACTCATGGTGATTATTTGTGGGCAAGTCATCAGCAACTGATGCCAAATACTATCTGCATGCTTCTTCGACATGGACAGCCACGTGCACTAAAACGGATGTATGAGCCTAATTAGGCAGCATCTTAGCATATTTTTGTGCAGTGTGAGTGTATTAAATAAGTTGCATTTTTCAAGGAAGTTGCATTGTGTACAGGTAGCCAGCTTTCACAATGCAACTCTCAGCGCTTTCTTGTACATATGGCAACATATCCATACGACATGCATGATATCATAACGATTTCGAGATGTCTTCAATATCACAAAGATTTCAACGAAAATCACATAACTTTTACGTTGTCGACACCTTATGAATTCAACGACATTTCGTTGTCCTCAACATCATGAAGGTCCAATATCGCAAAGATTTCAACGACTTGTCGAATAAGCATAACGACATGTCTTTAATGATAAGGACTTCTACTAGATGTCGATATACTGCAAGATTATAAAGGTCTGATATCGTAAAGAGTCAAACAACATGTCGAAGATCAACAACATGTTCATGATATAAAGATTTCAACGATGAGTCCTAGACGTTCTGCAACATGTCTTCAAGGTATTCTTACAACATGTCACATATCGCACAAATCAGCGCGTCATGTCTGATGCTTTGTGTAACATCTCGCAGACAATATATGTTCTGCCTTGTCAGCATTGGAAGCATACAAAGTACAAGATACAGCACAAGGTAAAGTACAGTACAAACTCTGATAACTTGCACTTTCAGTGTGATCGAACAAAATTCAAATTCTTGTTTATACTGTTGTTTTATCAATGTTTCTAGAGTGCATATTTCAATTTCAGCCATCCAGTTAACCCATAAAATTCACTTGTCCATACTACAAAATATCCGCTGCTTCACCATTAGCTAAAAAATTGTCTCCAGATATCATTAAACAGCAGCGTCTATATCTGGTATAGACGCTAGACGAAAACGTTTGCGTTCTGATTTTTTCCTTCTAGACGGACGATAGCATAACGACAACGATGTCAAGATATGCTTTGACTCATACCACGGCAAGCACAATCGTTTGTTGCTGAAGCCTCGGTTGCTCTTCGTCAACAACAAACTGAATCGGCCGGACAGTTTTTTTCGATTGCGTGTTTCCATTTCTGCGCAGGCCGGCGGGGGCGGCCCATGTTGCATCTTTTTCGCTCGTCGCTGCCGCCCACAGTACCTGTTTGCTGCACTTATTACGTCGCCGCCACCACATGCTTCGGTCTCTTTAATATTGCCTTGCATTATCCCCAACTTGTTACAAACTCAGAGGTTTTCGCTGCTGTATGCGCCTGACATGCCAGGAGTGACATCGCTTGTAGTTTTAGCGCGATGTTGCTTGTCTGCAAGATCGGTGCGTGACAAACAAGCGTTACCAACGCCACAATTCCAACGGCGCATGCCATTTCCTTCGTGGCTACCGTGGCTTGCGAAGAAAAGATCGCGGGTGACCTGCGATAGCTTTGCTTGAGTCAAATAAGGGAGCTCCGGCTCAATCGCTCGGA
Organism: Haemaphysalis longicornis; assembly: GCF_048455015.1. NCBI lineage: Eukaryota > Metazoa > Arthropoda > Arachnida > Ixodida > Ixodidae > Haemaphysalis > Haemaphysalis longicornis. The sequence goes on along the minus strand of NW_027526203.1, from coordinate 456,518,470 downwards.
GTACTAACAATGTGACCTCGTCTGCAAGATCGGTGCGTGAGAAACAAGCGTTAGAACTGCCAGAATTCCAAAAATGCAGCATTGACTAGACACAAACGACAATTTTCATTGCCGGCTTACGTAGTTATACAATCATTTTAGTATTGGCTGAAGTCCCGCGTGTATGGCCGAGTGGTTACGCCTTCGATTACTGTTTTGAGGGTCCGTAGTTCGAATCCTCGTCGGATGTTTTTTTTTTTTTTCTTTATGAAGGTTTTATTACCTCTTCTTTTTTAAAACCATAGTAAGCGCCTGTTCCTTGCTTTCAATCACACCGACGTTTGCCACCCTCTTCCTAAACCCAAAGTAGTTCGTTTTCTCGCACCTCCTCTGTAGAGAAACCCGCCGTGAAAACAAAACCAAAACTAACTTTAAAACCTTTACAATTTAAGTATATATGTCAGTTAGTTTACTGTTATTCGCTTTTGCGTTTAAAAACCTCAAATTTAAGTTATAAACACTTTTAATACTTTAAAAGCAGGAAGTTAATTACCAATAACACAATTTTCGTCAAACACAGAAATGCTGCTATTGCAGTCTGGCAACTATCACTCCCTTTTTGTGTGTTTGTTTATGGAGTTGGTTTTGTGCGGAGTGGTAGCTGGGGCGATTTGTTCAGTTTTATCTATTTCAAGCTTAAATCATAGTTATAAAAGCTTTATAGGGTGACGATCATCGCCTCAACGATCATCGCGCGTCAAAGGTGGATGACATTGCGTCCGAACAAAGTGTCGGTGTCCTTGAAGGGCAAGACGAGCGTGAAGAAGGATTTTAGGCGGGAAACGTCGTTTCTGCTGGGGTGAGTACGCATTTTTTTGTTTTTCTGTTCTTGTTCGGAACGAGTTCTGGTGCTTATGGGTCAGTTATTCGGTAGACCCCCATCTCATTTGCTCTCAGAGCCTATGCGATATAGCATACTTGTTTGGCGCCTTGGAATTACCAGTCTACCGTTTCCGCAGCCGTCAGCATCAATTTACGCTGAAGCTAGACCTTTGTTGCGATGCTCGCGCTGTAGAACGCGGCAGCTAATTATTTGACATCACGCAAGGCTCTTAAACACCGGTGCGTTTGTTTGTTATGTGTCTCTCAAACAGTGCCTTTGCGGCGACTGTTAATTCCGTGCAGTGCGCTTCGCAGCTATTACGCTCGCGAGACCGGCTGCCGCCGTCGCGACCCGTCTCGTGGTCTTCGGGCCGCGATATGCGTCGTGGTATGCGTGCCGTACTCGTGAAGCTCACATTCACATACGTGGAAATTGAAGGTGAAATGCGCGCGCGTGTTCTCGCAGGGGCGCCTGCCCACTCAACTCTATTTATATTGGAGAATCGAACTTGCAAAGGCAAGCTAGGCATTGAAATGGAGGAGCCTCAACTAGTACACAACAGTTCCGATTGAAAGCTAGGTATGCATATGGGCTGCTAGCAAGCGTTCCATGCAAATTAGCATAGCAGAGAGCTTTGCATATATCAGGCATACCCCACTCACAGAACCTGCGTGCCTAATAAATACATTACTCTGACCTAAATTTCAGTTTGGGTGTTGCGGGAATGTTCTTATTAGGGCCTTGGAGGTTACTCATTAACGATTAATAATCTGCTTAATGTAAGCATTCGTGGTTTGTGTGTGCTTTTCTTGTATTTCATCAAGTGCCACCACACTCACAGATTATGCACTTTCAGGTGCTGCTGCTGGCTGTCCGGGTTGGCTGGCTGGCTTTCAGTCCAGTTTCAAAGGCTTTGCCAGGGCCCTCCGTGGCCAACTGACACTGCACCTGCTGTACCCAAGTACTGCCTGGCCTTTCCTTGGTGCTGGGTACGCTTTGCCGCCAGGAATAGTCAATCCTTCATCCATCATCTGGCCGCTTGGACCACCCGTTCAGAAGCCAGCGCATTTGCTCAACGCATCGGTCCAGGCACCGCTGCCACATCAGTGCACCCACTGATTATGTACTTTCAGGTTAGTTATTTCATGTTGGAACCTGTCATAATGTATACCTGTTAGCAGTGCTCTAGCCCCTGGTTATTTGAAACAGTTTCATGAAGCAGTGTTGTGCATTTTGAGTGTGTCATTGCTTAGCAGGGATATTGAAGCGAATCTGGGGCCAATGGCTAAAGTGCAAGAATAGAAATTGAACTGACTTTGAAGCAAGTATCCGTATGTAATCAAGCCAAGCAAACATTTAGGATTTTCGATATGGTTTTGAATTTGCAATACAGACTGGTGTGGAGCTACTTTCCATTTTAAGTAAGCTTACAATATTATCTACTTCAGATCATACTGTTATTAATCACACTATACCGAAAAGTACATACCGCAGTCTGTAGATTTTGTCGGCACTTTTTTCGCAGTCTCTCATGACAGGCACTATTCTCAGTGATTGGAGGATAGCCGAGGTAGCACCAGTCTTTAAATCAGGGACGGTACTTCACCATTAAATTTTCCTAACAAGCACCATACGCAGGGAACATTTCATCCACTCTCAAGTTGCTAATTATTTATAATATCACATTCGAATATCAGCACGGTTTTCACAAGGGTTACTTGAGAATTTTTCGCGTACCCAAGCTGCAGCATAAGTGTCTGATTGATTTTCGATGGCTTCCCGTCGATGAAACGGACCAAACATACCTCCAAAGAACAGAAACGTGCGATAAGGATTGAGCATGAGGGTGATTAAACAGCGCTTCCAAAAGCAGCGTACCACCGGGCTCATTCTGGCAAATTTGCCAGGCTCTAAGTCTGCGATTTAGCGCAACGACCCATTTACGGTGACACTCAAGCGACGCAGGAAATTTGTGCAGCCAATAGACTCCGCACATGCAGACACTTGTTTTGTCATGGTGCACTTCGCACGGTTCTTGCATGAGCACTTTGTGCTTACGCTGATTGTTGGTGCAGCCAGTAACGACGTAATCACGCCTGCCCGGACAAGTAGCTTCTGAACATCGCCAAGTAAAAGGCAATGATGGCAATTTTCCCAGAATTCCGAAAATAAACATCGATTGAGGATAAAAAGGTCAGGCGTCCTGCTGGCAGGACGAAACGTGGCCTCACAGGCAATGCCTGTCAGGACAAAGTGGTGTGGACTGGCCCGCCACCTTAGTGGGTTAGGAACAGAATTGATGGGCGAACGGGACACCTCTTGGAAGAATTAAACGTTCTCCTTAGGCACTGCTAAACTTGTTGCTGCTGAAATGCCAAATAAATGACACCGATTTTCGATGCCGTTCGGTGCGTCTGATATTCACGCATGGCACGGAGCAACAGCGTGGGACTCAGCGTCGTCTGCTCGCCCCGCAGTCCGAAAGAATTGGTGGCGCCCAGTGCAGGATGGAAATTGTTGTCTATCATGTCTGCTATAAAATATGCCCATGTGGTTGAGATTTCGGCGCATGTAAAGATGCGCAGGTTGTCAAAATTAATATGGAGCCCTCTACTATGGCTCACCTCACAGTCTGTGTAGCGTTGGTGCATTAAACCCGAGAATCAATCAATTATAATTTATGCTTCATCTACATTGAAAAGAAAACACTTGAAAATCTTTGTCCCCCAGGTAGAATCTCTGTCATAGCCACTGTATGTAATTTTATTGCACTCTTACCTCGCAGTCGTTTCCACCCAGATCCTGTGCATAATCGCTCAGCATTGGAAGCTCAGGTGGAGGATGGTCATGCGCTCAACATACCAGAACACTGTCACTAGAGCACCTCTCAAACTCTCGTACTCCTCAAGAAGTGCGCACCATGCCTGGGGGGGCACAGTAAAAACAGTGCCTCTTATCACACGCCACCACCACATGAAATATCGTTGCAGCTTTAAGTGCATAAATTTTCCTTATTCGAGCCACAGTCATTTGAAGCAATGAAAAAAAATAAGGCAATCAGCGCGCGGAGATGACATAGACAGTGCAAAATTACCTTATCTGAGCCGCTGTCCGCACCTGTCCAATTTTCACGCTGTGCTAGCATTCATCGTGCAGCCTGCTTCGTGTTTGTGGTTGTAGGAGGCGTGAACAGCGCAGTGCGGAATTTCGAACCAAAAACAATGCTGGGTATCCCTTACGACAAGGCATTCGCAAACCCACAATCCTGCAGAAAGAACACCAGCCACACAAAAAGTTCCTGCTAGCACCACGCCGCAAACCACATTTCGCGTATGACCCTCGTGCACTGCTAGCCAATGAAAAAATGAAGGAGCAAATTGGCCTAGTTGTAACTAGGGTTCACTCTTTTCAATTTAAATAATTTAAAAAATCAATAACAGTCTGCTCATTTTATTTTGCTGAATCGGGTGCTAAAAAAAGGTCAGTTTTTTATGGATAGTTGCATGAGTCAGGGCAAGGCATCGTACTGCCTACTTTGTGTGCATTACAGCCATCTGACTATTTTAGCCACATAACCTTTCATCCAGATTGACCTAACAGCACCCAAATGGTTTTTTTGGCCTTTCTACCACAAAGCAATACACCCACGGTGTACTGCAGTGGGCACTTGGCAAACACTTTAATGAATTCTTGAAACGCTTGTTTAAACAAGCCGAAAGCATGTTGAGGTATGCATGTTCACCCATAAAAACTAAAAATATACATTTAAATTAAATCTATTCGAAAAGAATTTTTAGTGGATCAATGCCAAAATCTGTAAATGAATTACCGTAATATTCTGAGAAATTGTTCATGGGTACTCAAACTCTTCATTGTCTCGATCCTGGAGTTCATGTTGGTTCAACTGTTTCGGTTTTATTTTCTGCTCGCAGGTTGACATTGGGGGCGGTGTGCTAATTGAGAAGGGGTACCTGGATCAGCTGGTGCATGCGTGTGCGAGTGGCCCTGGCAAATTTGCCAGGGCTCTTTTGCGCCATGTCTTCACTCCGGAGGAGCTCAAGGGGAAAACTCTCTTTGGAGGGAAAGGCAAAGCCCAGGGCGACACTCCTACAAAGCCAGGGTTGGACCCCGTGCGGGTGAAGGCTGTGGTCGGTGAGTGCACATGATTTGCATTTAGAGTGCCAAGAACAAAGCTGTCATCTTTGTCAACTTGTAGCTAATCACCCGTTTTTCTTCATGTGCACAGTGAGATCAGTGCATCCCTTTTATGCTTTTTGGGAAAGTGTCTATTTATTTTTGCACACTTTTATTACTAATTCTGAGAACTTGCTGAACACGTTTTCATTTTTTATAGTAAATCATAAATTCATTCTATCTCTTGCAGGCTACACGGGCCAGAAGTTTCCAGGTGTGAGCGCCGGTTACATAAAAAATAACCTATCATCGCTTTTGAATCGGGAAATAAAGTAAAAAGTGCACGCTGAACACCTTGTTTTTCTTTTTGCATGTCTGCATGAGGCAGAATTTTTAGTTACATGACATGCACTACTGCCACACCATAAACTCGTGTATTGGTGGTGCGATAAAATGTAGATTCTTGTTCAACCTACAATGATCGCAAAAACCTTTGAAAGAAATCGCAGCAGAAACACATTGAGCATTCGTGTAAAACTCAACAACATATCAACAAAAACGCATGGGGCACTCGTAAAAATCTCAACAAAATATCAACAGAAACGCATGCGGCACTCGTAAAAATCTCAACAAAATATCAACAGAAACACATTGGGCACTCATAAAAACCTCGACAAAATATCAATACGAAATTCAGTGGAGACTCAACGGAAAGGCAACAGAAACTCAATGGGAATTCGACGTAAGAAATTCAACGGAAAATCAATGAAACCACGGTGGCCACTTTTCCTGAAAAACTCAACAAATCCTCAACACAATCTCAACAGAAATTCTTTGGATACTCAACAATGTTTGTTGAGTGAATTCAACAAAATTTCTTATGAAACTCAACAATCATTTTTGTAAGGGCGGAGCACGAAAGCTAAACGAGAACCCATTTCGAGGAGCGTTGTACGGCTGTCATTTGAACCATCAGCTTCGCGCCCCGTGGTATGGTACAACGTTTATATCTATAAACGTTGGTATGGTACCCGTGGTGCGACGGAAAAGGGCGATAGAGCCGCTTGGAAACAGCGCGGCGCCGGTTGCTTTGGCTGCCGCGTTGGCGCGTCACTCACGTCGTGCGTATAGTGGCTTCCGCCAGACCACACGACGTCGTGCGTATAAAGTCAGTCTTTTATTTAGGCACTTACAAAAAATGACCCGTGAAGTTATGGAAGCGTCTCACATTTCTGAAAGCGGGGACACGTGCGTGTTTTCATCCAAAAGAGATTGCCTATATTCGAGCTCATTGATTGTAAGATGGTTTTTAAGAAGTTGCCTCCACACCTAGCGGTTTGTCAACTTTTTTTCGCCCATGCGCAGTGCCTTTATTTTCTTGTGTTTCGTGTTTATAGTCTTATAGTCACCGTTCTTGATATTAAACTCCCATTGTTAGTCCAGCGGCCGTCCTTGCGTTCCTTCCTCTGTCTTCGTTTCGTTCGCGCTGGTTCCATCCAGGAAACGTATGTTAAGCGCTGCTGGTGCAAATGTACGCGGCTGGCCTAGTTCGCCAGTGCAGGCCTTGGTGATGGTGTCTAGATGGTGCAAGCCAAGTCGTCTGAACCAAATAGAATGTAAAGTTACTCTTCGCGTTGAGGAGGTACAAGCAATTGATATCCGTGCATCCACTCAAGGCGACGTACTCGAGTTTCTGAGGGCGCTTCCGGTCGCATTTGTATACAACGGAGGCGTAGGTGTACCCTCCTTCGTATACGAATACGACCTGAAACTTGAGTACGGTGACCGCAATGGCCTGCGCTACCGGAAACTGTTTGCGGCGATACGCAAGCCCGATCTTACCGTCAATGGTAGCGGTGAACGTGCGCATTTCAATGGGTTCCCAATCCGGTGTAATACAGAGGTCACGTCAGCGCGCCGCATGGCTGATGAGTCTGGCTTTCTGTCTAGTTAGGCGACCAGTATTTGCATCCGACCTTTAGTGATACTACAATCAGGTTCCGACACGGCGATCGATGATCGATGGATTTGATTGATTGTGGGGGTTTAACGCACCGACGTTACATCGGCGATGAGGAGCACCGTAGTGGAGGGCTCCCGATTAATTTTGACCACCTGGGCATCTTTACCGTGCGAACACACGGCGTCTTCGCTTTTCGCCTCCATCAGAAAAGCGTCCGCCGCGGCCGGGAATCGAACCCGCGTCCTCGGGCTTAGTAGGACAACGTCATAGCCACTGAGCCACCGCGGCGGCTGAAGATCGATGGAGGTGGTAGAGGTCTACCTCATACAAAAACTTGACAAATCGTTTGTTAGCGCATAATCCTGGTCCCTTCTTGAAGCAGGATTCGCGAATCTCGATGGTGTGCTTTGTAAGACTGTGCGTCTGCGTCGATGCTCTGTTCAGGTTAAATTTTGGTTTTTCTTGTTATCGGCAGACCGGTCCCACATTGCATGTTGGTCCGATGAAAATTTTAGTTCAAGTTTAGGGCTCGTCCTGCCGCTTCTTTCCGTTAGTCCTGTCCGTTTTTGTGGCGAATGGGATTTATTTCTGCGGAGAGGGGGCACTTCACGCGCTCTTACTCCCCCCCCCCTAGACCCAAGGCACGAAGCGCGTGGTACGCGCCCTTACCTTTTCCCATCTCCCATGTTCCGCACTAACGCGCTACCCTCCTTCCCGCAACACGGCGCGGCGCAGTTTCTGTCTGGCGCATTAATGCGACGCGCTTTCCTAGCGCATTAGCCCCGCTTACATGGATGCGATGCGCTAGAAAAGTGATGCGATGCGATGCGATCCGCCACTTGTCGCATTCATGTAAACGCGGCTAGTGGCTAGAATAGGCCACTGTAGTTTCACGATTCCGGGGGCTTTAGATGGCCTCACAAGGCGGCGCTACACTCTGGAGCGATTCTTCTTGTTTAGTCCGCTGTGTTACCGGATGTGATCTGCTGGACCATAGCCATGGACAGCTTCACTGTAAAAAAAGGAAACACGTTAGTGGGGCCATATCGGAAGCCCCGTTGACGCGGCCGATTTGGTCATGTGGTCAACGGCGGCACCGCCGCGGTTTCGGGCAGGGTAGATTCGTTGGAGCCTGCCCAAATAATGGTTACCTGTGCAAAAAAATTACTGTCCCATCTTATTGAGACTCGTTGTAGGGGCGCAATGAAGCTTATTTAGTTTATTTCCGTCATTGAGTAGGTCCATGTGGATCTTAGATATTCTCTTGCATGTGTATGTGTGCATCAGACTCAGCATAAGTCACTCCTTAGAAAGCCATGTCCAGTACACCTCTACGGGTATGTGGTACTGTCTGCGTACGCAACACTGTGCTCGGTTTCAGAGTATGCGCACAGATTTCACGCGGTCGACGCACCCTCCGCTCGCGCTCAAAAAAAGCAGATACAAGAAAAGGAGAGCTGCTACTTGCTTTCACTTGCTCGAGCGGCACCTCCTAGTGTTCGGGTTACCTGATCCACGGCTAAGCGGGCAGCAACTGCGTATGTTACTGGTAGCAACTGGTAGCAACTGCGGGCAGCACAGGCTACCAGCGTTCACCGGCTTTGTGCGCGAAATTCCGGCCAGGTCTTCCCGGTTAGCTGTAGTTTTTTGCTTTTCCCATTCGCCCTTATAGGCACCGGACAGCGCCCAGAGGACGACACGGAGCCCGCGACACCAAGCGCCCCCTTCGGCAGATGTGCGCAACACTGGGTCGGTCCCGGTACGCTGCTGGCCCGGGGGCGCTCTCCTTTTTGCAGCACGGATGAAGCATATTAGACGCCCCTTTTGGGCTTAAAACGAAGCAAGAGATTGTAAAGTAATCCTGCCACATAGTACATGTGGCAGGATGAAGAAGGATTTATTCGGTTGAACTCGCGTATAGGAAGGCATTAGAGGCCGCATAGGAGTGATGCACAGAAGAGAAACGCTTGTACAGCCTGCCTGCTGGGCAAACCTTTCTCAAGATCAGCATGATTCGCTTCAAAAGAAAACGAAATTTATATTGTTCAATCCACAGAAGAGGAGGCTTTGTCTGCAAACATATTAGACGTTGCGCGATGTTTCCGCGCGGGGTATTCCATCCATGTGAGTGCACTTGCATGCGACTGAAGAACTACTAACTGGACCACATGGGAGTTACATATAGGTCTCTGATCCGAATGTGATGCTCCATACATGTAACAGTATGAAATTCACGTCTGTTGGGTTATAGTGAAAGTGCGGATGTTAATAAGCGCACGCTTCGCCGAGAAACCTTTGGGCTTCCAGTTGTAGCCCAGTACGCTAGTTGCATACATGTTAACACGCCCCGAAAAAAGAAACTCTTCACGAGAAGGCTGTCACAAGAAATTTCTTTGGGCAGGGATGGGATGGGGGAGGGGTAAGCAGAACATCTAATAGGCGTATCGGAATAAATTACGGAATATTCATATTCGGGTATTTTTTTTCTCTCCACGCCAACGCGTGTTCGGCAGGAGACCTCCGTTAGGAAGGAATAGTAGCGCTTTTATTACCGTCAACTTTGCAACAAAAGTCACAGGAGAAAAATTTAGTTCCCTGAGTACACTCCTCACTGGTCCAGAGTGACCGCAATCACAACGGATGGGATAAATAAAGTTTGTCCTCCTCCTCCTCTTCCTCCTTGAACGCGAAACTTTTTTTCCTGTGTATATATTGATCCAACTTTTATCGCGGCACGTCTTAGCTCTACTTTTCTTTCCTTTTCAGGGGCTTAGACAACAATTTCATTGTTTCTTTTGCAAAAAGAGGCGGTGATTTTATGCTATCTAAAAGCTCGCGAAACATATCGGAACGTTAACGCCTATAAGTGTCCGCGCCCCATATGTAATTATATGTATTTAATACGGCGGTATAAGCACGTGGAATATTAGACGGAGCAGAGTAGAACCGCTGGGTGATAAAACTACAATGCTATAACTGTGCTTGGGGACGCTCTTTGTTACCAAATTTAAAGCGCACTTATGTGTATTGACCGCCTGCTAACCAGCCTACTAACAAGCTGATCGTACACCACGGCAGCATGTAATCCGCTCGCTTAATGTGGGCCTTTCAAGATTCAGTAACCATGCTTGGTATCTGCGAAAAAAAAACAGCGAAGAAGAATCCGCGGGAGACTACAAAGCCCTGAACACATGCTTCCCAGTTGTGTTAGCCTACGGCTCGGTAGCGAGGCGACAGCATTTTATCAGCGCCCCGTTTTATTTAAAGGCTTCCCCCGACTATATAACATTTTGCTTGACTTTGTTGCACTGTGTAGTACATATACGCGCAAATAGCGTTATAACACACGTTTTTTGCAAAGTTGCGTTCACTGGCGCTGAAGGCGGTCGGCGCGGCGGGACCGACTCAGAGTTGCGCGTGTCTGTCGCGGCTGGCGCTGCGCTCGCGCGGCAAACTTCGCTGTCCGGAGCCTATTGGCTTGGTCCAATGACTCCTCGACGAATTTCGAGGCTCGTTGAAGTAACCTCGCACTAATAACATCTCTCAGACTCGTTTTATCAAACGAAAATAATTACTCACGACCAGTAACTTTATGAGTAAATAAATGCCTTACGTCGGAAGAGCGACCCTCGGAAGAATCCCATAAGTTTTTATTTGTATTGATACCCTTTGTACATTCATGGCGAAAGAGTGTTCTATGTGAGAAATCACAAGTTTCTCGGTAAAGTTGTTGACACAGGTCTTTCTTGGAGCGCTCACGTAAATGTTATAAAGAAAAGACGGTCTGCGGTATAGTGCTTCTGTCCTTTCTGGAGCGTGCCGCACGAGTACTCTGTCACTTCAGCGTATACAAGCTCAGGCCCTGCTAACCTGTCTTGGTCTACCACGGTGTACGTCTACAGCAGCGACCATTATCTTGGCTAGGAATCACCCTTTGGCAACCTCCGTGGCAGTTATACCTTCGCGGGTATACCATGCGACCCGTCCCCGGGCGTTGTTCGCAAGAGTAGTAGCTGCCGACAACACCAATATGCCCTCGAACTATACGCCGGCGATGAGGCCGCTCCTTCCGCTGTGGTGTGGGATGCATCCCCGAATATGCCTAGATATTCCACGAGCAAAGAAAAAACGTGATCTTCCAATACGGGCCCTTCAGGAGCTAACTTTGACGTACCTGCACGAGACATACAGTGACCGAACCCATATATACACCGATGGTTCGGTAACATCGTCGGGTTCTGCCGACGCTGTTTTTATACCACGGATGTCACTGTCCAGCAAATTCAAGATAGCGAATCCTACAACCTTCACTGCCACAGAACTTACGGCCATACGTAGCGCTCTTTATACCACCGAGCAAAGTTTATGTCGGAGATGGGCGATCTTCTGTGATTCGAAGCCTGCACTTTAGTCACTCCAGTCAGCCCTGTGCCGGGGACCTCACGAACAGCTACTCAGAGAAATAAGAATGGTGTACGACCGCGCTGCCCAGGCGGGTCATGATGTCACCCTGCGGTGGCTTCCCAGTCACTGCGGCATTGTCGGCAACGAAAGTGCGGACGCTGCCGCCCGGTTGGCGCATCAAACAGCGATGACTGTGCACATCCCAATGTCTAGGACGGACGCAACTCGGGCCCTCCGCATACTTTCCCGGGAAACAACAATCTGTAAATGATCTACGGAATAATTCACAAGTGCACGTATAGGTAACCTTGACCCGCACATGGAACGTCCCCTTCCATTAAGCCTCCCTCGGTCTGACTCAACTCTTCTTTGTCTTCTCTGGCTGGGGGTGGCATTCGCAAATGCTTACTCATACTTGATAGGAATGGCAGCAAGTGAGGAGTGCGAAACGTGCGGCACGCCGGAGACGATACGCCACGTTTTATGCGAGTGCCCACGCTACTCGCCTGGAAGAAAGAAGCTGTAGTCAGCACTGAGAAACTTGGTCTCTCGGCGGCTTTTTTCGGAGGAGAATATTCTGGGTCACTGGCCTTCTCTGCCATCCGCTCGGAAGGCGACTAAGGAACTCTTACGCTTCCTACGGGCCATGAACTTAAACACCAGACTATAGACTGAAAGACTCCAGTGACAATTACTCAACTTGAACGTTTAGTGCTTCAGCGCTGGGCATACCTGTCTGCTCCAACTTTTCTCCATCCTTTGCCTTCTCTTTTCTTGCCTATTTTTTCTTTCCCACGTGCAGGGTAGAAAACTAGGCTCTAGCCAGATTACTTTCCTGCCTTCCTTCTACATTATTCCTTCCTTCTCGCGTGTATCAGATACGCAACCTTCGTTACCACTACTTTGTAGGTTAGCTTCGCCGCATTACTTCTGAGTGTACGGTGAAGCACGCTTGAGGGTTTGTGGCCACTGGTCATTGACTTGAACTCGTACAGCCTACAGAAAAGGCTCGGTGTCGGCTGTGCCGACGGCAAATTTAAACGTACGCGCACACTTGCGGCGCCGTGCCGTGCCGCGCGCTGCTTGCCGACGTTGGCAGCCGCAGGAAACCTGTTTTCGCCGAGAACGGCGTGTTTTCCTTGCCGTAAAGCAAATAGAACCGATACCCATTTCTGCCGTTCCGCAGACCGAAAAAAACAATGAGGGATGGTGGTTGTGATGACGCGTGGTGACATCTCGCGCCTGACGGCTTGCGCCAATGGGGAGACGCGCTCCTCATGGCGGAAGCTTCGAAGCGCTCGGGGCATCAGGCTGGCACCATGAGAGATGTTTGGGCTTGCTACCGCGGTAGATATTTGATGGGCGCTTTCACAAGCAGCGCGAATGACGTTTTATAGCGCACTTATTCTCCAGATTATAAGGTCCTTTCCCGCATGATCAACTTCATTTGCACTTCGTGCAGCATTTGAACGAGCGGTTACAAGCGATCGTTGGAGCTGCCTGCACCACTTCGCGGCTAGTGCCGACGGCATGTTGCCGCCGCCTGGGGAGTTGGTGTGGCCTTCGCCAACGGCGCGGCGCGACGCCTCTGGCGGCCGTCGGCAGAGCGGCACGGCGCAGCAACATTAGCGTGCACGTACCTTAACTCTCGACAGGTCGTCTTGCGTCGAATGTAAAAAAATGTCTTTAGGTGATAGTCTGCTGGACACATTTTTTGTGGTTGTATCAAACCAAAGTTGCCCACATGCATGAATACACATACGCAAAGCGCACATACATACACATATACATACATGCATGCATGCATACATACATACATACATACATACATACATACATACATACATACATGCATGCATGCATGCATGCATGCATACATACATACATACATACATACATGCATACATACATGCATGCATGCGTGCGTACGTACGTACGTACGTACATACATGCATACATGCATACATGCATACATACATACATACATACATACATACATACATACATACATACATGCATGCATGCATGCATACATACTACATACATACATACATACATACATACATACATACGTACATGCGTGCGTGCGTGCGCGTACGTACGTAGGTACGTACGTACGTACGTACATACATACATACATACATACATACAACCATGCATGCATACATACATACATACATGCATACATACATACATACATACATACATACATACATACATACATGCATGCATGCATGCATACATACATACATACATACATACATACATACATACATACATACATACATACATACATACATACATATATGCATACATGCATACATACATACATACATACATACATACATACATACATACATACATACATACATACATACATACATACATACATAGAGAGCAATGAAACTGAAGATAGTTTTAAGCTCTGTCAGCGCAGTGCTCATTTTTAAGGAAGGAATATTGGATGATGTGCGCATGTCCTAATTTTTGTGTGTCTGTGGGCTTGCACATGCCTTGCTTGATTTATGACTTATCTAGAGTTCGTGGTTGCTGCAGGATTTGCGTGAAAATTCGCACTGGTACACTTGATCGCGTGTAAACGTTATCCAGGTATGTAAAGAATCCCGACAGTTTCTTTTACGGTCGATTGCGCTGCATAAAGACGTTGCCTCCTTTCGAAGATCTAGGGAACCGAAATGCTGTGTGACGGCTTATTTTGTTTATCATCGGTATTTCTCGAGGCACGGTACCGTTCTCATTCTCACTGACAGTGACTTTCCAGAACCTGTATGTATATCGACGGCACGCAAAGTAGATACAGCGTATCGTGCTCCGTTGAACACGACACGGAACAAAAACAAAAACAGATAAAGCTTAAGCGTTGAAACTCGAAACCCTTGCTTTTGCTTGTCGGTGAATGCCACCTACAAGTGCCGCGATTTCACCGTTTTACATCTCTTTCAAGAAGGGCGCGGTGCTCGACTCCTAAGCAACGGAGAAATGAAAAAAGGGCCGGAAAAAAGTGGAAGCATGCACACTTTAAAAACCTTTTTCTCCTTTACTTTCACGCGTCAACGGAAGGCTTCAGCGAGTGACTGGTGCTCTTGTTCTCCGCACTTCAAGCAGCTTTCTTTTAGCAAACGAGCTTCGAGCGACGCTCCTGAGTGCACGCCGGCGAGCGTAGCGCGATGTGCGGCGGAATTCTTGCGATCAGCTTCTTGAAAAATCCAGTGCGCACGTGCTGCAGTGCGTGCGCACTGCTCTTTTTCAGCTCCTGGCTTGCCGCCCTAATACGGTTTCTGGAGTTACTTTCTCCTTTAACGCTTAATCCTGATTTCCCTCTTGCCTGCCATTTCAGCGTTCCCCGATTCTTCCTTTTTTTTATTTTGTAGTTGGCACTTCCGATTCTCACCGTCACTGTTTAGTTGAGCGCATCGTCGCTTCAGAAGCAGCTGGCGGGCCCCGCCAAGAGTAACGGGAGCGGGGCGAATGATACCCCCTTTTTGTTGGCAACAAAGCTGCTTTCTTGCCTCGTCTCTCGCCTCACGACGGCCGTGTTCTCGTTTGATTATCCCCCCGCGCATCATGTCGCAGGAATCGCCTTGGAGAAACGGTAAAGCTGGCGAAAGCAACAAAGACAGGCAGCCAAAAGCCGGGAGAAATGTGCAGACTAAGGAAGAGCAAGGAGAAATAGCACGCCCCACCGAAACTATCGCGACAGAGAAATGAAGCAGCTCTCGTTGGCTGACGCGGGAGAAACCCGGCTGTTCGATACCATCACTGCTCCTCCTCATCCGCTCTCTCTCTACTCTCGAGCCTCTCTCGCTGCTTCTTTTTTGCTCCCCGTTGAAATTGGCGGCCGCGCGAGCCAATCTCAATTTTCGTTGTGTGCGCGGTGCTCCGAGCCGAGATGACGCCGCGGAGGCGCAGACGGCCGCCGTGTCTCTTGCCCTCCCCAGCGCCGATCTAAAAGGATCAAAGCTATTCGCCGCGCGCGGTTTGAAGACTTTACAGTGGCGGCCACCGAAGGCGAGCGGGGCTATTAGGCGCGTCAAGGCGCGCAGCAGCAGCCGGCGAGGAGCGCAAGAGGCGGCGGGTACGAGGGTGCAGTGCGCGCACGGCTTCACCCTGGCCAGCGGCGGTAGCGCCGCGACGTCTCTCCTCCCAGGATGCGAACAGACCGCAGCAGCCCCGCTGCACTTACGCGGATGGAGGCTCGTGGGCACGCGCTTGCGATGCTCGGCCTCATTTCCGCTGGGAAACACAGTTTCGGCTGAGGGCCCGTGCTGGCTTTCATCGCATCTTACCGCCGCCGTGTAATGTCCGGGATTCATTTCCTATCGCAGGGGCCTCTTCTAAAAGATCTTGCGCCAATGGCGGTGACCCTTCTATTTTCGGTGCCTCTACTACTCGGAATAGATTTGCGCTGCTCGGAAACGTTCCCCATAAGCGGCAATTAGGTCGAAAGCGTATTTTGTGGTGGATGATCCTATAAGAATAGCTTAGGAATTGCGTATTTTGCGACGACGCGTTGCAGAAGTCTGAGAATGCTTGCGGGGGTGTTTTTCTGTCGTCCGTAGTGGCTGTTATCACTACAAGCATACTAGTTACAGGCACCCAAAAATGCAGGATTGCACGCTGATTAATCCCTTCCCTAAATTTGACGATATCACAGGAGCGTCGACGTATCTGTAAGTCGGCACCGCATCACGGTGAGAAGTGGCGAATTGGGCGAGTGTGCGTGCATGTGCTCTAAGCCCCTACAGCGCGAACATCGTCTTCTACACTATTCCCGTTAAAGTGACACACATCGCGTTCTTTCAATTTCAGAAGGGCGTTTCGCAAACCGCGCAAAGTAGCAAAACATTGTGGGCCAAGACACCTTTGCCCGACATTATCTTTATCGCCATTGCATATCAGCGTTAAAAAAGGCTGGATGAGCAAGCAGCAGCGTGAAGAGAAATAAATGCACAGAGGTTGGGGTCAACTGGCAAGCTTTTTAATTTTTTTTCGTGCACTTGCGAACGTTTGAGGCGACAAAGCCATAAAATATAGTTGTGTCTAGCGCTTCTGGTGCCTCCGTTTCTGCTTATAACTTCATAAAGAGTGTAGAGAGAAGCAGGTGAGTTTCACCTTCCTTTAAGCTTACTGATTACAAGCATACTGCTTCCCTGCAGCTGAAAGCCGAGTGAGAAATTTTCTGATTGCTATTCCTGAGTATGCAGGCTCATATGGCGTTCCGTCTTCTAACTGTACGTGAATTCTTTTCCTTCTGCACGCCTAACACGACTGCCAGTGGGTTGTACTGCCTCACGGGCTTGAACACAGCTGAAGAGGAACTTAACCACTAAACACCAAGAGCCGGACTACGTAGATTTATTTCGGTCCTTCGTTAACGTGTTGGATTGATTAAATCAAGCTAAACGTGTGCGCGTTCTCTGATGACATACGCGTGTCATTACATTTTGTACAAGGAAGCAGACGAAGTTAAATACGTTTATGGGGACCTTCATTCCCTTTTTCAGGGGGCGCGGGCAAGGGGAGGAGTTCGGGAACTTTTAGACTGCCTCTGTGCCGTGAATTGGGAATTGGAAACTTAATTATCTGGGCGTAATTAGAAACTCAATATTACTTATTAGACTCGTGCATTTTTAGAGCTAGCTTTTATCGTGCAAAGAACTAATGACTTTCAGTGAGAGATGCCGGACTTTCCTTTGTTTCTTCCACAGGAAAACGATTTTTTAAATTTCCAACCTCCATCAAGATGTTCCGTCGCGCTTCATTCCTTTATTATAAAATACGAAAAAAGCACGACGGTAAAAATGCAGCGTTCTCTCCCCCGATGCTTTAGCGGCAGGTGTTTTTTAAAAACAAATTGAAAAGATTTTCCAAAGTGGGTCTCGCTTCTATAAAACGCTGGGTATTAAGCATTTACTTTATCACATTTAGAGTTCCAAGGAACAGAAAAATGATCCTGCTCGAGTAATTAATGCACATGGTTCTCTGACACAGTAGCTTTTTATAGAAACAGCCAACTTCGCATGACATCTTCCCATCGAGGGATCTTTTCAGCAGCAGCAGGAGCCCACACCGTCATTAAGTTAAGAGAGCTCTTCTTGAAGATGCGTACAGGAAAGCTGCTTCTCCAGTGAGGAATGCTAAGATCAGAGTAGAAGGCTTCGTGTCGTTCGTGGCAGATGTGTGCCAACTATACGACACCACTCAGAATGGTTCTTCCCTGAAAAAGCGAACCATGAAACGCAGATAGTAGCGGGCTTACCATTACGCGTCTGACCCGTTTCATGGCTGCCAGCGACGCCTGTTTCGTGCGTTACCGTGAAGTAAGCCGATTTTAAAAGGAACAGTCGCTACTGTTGCTTACGTTCAACACAGCACACCGATGAAGCAAGAGATGGAGCAGGATGAAAAAAGAATGGGACCCCTCTCGGCGATACTCGGCGACCATTAAGGACCACTACGGCTATGTTTGGGTCGCTCTCAGCACCCGTGCACAGGTTGCCCAGCACTCTCGTCAGGCACAGCACGCACTATTACACGCACCATGTGCACTTTACTCCCATTAACACTAAACGTTTACGCTGAGCTCTCAGTAATGCCGAACACTGCGGGCACATTTGTTTATTTTCCCACAGAGAGAGAGTTCGCACACACACACACACAAAAATTGCTTGACCAAAACCATTTAAGAGAACCCATCGCTTAACCCTAACTTCTGCAGCGCCCGACCAAGAGTTTTCCGTAAGATCCAGTCGGATTGGGCAACCGCGACTTTCTCCGCATTCTTTCGCGCCGGGGTAAGTACGGGTGAGGGCAAGGAGAAGAATGGGGGAGCACACCAGGGACTTCTCGGATCCAATGCACATACTGGAATCTACGTGAAGAAAGCTTTGTACAATGTTTGTGCTTAATTTTATCGGCGTTCACGTTTACGTTGGCGCATATGGTTATCAAATTAGTCCACATGTTGTGTGAGCGACTCGTTCTTTTTGACAGCGGAGATGTTTAAGCTTTTAGTTCCGCCGTCGAGAGTTACCAGAAAAAAGAAACAGAAAAAATACCGAGCGCACGTGAGCGTGCGGCTCGGGAGGAGCGCCCGGCGTCAGTCAGCTGTACCTTCGCGAACACTCTGCCCAGCGTTCGGGGCGTGATCTCTCGCACGCTGTTCTCCTCGCTAGTTCACGTGCGTTCGCGCCTTAACTGGAGAGCACAGACGCCCAGTTCGCGCTACAGACGCCGAGTTCGCGAAGCCGGTGGCCGCGGGTTCTAGCGCGTGCTGACGGGGCCCACTTTGGGAGAGATGTGAAAGCCTGCGAACAAAACGACCCGGGCCTGCCAGTCATGGAGAACTTTCAGCGGCAAGTTCGTAAATCCAACATCCGGGTCTTCGACGAAGGTAGAGGGGCAGCCAGCTCTGCTACTTCTACAGCCTTGCACTACTAGTGCAAGCTGCGCCAGTTTTTTTGCTCATTGGCGCTTTTTCTCGGTGTACAGGACACAATACTAAACTCAAACTCACAGTACTGAGTTTTATTATCTAGGCTCAGGTGCTCCCTCGTTGTCACGGGCCCGTAAATAGGCGAGAGGGAAAGCCGCCAACACGCGAAGAGATGTGTGTACACGCGGCTATTTATGTGCGTGCGTGCAGCTCTTTCGTTTCTCGCATTTGCTTTTATGCACGCGTAGGTGCCACTATTGTGGGCGGTCATGTGACCTGATAGGCGAGGGAAACAACGATGTCGCCGAGCCACGAGAAAGAGCCCAAGAAAGCTTCTCTTTAAAACTCTACGCTGCGCGTGGACTGCACCAGCGCTGCACCAGCGGCACCATATTCGATCATCTTCGATCATCTCCCTAGGAATGTTCATTTCTTCGGGGGCTGCGTTGCTGGCCAGCAAACAAAGGCTGATAACTCGCAGCTTGCACATGGCATGCTGACAGTTTCGCCACCCTCTTGCCTCCAGGTGCTTCGTACACCTGGTAGCCGCTTCTGGAACTGTCGTGCGGCGTGTCGGAACGCCAGTGCAAGTGGTTCTCTGTTAAGAATGGTCCAGTAAACTGCTGATATTAGAAGACTGCGGAGGTGCGAAAGCACGGTATACACAAAAGTGGCCCTTTTCTTCTGAAATGTATAACAATTGTCACGTTTCTAAACGTATGCGTACTTTAGTGCTCTCTCATTACATACATATTTAGGTACAGTGACAATAAGGCTAACATTTACAGATGAATCAAGCAGCTATTAATCCGAACTTCTGATCAGCCAATTTCTGCGGTTCCTTCAGATCCGGTTCAACGGGCGTCTGACGTATATAGTTCAGCTTAACAACACACTGTGTGCCACACAGTCCTTGTCAGCATCATCACGGTTGCTTAAAAATTTTGATTGCTATTGTTTCGTTTCATCTCTACTATTTCTTGTCCTTCGCTTGGAGACATTTATGCGGATTTACCTTACATACATGTTAGCTTACATCGGTGCATGGTAATTGGCAGAATACGACTTTACATGGTAGCAGCGCAGTTGTCTAAAGGTACATTAAAGCCAAAAGCGCGAAAATAAGAACCGCAGCCCATACATTTTCCGAACTACGATTCGGGACGGCCCCAATCGTGGCGGTGCTTGTTCAGGCGTTCTTTTTAAATAATAATAATTTACAACCACGTGAAAGTAAAATAAATGTTTCTGGCAGTTGAAGCAAATTGCATACTTTTAAAATGCCGCAACTTCAGCTTAGTGAGCATTACCGAACAGTCAGGCCACCGTATTACCTTGGACGGCAGCATCTCCTTCACTTTCAATTTCGGTCAAATGCTTCGCCTCGGTGTGTAACTAAAGCAAAGAGGAGAACTACAAGGGAAGCCATAGGCAACTATCGATTCCTGCTGCCAGCGAACATTCATACGACAAGCACGGCAGAAATATGAGATCATGAACCGTAGCGTCGAGGCGACCAGGCTGGCTGTCGGCTTTCTGCACATGTTTTTACACCTTCCCCTGCGTAGCACAAGCCCACGGCATGATCTGTGCGTGGGCAGCGCATCAATTTTCTCGGTCTGTGGCACGTCTTTTAAAATTTTAATCATTTATTCCCAAGCCAAAAGGGTACAGTTGGAGGCAACGAAAGTTGAAGGAGCTATGAAAGCTGTGATAGTTCAGCTAAAACCACAATAAAAAATATGAGTAATTTAGCACATCTTCAAAGTATTCAGGTTCGCATGTAAAAGTTTTATGCGAAGCAGCGATGTATTATTTATTACGATTGATTGTTTCCGTGCTTCAAGCCACAGGTGTGCGATTTAATTTATGACGGTAGTAATATATTATCGTTATTTCGAGTTTTTCGGTTTAATCTTAAAGGACCCACAGTAGTATACGCTTAGCGAACATGACAAATAATTCTGCGCGCAGTGCTTAGCGCTACCGCACTCAGTAACGATGTCACAAAAAATAGGAACGCTTGGCTTGCGGCCCGCAGCTAAGGGCTTGGTTCGCACTGTACGCATGGTTTTTCTGTGTCTACGCTAATTACAAGCCGCCAACAACAGCCCGCTCAGAGGTAGTTAGTTACAAAAGTTTTTGTTTCTGGGCCACCGGGACCATGTGCGTAATATGTACCTAGCTGAGAGTGCGGAGCAAAAACACAGCCTTACCCGGCGATCTTCGCCTGATATTGCGGAGAATCGCGTTAGAGCATCTCAGCGTGCTTTGCAGGTGCGGCGGGCAGTAACCATTTGTCGTGGCGCTGGAACTTCGTGCGATACCGCCAGTTTCCTCTGTTTTTTCCCATCGCTTCTAGCTGCAACCTGTACGAACAAAGGCGAAATTTCTTGTTTCGAGTAATTCGGGCCACCGGATTATGTACAAAAAGACGAACGTAAGAAGCAGCGGTGTGCAGGCGCCGCACCTGCCAAGATGTATTGGCGGCCGCTTCTCGTGTGTGACGCCCTATGTCAACAGAAATAAAACAAAGGAAGTTCTAGGAAAGAGCCGAATGAAACTGCAGACCAACGTTCTTTAGGGTCGGCATCTTTCTCCCGTCACGCGGACCTTGGAATAGGATGAACACGTAGATTGGCGGACAACTGCGGCCGTAATATATGCTCGGGGCGGCACGCCGCCAAGATTGGCTTTATTGAATTTGCATCTCTTTTAACTGGCGAAGCGACTCCGACAGGCATCCCGTATTTTTTTCCCGGGCCCAGAATCTCCCTACGCCGCAAAACACAGAGGCCGCCCGTTCAGTAGGAGAGACAAAAGAAGGGCATCCCGACAAAGCGCAAGATCAGACTCAGTTCTCGACCACTGGACGCAAGCGGAAGCTAATGCTAAGCAAAAGGAAGCTTCCAATGGAAGGGAAAAACTTGAGCCGAATGCTTCTGGCATCAGTTTGACAGCCGGAGTAGCAACACTTACGTACCGGGCTTAAGACCATAAGAAGCTATTTCCAATCAGTGGTCCGCGGGCGGCGCGTGATTCTCTCACAGATGATGCGGCTGGCACTGCCAACGTCTCTGCAAGACAAGTGCATGACCGTGCCCATAAACCATTGTGTGGCATCGGCTTCTCAATATGGTGTTTCTGAAAACCATCTACAAATGTTATAGGTTACATGTATCCCTGTGGTCTCACCCAGCCGTCCACCTCTCTCTCTCTCTCTCTCTGTCTCTCTCTCTCTCTCTCTCTCTCTCTCTCTCTCTCTATATATATATATATATATATATATATATATATATATATATATATATATATATATATATATATATATATATATATATATATATATATATATATATATATATATATATATATATATGTATATGTATATGTATATATATATATATATATATATATATATATATATATATATATATATATATATATATATATATATATATATATATATATATATATATATATATATATATATATAGAGAGAGAGAGAGAGAGAGAGAGAGAGAGAGAGAGAGAACTGTGTTACCAGCGAACTGTCCAAGGCCTCATTTTTCGCCCTCACATGTTATAGACGTATTTGTGGAACATCGACGTGCATTGGCGTTAGTCGACACGGCCGCTGCCGTTTCTGTTATTCCTGCCGACCTTTGCCGTGTCCTTAGAAAAGGGACGACGCCGTTGGATGGCTTTGCGCTACGTATGGCAAACGCACAGCACGTCCATGCATCTGCAACGTGCACGGCGCGAGTGACGATCCAGGATGTTTTGTACATTGTGGAGTTTTGTCGTGCTTCCTACTTGTTCCCATGACTTCATATTGGGTTGGGATTTTCTCGCTCGTCACCACGCCGTCATGGATTGTGCGCGGAGAAGTTGAATTTGCCCCACATTTCGAAGCGCACCATAATGAGACAACTGCTGCTAAATTGGTCGTCAGCGAAGATGCAAAAATTTCGCCGCACTGCTCTGTTTCCGTGCCCCTACGCTGTGCGTGCACTGCTTACACAACCGTACTTTTTACGCCGTCCGACCTCTTCATCCGACGGAGACGTCTTCCGCTGCCGTCCGCTCTGTTAACGAACCATGCTGGTACGAGCCGCATGCTTGTTAGTAACTGGTGCTCGGATGAAATTTCGCTGCTACAGGGTGAGAATATCGACTGGATTGAGCCTGTTGAGCCGAGTGCTGTCATCGATGTGCCCGACGATACTCCCATTATCACTCATGTCGAAGAATTGAGTGCTACATCCGAAGCAGAGGTTTTACCATCCGACGTTTTCAATCAGGCTATTGATAGAGATCTGACACGCACACAACGAGATCAACTGCTGGCACTCCTCCATCCGTTTCGCTTGTCTTTTGACTGCTTGAAAACTCCGCAAAGTCGAACATCAACAGTCGAACACACGATAGACACTGGCTCGCGCCCGCCGCTTACGACAACGACCTTATCGTGTTTCCCACGAAGAACGACGTACTATTGATGAAAACGTGGACTAAATGCTTGAGCGAGGCGTCATTAGGCCCTCCAAAAGTCCCTGGGCGTCTCCCGTAGTCCTTGTAACCAAGACGGACGGTTCGATACGCTTTTGCGTCGACTATCCGCGTCTCAGTAAGATAACCAGAAAGGATGTCTACCCTCTCCCGCGTATTGATGACGCCCTCGACTGTTTGCAGGGTACCGAATATTTCTCGTCGTTTGACTTGCGCTCGGGGTACTGGCAGGTACCTATGGCAGAGGCTGATCGCGCAAAGACGGCCTTCATAACATCTGACGGCCTCTATGAGTTCAATGTCATGCCGTTCGGCCTTTGTAATGCGCCTGCCACTTTCAAGCGCATCATCGACAGCATTTTGTGCAAACTAAAATGGAAAGCATGCCTGTGCTACTTTCACGACATCGGCGTTTTTTCTCCTAAAATTTCGAGACACATTTACGCCGCCTAGAACACGTTTTGACTTGTCTTGCCGACGCACAGCTGCAGCTCAACCTCAAGAAATGTCGCTTCGCCGCTCGGAAGCTCACTATTTTGGGCCACGTCGTTTCGGAGGTTGGAGTTCTACCCGACACGTCTAAGCTTAAGGCCGTTGCGGAGTTCCCGAAGCCGACATCTATGAAAACCCCCGGGAGTTTCCTCGGACTCTGTTCTTACTTTAGCCGCTTCGTCCGCAACTTTGTGACCATCGCTGCACCATTGACGCAGCTTCTCTCTGGTACCGCTAAAGACCTCACTACGTGGTCCCCTGCTTGTGAAAACGCGTTCGTGACGTTGCGGAAGCTTCTTACGTCGCCACCTATACTGCGGAATTTCAACCTGAACGCCCTCACTGAGGTTCATACTGATGTCAGCGGCGTTGGTCTGGGGCTGTGCTTTTTCAGCGAAAATCGGGCTTTGACGAGCACGTTGTCGCCTACGCCAGCAGTACCCTTACCAAGGCTGAGGCAAACTACTCCGTCGCGGAAAAAGAGTGTTTGGCCATAGTTTGGGCACTAGATAAGTTCCGACCTTACTTGTACGGCCGCCCTGTCGACGTCGTCACAGACCACCATGCGCTATGCTGGTTGTCCATACATACACACACACACACACACACACACACACATATATATATATATATATATATATATATATATATATATATATATATATATATATATATATATATATATATATATATATATATATATATATATGTATATATATATATATATGTATATATATATATATATATATATATATATATATATATATATATATATATATATATATATATATATATATATATATATATATATATATATATATATATAGACAGAAAATAAGGGTTGGCAGTCAAGAAAACCTCGGAAAGCAAAGGGGAGGTTGTGGTGGGTCTTAGAAGCAGATGAAGAATTTTTTGAGTCAGAAAGAAAGTGGTCGTCAAAAAATGCCCGCCGGGTGGGATCCGAACCCACGACCTCCAGAATACCGGTCTGGTGCGATAACCACTACGCTACCGGCGGGGCTGTTCCCCCACCACCTTCTTGGGTATTTATGTTAGGTATTTTTTTATTCCTGAACTTGGGGGTGGTAGCCAGCGCCACTCGGACTTCTCGGGGTGAAGCGGACCTTCTTTTTAACCCCCGGGCCGTGACTCGAGTGTCTACGACATGTCGAGAGTGGTCGACCAGCCTTGAACCCTCTTAAGCTACCTTTGGCACCAAGACTGCCAGAACAGAGGCCCTCGCTATGCATGTAGCGAATCAGAAATGGGAAATGAGGGACTCGGTGAATTAAGACAGAAAATAAGGGTTGGCAGTCAAGAAAACCTCGGAAAGCAAAGGGGAGGTTGTGGTGGGTCATAGAAACAGATGAAGAATTTTTTGAGTCAGAAAGAAAGTGGTGAAAAGAAAGTGGGTCTTTGTAAAGCAGCGTCCCCAAACAAGCTGATTGAAAGCAACTGCTTCGCCTGTCCACGGCCGGGCTGGAGGAGCGGCGAGCGCGCACTTTTGCGCGCCCCCCCGCTCCTCTAGCCCGGCCGTGGCCTGTCACCCCCCCCCCCCCCCCCCCCCAAGAGACAGCGCATCACCTTGATAAAGGCATGCATGGAAGGAGCAGCAGCAGCAAGATTCGCGGTGCGCCTGTGCAGATAAGGCACAAACTCGGTCGCGATTTCTTCTTTCTTTCTTTTGTCTATTTCATTCTGGCTAACTCAGAGGCAGCCTGTTTGAGGGCATTGCTTTACGAGGCGCGCAAAAGCGCGCGGAGGCGCCGTCACGTGGTATTTTTCATATTTCGCGGGTTTTCTTTATCAGTCAGAATAACTGAGTACGCAATTAGTTCGATGCTGAAAATACCGCAGTTAGATGCCCCTCGTGGGTACCTACAAGTGCCTCATTGATACTGCAGTGATTAGGACTGTAATTCTCGAGTTAGATCATTAATTATAAGTAATTAGTTAAATATCATTAACGAAAAAATTACTGTCCGCTTCTCGACAGTACTACAAACATTGCGCACTAGGTTTTCTTCAAGTAAAGCCATTGCTCTTTTTTTAAATCTTGGTGCATGATAGCTGGGACACCCTGTATATACGCGTGTGTGTGTGTGTGTGTGTGTGTGTGTGTGTGTGTGTGTGTGTGTGTGTGTGTGTGTGTGTGTGTGTGTGTGTGTGTATAGCGAATCGGAATAGGAAATGAGGACCTGCCATGGTGGCTCAGTGGCTAAGGTGTTGCGCTGCTCAGCACGAAGACGCGGGCTCGCTTCCCGGCCGCGGCAGCCGCTTTTCTGATGTAGGGGAAAAGCAAAAGCGCCCGTGTGTTCGAGATTTAGGCACACGGTAAAGATCCCCAGGTGGTCAAAATTAATCCGGAGCCCTCCACTACAGCGCGCCTCATCGCCTGCGTTGCGTCGGCGCGTTAGACCCTACAATAAATCAATCAATGGGAAATGAGGGGCTCGTTGAACTAAGACAGAAATAAGGTATGGCAGTCAAGAATGCCGAGGGAAGACAAGAGGAGAATGCGGCAGGTCATTTATTATTGTTGAAACAGATGAAGAATTTTGAATGAAGAAAAACAATGAGAAAAAAATGGCAGCATCTCCACTCTGTGGATGATGGCGAGGGTGCAGAGTACGGGGACTCGAAATGACATCCAACTTGCGCACCGAGTGACATCCGGTTTGCTCCCGACGGTCATTCGATTTGAGCCGTGAGTTGCACCTTGATTATTCCCTAAATCGCTTGATGGTGGTGTTCGCACGGATGGACGCGAGAGTACATTGGAAGGTCCTAAGGTACTCCGCACCGTTACAGGCGAGGGAGTAAGCCGTTTGAATCTCGGGCACTAACTCACGGTCGTAGCGCAGCGGGTAAGACGAGTGACACTAACTCTGCCTGGTCTACGCGACACAGGCTCGAATCCTGCCGGTGCATGTGTGATTTTTTGCGATTGTAAATGCTATGCGCACGGACGTGGACGCACATTGTGAGTTCCTAAGGTACTCCGCACCTAATATGCCCGCCGGGTGAGACCCGAACCGGGCATTTTTACTCCACTTCCTTTTTTGTCTTTCAAAAAATCTGCATCTGTTTGGACGATAATAAATGGCCTACAGCATTCTCCCCTTAGTTTTCCTTGGTATTCTTGAGTGCCAACCCTTATTTTCTATATATATATATATATATATATATATATATATATATATATATATATATATATATATATATATATATATATATATATATATATATAACAAAAGAAAACTTCGAACAAGGTAGAAACCACGAGTGTTACCAACGTTTCAGCAAAGAGACTTGCCTTCATCAGGACAAACCCTCGCCTCGCCTGGCTGGCACGGTTTATATAGGGGTAGGTCCCCAAGTGAGAGGAGAGAAGTAGTGTAATTGAGAAAGCGGATTGGTTTGGGAGTATGTGGGCGGAGATGTTGGGGGGGAAAGCTGGTTGTATAGTTTGAGCCGGGAAGTCGGTAAGAGGGAAGTCAGGCGGGGTTGATATTCCTGGAAATTATTGGAGAGAAAGGATGAGAGGGGGTTTGTTGCCCCGCCGCGCGGCCTACGGGCAGGTTCTCAGAAACACCGGAAGCAGAACAGGCGGTGTGAGGAGTCCTTATCATAAGCTATCTGCAAGCCCCAGGTCAAAAGAAAAGGTAGAGAAGGGGAAAAAAACTAGGTCAAGGAAAAAAGAAAAAAAGAACAGGGAAAAAACACACACACAAAAGAAAAAGGAATAACCGCACAAACTGAAATGGCACGTGTCGCCAACAGCAACATTCCTGGAACAAGCCTTTCCTGAAACTCAAAAACGAAAAGATAAAGTTAGGGGGACGTACGGGGCACAAGAGAAAGCGGAGCAAAAACGACAGAGAAAAATAAAAATAAAATGGAATTCCACAGAAAAATTTGGAGGGATGCCTGCACGTACTAAACTGGAAGCTCAGGAATGAAAACTAAAGGAATTAGGTGGCCATATAAGGAGCAGAGGGAGGGGTCATATTCTTTGCATAAGGTAGAAGCAAGACAGTGTCTAATGCTGTATTCCCTGTGAGTATCGCAAGGATTCCAGGTTGCCCCTAGGCGCATTAATTTCAGCAGGTTCCATGGAGTTCAATTTGTGAATTAAATAGGATTCTCGGTATTTTCTTGGTATTTTCAGTTGACCTGAAGTATCTAGAACTTAAGCTCATCAAAATTGTGGCCTGGTTGGTTGAAATGCTGTGCTACAGCTATGGAGGATTTGTTGACAGTATCTTCCCGGTGACCGTTAAGACGTAGGCTCATAGGTTGACTCGTTTCGCGTATATACTGTTTGTGACACATTCATCATTGTAACATGTACAGGTGCCGTCAAAAGTAATTGGAGCACGGGAGCGGTGTGCGCACACTAACGAAGCGCCATGTAGCACCGTTGGGCGCAACGAAAAGCACCCGACAGCGCATGCGCGCGTGACGTACAGATGACCCTACAACAGTTCGGAGTGTCTTTCTTTACCTCTGGTCCGATAATTTTCCAATGAACTTCATCGAGCACGCTGGCCGCAGTGATGGCGCTGATAGAAGACCGCGATGGGTCTGTAACTTGCGCGTGTGAACTGCCAAAGAAGCGGCTGTATCAGCGCTACCTGAAGCAGCGTAGTTTGGAGCGCTGTTTTTTTTTTTTTAATCAATGAGCAAGGGCAATACTGATGTAGCTTTTGTGTCGGGAACAACGCACTGTCGTAGGTTCGAATGGGTCCTAGCGCATCAATAAAAGAACAAACCATGAAAACAGTCGCCTTAGATTTACTGCTCATCAGATAAGGCATGCAAACGCATGAGAACCACATGCTTAGAGAGCGGTATTTTTCGACGAAAGTTAAAAGCAGCGAGCATTCACTTCTTTTTCGCAGACACTAAGTGTTGATTTAAAACGCAATACTGTCGGCGTGGAAGTTTCCTGCTTAGTCTCTGTCGACATGCCTTCAAGAGTGTCACGCGCTGAGTGGCAGTACTTGCATTAGAAGGCCGATATCAGCGTGAGATATTCGGCATAACAATACGGTCATTTGGTGCTGTGAACCGCATCATTCAGGCTTACAGAGGTGATGGCGGGCGCATCGATAACGATTACACGGCAGGACGACCCCGGTCATTGCGCTGCTGAGCACGAGGTCGCGGGTTCGATTCCCGGCCGCGGCGGCCGCTTTTCTGATGGAGGCGAAAAGCAAAAACGCCCGTGTGTACGAGATTTCGGCGCACGTTAAAGATCCCCTGGTGGTCAAAATTAATCCGGAGCCCTCCACTACGGCGCGCCTCATCGCCTGCGTTGCGTCGGCGCGTAAAACCCTACAATCAATCAAATCAACGACCCTGGTCAAGTACGCAAGACGTGGACCAGCTTATTGCTGCCGCTGCCATTGATGACCCTTTTTTGAGCCCCCGAGAGATCAGGGACATGTTTCAGCTTGATATCAGTGAGAGCACCATGAGGAGGCGGCTACGTAAGGGTGGGCTCAATTCGTGTATTGCTGCCCAAAAGCCGTATCTCACTGATCGACAAAAGCGCCAACGCTTGGAGTTCGCTCGTGCGCACGAGCAATGGAGCGTGACCGACTGGGGTGAGGTGGTCTTCACCGACGAAAGTACCTTTTGCTCAAAGTTGGACCAACAGCGGAAAGCCTGGCGGCCCTACAACTGCAGGTAACATCACCCTATGCTTGCGGACTTAAGTCCATTCACGATGAAACGGGCAGTACAGCAGACTGCTATGGACGCAAGCATTAACTACGAAGCTGTGTGCGCGCACGCACACAGCTACATTAGCTGTATAAGCCCTTCGCCCGTGCATGGACTTAACTTCTAACTCTTAAAGAAAAGTTGCACTAAACCTTCATGGTCACTTTTCGATATATCTGCGGCTGCTCACTGGGTGTCTTGAACTCTCGATAGATGATTTTTGCCTGATTCTCCATTTATTGGAAGAAATTTCGTGACTGCATGCATTTTATGCTAGCAAGCCATTGTGCGTGTGCTGACTACATTTATGTCGTTATTTTCCTCGTCAGATACTTGCCCAGCTTCGTGCGCGACGTCCTGGCCAGCGGCCGATGCTCTGTCAACGTTTGGGGAGCGATCAGCGCTCAAGGCCTGGGTCGGCTAGTGAGGTTGCCCCGGGCGTTCAATGCAGCTGCCTACCGCAACCTGCTAGACGAGCATCTTCTACCTTACATCTGCGGAGGCTCATTCCCGGCGGATTTTTTTTTATTGCAGCAGGACCTGAGCCTTATACATACTGCAAGGACGGTGAAAACGTTCTTGGACGCCAAGAGGAGCGGACTTCAACATTATCGAAAATGTTTGGGGGACAATAAAGCATCGCATGTCAAGGCTTGACCCAACCTCGGACGACCTGTGGCAGGCTGTGGAAGCTGAGTGGAACAAGGTCCGCGAGGCAAACGGCTTCGTGAAATCCCTGTACGAGTCTTTGCCACAACGCATGGCTGAAGCAGTAAACGTGCAGGGAGCCTTCACTCGGTACTAGGCAGCCACTTGTCACTATAAAAAAAGCCACAAAGCACTTGTTGGATAAATTTATTTTCCCGAGTAGTGAGAAGCTTCATATCTTTATTTCGTCGTGCCACACTAATATATTGTTATGATTTCAGAACAAACTGAGAAAAAAGCATTGCCTGTAAATACATAACCATCAATAAATACAATTTCGTGAAGCAAGAAGGTGTGCTCTTTTGCCTGCTACAAAACATAAAATATGTAAGGCGTTGTGGTGCTGAGCCCTAGGACGCGGGTCCAGAAACTTGCTCTACGTGACACGATTCCAGCCGAGACTGTCGTCAGGCCCGGGACTAGAACAGTTCCGATGTTATAAAGTGCCCTCCATCCTCAAATGTAATTTATTGGGGGGCCTTCTCTTTCCAGGATGTGTTCGCAATATCCTCACATTTGTATAGTATACAGAAAGCTATCAACACAAAGGCCGCATCAGTATCGCCCTGTCCCACTGATTAAAAACATACAGTGCTCCAAAATGCCCTTCTTCAGATAGCGCTGATACGGCCGCTTCATCGGCAGCTCGCTCGCGCGACTTCGACCCATGCGGGTCTGCTATCAGCGCCATGACCACTGCCGGCGTGCTCGCTCAGCTGCAGAGGAATATGCTCGCTGCAGAGGCAAACAAAGGCACTCCTGGCTGTTGTGGGGCCATCGGTTCTTCACGGGCGCATGCGCTGTCAAATCCCTTTCGTTCCACCTGGCGCTGCTACATGGCGCTCCGGCAGTGTGCGGACACCGCTCCCGTGCTCCAATTACTTTTGACGGCACCTGTACACAATGTTGGATGAAGTGCACGTAAAACTTGAATTATTCTTGTAAACACAAGTACTGGCTGTGCTTTTTACAATGCAGTCTGTCTGCAGGTGCCTGCAAGTCTTGCATCTGTGACGGGAGCAGCTGGCTATGACTGGTTGCTGTGAAGGCCCTGTTTTAGCACGCACTAAAATATCTTTTAGATTCCTATTTCTCAGGTAGGTAACCCTTGGTGCTTCCGGGAACGTCTTTTTAAGTCGGTCGTTACTGGCTAAAACGCGGTAGTATTTCCGCAGGATTGTTTACGTTAGGGAGGGCGTTTGAAAATTTAGTTATCAGGGCAGGCGGCCTGGCGCTTTCGTTTTGTCGCTGTTTGTTGAGCACGTCATCCCTTTTGAGATTAGATGCATGTTGGTACGCCTGATCGAGCGAGCTTTTGGGGTGGTTCCTGTTCATAACGGTGGACTTGAGTTCGTCTAGATGCTTCTAGATCGTCTACATGCTTCTAGATCGTCTAGATGCTTCTAGATGCGTCTAGATGCGTCTAGATCGTCTAGACACTGCAAACAAGATCCCTTGTTTGCAGTGTCTTGGGTGATGGCTTTTACTGCTGCCTGTCTGTTGGTTGTCTAAAAAGCGTGGTTTTAAGTTTACCGTTGTCTAGAATGAAGGTAGTATCCAGGAAGTTCACTTCTTTTGCAGAATGCTGGCAGGAGAATTTAATAGTCGGATGCGAAGAATTGAGGTTAGATATAAACGTTTCTAGAGACGCGCGACCGTGTTCCCAAATCATGAAGATGTCATCTATATAGCGGAGGTAAACCTGAGGTTTATGCGGAAAAGAGTTTTACAGGGTGACTTCAAGTTGTCCCATGAAAATATTGGCATAGGTTGGCGCAAATGGAGTACCCATGCTAGTTCCAAAAACTTGCAAGAAGTAAGACGAGTCAAATTCAAAATAATTGAGAGTTAAAACTAGTTTTAACAAAGTTATGTACACTTCTGGCGCATGTTGGTGCGGGTTCTCTAATAAAGCTTTTGAAATAGCTTCGATTCCTTCGACGAAAGGGATGTTTTATACAATGCGGCTACGTCAAGAGTAACAAGGAGGGTTCCACTCGGTAGGCGCCCACCCTTATTTATCTCTTCTATTATGCGAATGAAGTGGGGGTGTCCTGAACGAACGAAGGAAGAAGAGCCGGAATGTCGGATAGGTAATGATTCAGAAACAGAGATAAGGCTTCGGTTGGGGTATTGCTATTCGAAACTATGGGTCTGCCAAAAATGTCGGCAGTAAATAATGATCCTACGGGGACTTGGGGACTTTTGGGAGGAGGTAAAAACGTCCTGTGCTCTTATTATTCGGTTTCATGAAGTTTAAGTCAGTGGTCGTTATTAATTCTCTAGATCGAAGATCTGTGAGGCTCTGAAGGATTGTTAGGCTGTACTCCTGGCTCGGATCGTTATCTAAGGGCTTGTAGTGGCAAGGGCTGTTGAACTGTCTATAAGCTTCATCTTTGTATTTTCCCATAGGTAAAACAACTACGCTACCACCTTTGTCGGCTGGCTTTATGACTATGTCGGTTCTGGCTGATAGGCTATTCAAGGTAACTTCTTCCGACGGAGTTAGGCTCTTGTGCTGTCAATATTTCTCTTGATACTGATTTTAAGTACAGATCTAATTCTGGAGATTGATGTGCATCTGGAGTCCAAGTGCTAGGTGGGTGGAAGGTGCGCTCGTTAATATCAGGTTGGTCCTGTTTATCCGAAAAAAACTCTCTTAGTCTCATTCTCCGAGAAAATTCAGTGAGATCTTTATGTAACTCGTATTCATTCACACAGTTATTTACGGGACAGGAAGTTAGACCTCGTACTAGGATACCGTTTTCGCCGGCCGTTAGTGTTTTGGAAATGTCAATAATGTTGCTGGGGCAGGTACCGAGGGAGATCGTTTCTTCAATAGGATTATTTGTTGGGGGAGGAGCTTCTACTACAGCAATTTCTGTATCGAGGGGGGCCGTTACATGACCTAATACTCCATAGTACGGATTATTGAGAAGCTGATGTTCTATAGTGCAAGCTGTATTTCGCGAGGGAAGCAGGTCACGTTGAAACTTAACCACTTGCTTATTGCTAAGATCATTTTCCTTGCGATTTATGAAAATATTAAGATCTAGTTTCTCCTGCTGAGTTAGCGGAAGAGCTTCAATCTGGTCATTGGAGAGGCTGAGTTAGCTGGTACAATGGTCTCTAAGAATTTCTAGGAGGTAAAGCGAAGCATTATTTAGAATACCTTGCCACCTGGCAGCTAGTTCAGGAGGGAGCACACCAAGGGAACAACTAACTTTTCGGCGGAGGCCTTTGGGGATCTTTTTGCTTTGGAGATACGAGGAGTACATTTTGACATTAAATCTGTAGTTGGTTTGTTTGCCGGCTAGTTTTCGGGCTTTAAGGAAAGGGCGGGATTTCAGGGTTGGAGCATCCGGTCTACTCGGTGGTAGACATTTGTGTTTGTTTCGAGTAGACCTCCGGGGTGACACATTTTTGCTTGGAGTCTGTTGTTTAGGGGGGCTGCTAGGGGTGAGGTCCACATCGATGCCTCTTTGGGTGCTTGTTTGCGTTTTAGTGCGTGTTGGGGTCTGCGTGAACACTTAGTGTGATGTCTTCGGTGGGTCTGGTTGTTGTTCGCTTATGCGCTGTACAACTGGTGTTGCGGCCACGTCCACGGTTTGTGTGCTGGCGTCAAATGTGTTACTCTTAGGTGGATGTGACATTTCGCTACTGTTGGCGATGTTGGGTTGGTTCTGTTGTACAGTGTTGGCCGCGGACGGGAGGCTGATACGTGTAGTGGGGAGCGTCACCTTAAATGAGTTCCTCAGCATGTACTTAATGTTTTCGGAAATCAGTCGGACGCCTCGAAAGTTAGGGTGTAGTCCGTCCTTGGCCAGGTGTCCTAGGGGGTCGTGGTGAATTTTTGCGTGGTGGATGACGTCAACGTTTGCTTTGTAGTGTCCCAGGTCCACGAGGAAGTCGTTAAGCTTAGCTGACCTTTGTGAGTGAGCTGGGTGAGCTGTGCGTCTGGGGTATGTCTGGCTTGTGTTTGTTTTCGAACCGGGAAGTACTCTTGTGAGGGTTATCTTTGCGGTGGGCCTGTTGGTCTGAACGTCGTGAACGAGAGTTTTAGAGAGAGAGAGAGAGAGAGAGAGAGAGAGAGAGAGAGAGAGAGAGAGAGAGAGAGAGAGAGAGAGAGAGAGAGACTGATTGCGACAGGCGGCTTCCTCGCCTGGAGGGAAGGGACAAACTAGTGTAAGCACTGATTCCCGTCACAAGGACGTGTTTCTAGACATCACCTGTAAGTCCCCATCATCATACACGCTCCTCAGCCACTTCATTTTGTAGATTATCATCATCATCGTGTAATTTGACGTTCTGCGGCCCCGATCGCCCGAATAAAAGGCCTCCTCGCATCTTCGCCTTTGAAGTGGTGGAGTGTGCGACCTCTGAGTGCACCCTTGGAGCTCCGTTCGGGTCGTCATCTGCAGCAGGGGGACATGCCAATGACAGCAAAACTAGCCAATGTTGCGGGTTCACCGTCCCGCCGTGCTTCGTGGCCAGCGTGCGTCGTGACCAGCGTAGCCTGCAGCAGGAGGCAGTTTCTGTTTCACGCGAGAGTTGCGGCGCTGTTTCTTTGTAGGAATTCGTAATACTGATGTTCCTATTCTATAAAGGAGAATATAAATTACGTGCTTTTTTTTTTTCTGAAATGTGCGCTATACTTAAATTTGTAGTTCTGAAATATTTGTACTTTGAAAATATAGGCAATCTGGCGGGGATTTTGAAAATGTTCGTTGATGTGAGAAATTCGTTAATGTGGGGTTTGTACTAACGAGAGTTGACTGTACAGAGCAGCGAACGAAGGATGTCCCGGCACACCGCAATCAGTACTCGTGCCCGCCCTTTTGAGGCGCCAGCTCTACTGGAAGGGTGTACTCTACGCTGCGGGAGTAACCCGTCTGCTGTATTGGCAACCAGCTCATGCCCGGTGAATAGATTGCGCATCCTAGAGCCCGCGTCCTGCCTGCTGGTATTACAACCCCACCTTTCTGCCTTTATGGTAAGGTAAGGGCTGTGGACCAGCTTTATGAGCCAATCGGTGGCTCGGGTGTTGCCATGTGTGACACTCCGAAAGAAGGGCACCGAAAATATCCTGCTAATTATGAGGAAGCGCCCATTATATTTTCTTTTGTCGCCTATCCATGGTTGCATTGAAAGGTATACGCCAGCAATTGCAAAAGCAACGCCATTAAAATGTGAGAAAATAGCGGCGGCCCCGGTCGAGTTGGCAAGCACACGCAACGGGGGCACGCGTGCTGTGCGGTGTCCCGCGTGGCTGCTGGGAAAGCGTAGTGCGCAAATGGGCCATTACGAGCAGCGACAAAAGCTTCGGTGCGCAGTGGCTCCTATGGCAACCAGACGGGAAGCGGCGGACCGGGGACAGCGGCTCTCCCGAGCGCTGTAGCCATTTCCTCCTCTTTGGGCCTGCCTTCCGGCACGTGGTGATGGAAGCCGGCGCCGTTCCTTCTCGTCTCGCGCGGCCCTCAGGGTTAAGCCTCGAACTCATCGAGAGCGCCTTCTTCGCTGCCGGGCAATAAACGGCAGTTGCGTCGCACTCGAAATTGACCCCACTCGGACCACAAATGTGGACGAGTTAGATGCCTAATTTCCCACTTGCTTAAGCGCCTGGCGCACGGAGATCGCAATTTTCTTTCCTCAGGCGTTTCCCCGGAGCTTCACAAGTAGTGAGTACTTGTGCTCTCAGCTGGACTACCCTCAGGTTTTATTTTATTCTTTAACTTTCCATAACGACTAAATAGATTTGATGTTTTTATTTCTCTTTGAAGGGATACAACTTCATTAAAACGAGCTTAGCACGGAGGCAGAGGAACGTTCTGTACAACGTCGTCAACTGGTTTATCCATCATTACTAGGCAGGTAGCCGCGGCTACGGGTTGTGACATTTGTAGTGGAAGTGTACCTACGAAGAAGCTAAGCACGGACGATGCTTTATCGTAATTGTTTTGCTTTATCGCGCCAGGCAATCTGACCTAATAGCTCATGCCGCTAGGGTGCTTCGTCAGTTCGCGCGCAGGACCTCCATTACTCAATGCAATACACCGGATTTGTGCATCCGCGCCTTCATAACCAGGACCCTATATTCCAGCGCCGTCTTCCGTGTGGGCTGTCTCGATCACAGTCTACTTTACTCTGTAGACTGTGGTTGGGAGTGGCTTTCACAAAAGCCTACTCCTTCCTCATCGGGATGGCCAGTAGTGCCGAGTGCGACGCCTGCGAGGTTGAAGAGACAATCGAACATGCGCTTTGCCGTCGCCCGCAGTATCAATCAGAAAGACATGTTTTGGCCGCCGAACTGAACCGATTGGACAATCAACCGTTCACATTAGAGACTATTCTAGGACACCGACCCCTACAATCGACTTCGCAGAAGGCAACAAAAGCCCTTTTGCGTTTTATGAAGGAAACAGGCTTAGCTGAGAGACTATATTGCCCGCAAAGGGACTAAAGTGTGTGCGCGGCCCTGCTCCTTTCCCTTCTTTATTTCCTGCCCTCTCTTTTATTCCCTGCACACCCCTTCCCCAGTGTCGAGTAGCAATCCGGGCTCTAAGCCTGGATGACCTCTCTGCCTTTCCGTTTGCTTTTCTCTCTCTCTCTCTCTTTTCCTACCTTTTCCCTCATTGTTGACAGGAACATGAAAGAGCAAGTGTAGAAACCTGTCATATGAAGTAAGTTCTCCCTAATATGATCTCCGCCCAGTATTTCACCCATCACCTCGCACAAAGAACACTTCCCCCACCCTCTCATACAAAGGCAAGTATGAAGCGTTCTGTTCAGGCCCAAAAATTCATTGTACCGTTTCTCAGAGACACTGAAGTGATATCACAGCTTTGATACTGAACATGCATATTTACAACCTCGGGCTTAGGACTTGATTTGGGGCACTAAAAGTGGGCTGGTATTCACTTTTCACCTTCCCTACATCGTTCACCTTCTCTTTTTTTTTTGTCCACTTGCGGAGAGGCCGGTCGTAAGATTCAACTCAGGCCGGCCTATTTGATTTCCGCTCAATGAAATTATTCTCTCGCAGTACCATAGTTCATAAGCCTTGCGTGTAAAGTATGAGCAATGGACTCGACGTGGAGGACCAAAAACGCTTGAAGAAATACACCACACAGCCGCCCGATATGACACGACGCTGAGAAGGACGGGTGTTGTGCATTAAGCAATCCTTCTGCGAGAGCCCTTTTTTTTTTTTTTTTGTAAACGCCGAACAGCAGACAAAATAACTGAAACGCGTAAATGCGCAGTTTGGGCCCGCAGAGTCTGTTCTATGATAGGATAGTTCGCAGTTATATCAAGGATGTGTGAAGGGAACAAGGGCCGCTGACGCAGCTGAGAGGTAAGCGCATCATTCTCAGGAGCCATGTTTGCCCTACTACACCGAAAACCAGACATGCACGTATATTTCGGAGCGTCCTTCTGTTTCGGTGGAGCATAGCTTTCTCTCGGCTCTGCGATGCCCTACTAGCTTGCTTACTAATATATAACCACTCTACACAGGCTATAGTGCCCCGACGGTTGGACACGATACTCGACATTATTTTCGAGCTGCACGTGATGTTGGAATAGTTCCCTTGCCCCGTGCACGTCCTCTGGAGCTGCCGGAGGCCGCCGATTTGGTATTTGGCTCTTCACCCTCAGGAAGTGTTGTATAGGTTTCCGCAGCCTTCTCTTGGGAACACTCCTCTTCTATAAAAAGATCTCTCAAGCGATAAACACGTGCTCATATACCTCCATGTGGGTCTGACCTTCCTGGCGGCTTATCCCGCCGTGCGGAGGTCGCGCTCCAGAGAATCCACCTGGGTGTAGCACTGACGCCTGCAGTTCCGAGCGACATGGACTTGCAGCGCTGCAACGCCTGCTTCTACGTGCCCCTGTTGCCTTTGTGGTAATGGCATTGAACTACCTAATAGGGAAACGTCCAGGCTTCAAACAGCCCGCGCCCGGTGCATGCGTTCTAGAGGGCATCGCTTAGGCTGTCCACCCGGTCTTCACGTATTAACACGTAGTCCTCTCTAGAACAAACTATTTAAGTACGTGTAAAAGCTGGCTTTTACGCTGCTTTGTAGTTCATGAAGCCACTTGCATCATGCCACCTTTAACGCGCTAGCGTTACTAGGCTAATTGACCGATTTTTCGCGGGCGCTAGCCGTGCGCTATGAAGCCGTGCTCATGAAGCGTACGCGAGAAAGCGTCACCACCGTCTACCGAAAACTGCTACTGCGGCTGCCAGAAGAGGGCGCTCGCCTGAATCTGGAATCAGGCGCAGTGACGACTGGAGGGGGAAAGGAAGAACATGATACTACGAAAGAGACGAAAGAAAGGATACATAATTTCATCAGGCACAGCGCCTGCGCAGTGAAGTTAGTTCTGTCCCCACCCCCTTCCCCCTCTTTCACTGGTCGGTGGGCGCACGGTATGGCAGACACGGTCGCCAGCCGTGACCGCAACTGACGCCATCAAACCATAGCGCATATCCCACCGGAACTTATGCCGGCACTACCACTGCGTCACCTTACTGAAAAGGGGGCAAAAAAATTAACTCTAGGCTTCCAAAAACCTATGCAAGGCCCAGATTATGAACACAAACGAAATAAGATGTGTCCTATTTGGAAATTAAACCCAGTAAATAACGCTTAATTATACAAATGTTCAAATTACTTCCCGAATTTTGAGCGGCCCGGTCGTCTTCGCAAGCACTACCTGGCTTAACTTCTGAAGTGGGGCCAGTTAGTTCAGAATGTACTACTCAAAACGGCACAAAAAACGAGGACTAACAAAAATTGGCGAAGCTTGCACTAAACCACGCAAGGCTTGAACCACACAGCTAAGCTGGAAGATTTTTTTCTGCGTAAGCATTCAAGGACACACCACCACGCATTGCATTAGGTTTGATATTGATACATGCTTCGTCGTCGCTTTTCACTGTGGTAGTAGTAGTCATCGTCATATCCATCGGTATCGTCGTCTTCCTCATGCATGACTGGCGGGCCCGGATCGTTTTGTCCGCAGGCTTTCACATTTCTCCCAAAGTGGAACACGCCAGCACGCACTAGAACCGGCAACGACCGGCTTCGCGAACTGGGCGTCTGTAGCGCGAGCTGTCTTGTGCTCCTTACTTAATTGAGACGCGGACGGACGCACGTGAACTGTTTCCTTGGTGTTTTTTTACGAGCGCCACGCGCAAGCCTCGACGACGCCAGGCGCTCCTCGCAAGGCGCGTTCTCAGGTAGGCGGTAAACGGCTGGTAACAACAGTTCCGCTGGTAAAAACCAAGAGTAAACACCATGAGCTCAGTCTGGCGAACGATGAATGGCGCCGCGCGGCCAAGCGTAAGCGGAGAACCAACGCGCACACTCTCGCCACATCGCTACAGAATAAACACTTGAAAACAGTAACAGTGTCTCCTCGCTGAAAGTGGCCAACACCCCGCACCCTTGGCTTGTGTCTTTCCGGCGCCGCGGTGTTTGAAAACCGTTGAGGCTAGTCACGCTTTCTCAGCTGGCCTTCAGTGCTTCGAGAGGATAAATGGTGAGGGCAGCAGCTCCGTTCAAGAACGCTTCATTGACGATGAGGTAACGCTATCACATCGGACTACTTATTAACAGCTGAACGTAGGTGTCCTCTGAAACTTATTTTTTCGCTTCCTACCTCTCCTTATTCTTTTGTCTAGCTTTTACTCTCTTTCGATGGAATAGGCCGAACTAGCGCGATAAAAAACTAGTTTCACACTTTTCTTCCGGTCCTTCACAGAGCCCTCGTTTGAATTTCACCTCTCACTGAGCAACGAATGAAAGAGTGCGGGAAAGCGAGGCGTCGCTTTCCGCATCACTTTTCCGCGTCGCATGAGGGAAAGCGTCGCTTTTCCGCACGCATCGACAACAGCATACCTGGTCGTTGCCTTATATCTTACTGCAAGCTTGGTATGTCCTCTTGAATGTAACTGGTGATCGACCCCAGCGAAGTGACTAGAACGGTCTGTCGGCAGGTTAGTTGTGTATGGCACTGCCATACGTGCGAAAGCTTCTGTCACGCGGCAGGGCGCCGCACGGTCCAAAGCGTATACCCATCAACACCCGCCCTCGCTCATTCTCCGTCACTGCGAAGATCCCCACCATTGCATTCGCGGTTTTGAGGCTTTCTCGTTGGCGTTCTTTTCTTTCCTTTTTTTTTTTTTTTGCATCGCTTCTTCGACTCATTTGTGCGAACGGGCCTTTTCTTTTCTTTGATGGGTTCGTTCTGCGCCAGGCGATGAAAGCTGAATATGCCCAGCTCTAAAACGTTTCCTGGAATAGCTTCTCGCGCACACACGCTGCAACAATAGCGCTGCGCTCGCAGAAAACGGCTCGCGTGAACTTAATTTAGTAGCCAGCACGCAGAAGTTCATACGTGGATCAAGCACTAGCTCGTAAGTGTGGGCTTTGCGTGTGGCGCAGAACCACTGACACTCGACACATGCCGCTGTCGGCTATGGCCGGATAGCCAGTCGAAGCCGTAAAGGCCTGCATTTCGAGGGCTGTATCGCGGCGACGGCGGCCTCGGCCCGTTGGGGGCCCAGTCGGCGTCGGCATCACTGGCGCTTGCCGGGGACTTCCGAACCCCTGCGACTGCGTTCAGGGACTCGTTTATACTGTGAATGCTAGACAGCGCTTACCACTCCTCGCCCTCCTCTATATCCCTTCATCCTGGTCCTCTCAACAAAAAGTACGTAAAAAATATGTAAAACAAATATCAAAACAGGTTGAGTACAAAATCCGCACCAGCTTAGCTATGACAGACTTAAACCGCTTAAAATTAAATAAAAACGGTCTGTGGAATATATGAGCGCCAATTCATGCAATTATAAGTTTTCGAATCAGCCGATCACCATTGTCGCTAAAACGGACGTATAAGCAAACGTTTATGACTCCGGTGGCCCGAAATGGTTCAATCTGAGACGGAACAAGATGGCTCGGTTAGTTGGAACAACCGGATTTGTGGTCCGGTTCACGGGACCACAAATGCGGTTCACGGGTCCAGTTCACGGGATGATAGTAAACCAGAAAACGGGATGCGAATGACCGCCGGTGCGGACCACTCGCGGCTATTTTCGGATCTCTAAGCACCACAGGGTTCTCATCTGTTGGTTGGTCTAGTCTAAGCGCTTCAACCAAACTAAGCAACGCATCAGTAAATACGCCTGCAGACGTAACATTGATTAACACATTTACTACCCTCGTGCGCACCTCCCGCGCGGAGAAAGGGCTCTTACAGTGCTCAGTGGCTCCCGTGCGCAGCTGTTTACGCACGCACTAACCTGGGCGCGAAGAGGAACATGGAAATTGGAGAAACATTACATGTCGAAACCATCCTTGTTTTTTTTTTTTGTTTTTTTTTTTTTTGTTTAAGCTCGCGCTTTTGACGGCGGGAATTATTTCACTGCTCTCGTTTTACGCTTATGCATATGTAATAACCGCTTTTTGTAAAATAGGGTCACAGTTTTCATATGTTAATCCAAATACTTGACTGTAGGGTTTAACGCGCCGACGCAACGCAGGCGATGAGGCACGCCGTAGTGGAGGGCTCCGGATTAATTTTGACCACCTGGGGATCTTTAAAGTGCGCCGAAATCTCGTACACACGGGCGTTTTTGCTTTTCGCCTCCATCAGAAAAGCGGCCGCCGCGGCCGGGAAACGAACAATCTAAATACTCTATATTGCAAGAAGCTGCATAGTACATTTATGGAGTAAATTTGTTGAATAATCGTCTCTCGCTTACATTATGTGAAATCGATAAATTTGTCTGAAGTGGTGTTTTTGCCAAACTATTTCCATACCGAAAACGCCCGCACTCAACACGACGATGATTCTCGGTGGCGTTCTGTCCGAACTTCAGACGCGGTCCACTGTTCTACTTTTAGCTTGGCCGTGCGACTCTCGTTTTTAGCGTGTATGCGATTTTTTACAATGTGCGTGATTGGCGCTGCACGCAAGCCCGCCTGTTCTACGGAGGCTAAGGTTTCGACTTTCCTGTTCGAATTGAAGAAAGTGGGTAAAGGAATGCCGAAGTGATTTTTAGAAATTCCGTTACGACAGGGAAAGATCGGCAGGGACAATGCAACTTGAGGTTGATATATGTTTTGCCGCGGTTTCGCTTACCGGGGCGTCGCATGACGCACGTAGTAGATTAGCACGATTGTGCTGACATTCAACGCGCTGATATGGTGCGCTTTCCGGGTCAATATTTTAATTCACTCGCAAAACTACCACTACTGAGGTGTCATTAATCATATTTCTCTTCTTCATCCTACACTTGCGGTTCCTTTGCACTCATCAGATACCAGATTGTTGCTGATACATCTGTACGGGTGTTCGATTAGTAACGCTTTATTTATCAGTCGCAATAACTATCAGGATGAAATGTGATCTAGTTTACTGGTGTCAGATATCAAATTCCTGCACTTATTTTGAGAGCGCTGCACCTACGTGCATGCGGCGGCATCTGCGTCTTCGTTGTGACAACACTAATACCACTAGCTCTCGGCAAAATCTAGCAGTTTGTGGTACAGAATATTTAACCGTTCTCTAGTGCTTTTAATTATTTCTTTGTTCTCAATCACAGGTCGCAGATATGAAACGTGAACAGTCCAGGTAACAACAACAACGAAATGGCTTATTCGACGTTTCGACCAATGGACCGGCCTTCGTCCGGCCTTCGTTGGCCTGGCGGAGGACGGACTATCGGCTGAAATGTCGAATAAACCCTACTATTGTTGCTGTTAACGACGGTTCCCTACTTCGTGTTAACCTCGCTTTCGGCTCCATCGCCACCCTTTCCGTTTTATATATAGTACACTCCCTCTAAACGAAACTCTACGGGGACAGTGAAATCTGTTTCATTTATTAGCAGTTTCATTTAACGGTCATAACTCCCAAAAAGGCTGTCCAGGGTGGTTTTCTTCAGCTTGGCATGACACTGTTTCACCAAGTAGGCAATATTCTTGCTTGTTCTGCACAACGACCGGCTTTATAAAGCCAGTTTTGGGCTGCACACATGCTCCTAACACCCCTTTTCTGGAAGTACCATTGGAGTGCTCTTGCTGGCTTGCTTGGTGGGGTGCTCGATGGTGGGGTGCTCTGGTGGAGCACCACTGTTGTATGCCTTCTCAATCTTGTCACGATCCTATATGCAGCTGATGATAGAGCTTTTGGACATTAAAAATGGCACCGCCGCACTCCTCATCTGCAGTCCAACAGGTCCAGTCTTACTCAGTTCATTTATGTTTGGTAAAAAAAAGTCAGGCACTCTTATCGACCCACACAACGTTGGTTGATTGATTGTGGTGGTTACCGCGCCGACGCTACACAGGCGATGAGTCACGCCGTAGTGGAGGGCTCAGGATGAATTTGGGCCAGCTAGGGATCTTTAGAGTTCGCCGAAATCTCGAACACACGGGTGTTTTCGCTTTCCCTCCCTCAGAAACACGGCCCCCACGGACGGAAATGCATTACGCGTCCTTGTGCTCAGCAGCGCACAACGTCCACTAAGAGCTTCGGCATACATTTGGAATGGCACCACATGAACCTCGGTCCCGCACGCAGAACCCGAGTCCTGGTTACGAGCAGGGATGATAAACAATCCCCTTTATTGAACGGGGAATATTCAGGCAATGTCAGGACAACCAGCAAATAAAACGAGCACGCTAGAAGAGAAAGCTGATTGATTGATCGATTTATTTATTTATTAATTGATTGATTGATTGATTGATTGATTGATTGATTGATTGATTGATTGATTGATTGATTGATTGATTGATTGATTTTGGGTTTAACGCACCGACACAACGCAGGCGATGAGGCGCGCCGTAGTGGAGGGCTCCGGATTAATTTTGACCACCTATAGTAATCTTAAACCTGCGCCGAAATCTCGTACACGCGGGTGTTTTTGATTTTCGCTTGCGTCAGAAAAACGGCTGCCGCGGCCGGGAATTAGAAGAGAAAGCGATTTTCAAAAGCGAACGCAAAATTGCACGTTACCGCTGTTCCATGACACTGCCTTACCATCCGCCACACTGGAGCGATAAGATTTGTACTCAATGTCCATGATTTCATGTTTTGATACAATACATGAAGACTGAAGGAAAGCATACTCGCGGCATGCCAGTGAGTTTCAGACAGCAGCGGCCCTATTGTCGACGCCAACAATGTTTTGTGAATGCGAATAAAACCAACAGCTGACTTTTCTGATTACAAAAGCGATAAAAAATAAATAGACACGAATAAAAAGATTGTGCCAAGATTTTAAGTTCACCACGCGTCTTTCTCTTGCAAGTTGTCTAACGTAAATAGACCATCTTTTAGATGCGACGGCACCTCATTCACTCGCCTTGTCCCTCCATACGGCGTTGTCGTTGTCCGTCCACACCCCTCCCCCATTCTCCTCGCCGCGCGAGCTGCGCTCTCCGCCGCTCACCCCCTCTCCTATCCGATAGCGAACACTCTCTCGCGAGGGGCATTGGATTGAATTCGATTAGATTGGCTTGGCTTGGCTTGGCTTGGCTTGGCTTGGATTTGGATTGGATTGGATTTGGATTGGATTGAATTGGAT
This sequence comes from Haemaphysalis longicornis, assembly GCF_048455015.1. Lineage (NCBI taxonomy): Eukaryota > Metazoa > Arthropoda > Arachnida > Ixodida > Ixodidae > Haemaphysalis > Haemaphysalis longicornis. Next base: position 456,473,607 of record NW_027526203.1, on the reverse strand, counting down.
TGGATTGGATTAGATTAGATTTGTATTTGGATTCGATTGGTTTAAAGTGGATTGTGTTGGATTGTGTTGCGTCATAGCCGCGCCACGTTGCGTCATAGCCGCGGCAGGGGGGTCACGGCACGTTTCACGCGGTAGGAGAATCAACCTATCGGAAACAACAACGGAACCCCCTATGCGTCGCATCTACACAGGGGTTCCCGCGAGGGGAGGTGGGAGTAATTTTTTTCTGTTACTGCTGATTTCACGTTGGTTTTGTCAGCGTTCACTTTTGTCTTTAGAGTAAAAGCTCGTCAATTCGAACTCGAAAGGGCCCATCAAATTGTTCGAATTAAGCAGAGTTCGAATTAGAGGGCGGGATCTCGAATGAATAGATATCGGGCCGCACTGCGCGGGCAGAACACAAAAAAGCCACCTCTGGACTCGTTATCGCGCCTGCTGTGGTGGCTCAGTGGCTAGGGCGTTGCGCTGCTGAGTACGAGGTCGCGGGTTCGATTCCCGGCCGTGGCGGGCGCTTTTGTGATGGAGGCTAAAAGCAAAAACGCCCGTGTGTACGAGATTTCGGCGCACGTTAAAGATCACCAGGTGGTCAAAATTAATACGGAGCCCTCCACTACGGCGCGCCTCATCGCCTGCGTTGCGTCGGCGCGTTAAACCCTATAATCAATCAAGACTTGTTATCGCGAATGAGGCGCTACTACACGTTTGTGGCAAGTGATTTCGTAAATAATGCTCTTGGATCTCGAACAGCAAATGAAATTAATTTGATAAGTCGGTTATACGCCAGAAACAGGCACCGATATGCAGCGTAGCGCACGCGCCACGCTGTTTTTCTGTTTTGTTGTTTTGCATCTCTAGTAAATTTGATTTAGTTTGGATTTGCAACACATTGTAATCCCTCTGGGCCGACTTCATCTGCGATGAGCGATGAAAACCAGGGGATACAGTTCGACTTAACCGTTCTGGAAAGCGACACGTTCGAATTATCGGGAGTTTTCTCCCATTGGAATATACAGGGCTGTGCCGGGACCAAACAGTCAGTTCGAATTGACTGTAAGTTCGAATTAAGCAAGTTCGAATTAACGAGTTTTACGGTTTCTTTATATGCGTGTTAAGTGCTTTTATTACTATTATGCACCGTATCAGAAAGATTAGCGGGGTTGTTTGTGATCAAGGCTTCAAACTAGACTTCGCTTCGTCTGACCATCGCTATGTGAAACAATACGGCAAATTCACGGGAAATTCAAGAACTCAGGAGGAGGCGTCCAGACCAGTAACATCGTTCTGAAGATATGCGAAGCCGATATCAAGATAGCACAGTGAAAGCTGTTCGTCGAAAGGAAACAAGCAAACTAGCAGAGAGCAACATAACTTCTCCTAGTCCCGCACAAGAGAAAATCGCCAAAATATGTTGACCATGCATGCTCATGAAGGACAGGGAATACTTTCCATTTTTTAATAAAAAGACCGGCAGTGTCTTGGCCGACTGTTGCGAGCCTGTTAATCTTGGTCGTGTTAGTAGATATTTCTGTACAAGCTATGTCACCAAGCGCTTTGTGCGACCATCCCTTGGGTCTAGTGACGTGTTTTGCACAATTTTACAGTTGTCACAGAGTCTGCTAACGTTAACTTGATGTTGCCTCTGTCGGTAACTGTGTGCAGCTATCAAGAGCCAGTTTCTGACATTGATGAATTAGAGGGCTGGAAGTTAACTTTTCGGCCATTACTTGGCCCGGAATGGCAAATTTTGTGCGTACCGAAGGATTGGAAGTGAGGGAATTTCACCAAAGTTTAACTCTCCGGAATGCTGTTGCAAGAACATGGGGGCGCCACAATAGTGCATGGTAGAAAGTAAGGCGGCCTTTCAGTTGCTGATGTACGTTGGCAGCATGTAATACTACAGGGCAGACCACATCAATTAGCCGGGCTCGTGTGTGGGCCCTGGACTAATTGCAGCATTGATAATTCGGCTGCTCTGGATCGAAGCAAGGCTACGAGAATGCCCTAATTAAGGTGAATGCCGTCCGTTCTCGAATGATATTTTGGTAAAGCTAATTACTGAGAAAAAGGAAACTGTTTGTTTATTTACTGGCAAACCGTGTGTGCGTCGGCACTGGTCGTTCTCTCTTGGTGGAAGGTAGCGGAAACCGACTATATTTTGGTTACGCACAGCCATGAAACAACAACTTAGAACGGGAAAATTCTATCTCCGACAGATGACAGAGTTCGGCATATGGTCATTGCGGGGAATCACACCACTCGTTCATATTTCATTTATTTTGACGTACGCACTTTGTTGGTTGGGGACTGTATCTGACGAGTGCTAGGCTGCGGAGCTTACGTGCTTATTTTTTACGTACCACTGTATATGTGAGCTTGATATCGTGCGTGTAAGAGGTGTTTATTTTTCCTGGATCGTTAAGCTGTCCACTGACGAGCAAAGTAAAAGAAATAGGGATGGAGGAGAAGAGGAGGTGTTGTGGAGAGGTGCAACGCCAGTAATTGGCGGCTCTAGGAGGTGGCGGCCCCGGGTGATAATTCTGATGAGCCCTGCGGCGGGCGCAGAAACAGCACAATGATTAATGCAAATGAGTGCATAGCGTGCCAATGGTTAGGGCGTTGCTAGGCAGACCGCGCGATAAATCAACCTCTTATCGCTGGAACTGCTACATCGGAATCCTTTTAGCGACCTCCGCGAAAGCGCGCTCTCGCCAAAGGGCCGCCCGGCCGGCTCGACGGCCCTGCGTCCAGCGGCTCTGCCGCGCAGCTCATTGCCCGCGCTGGTTGCGGGGTCGCCACTTTTGTACGCCCAGGGCCTGATTGAGCGGGGCGGACCGCTGCTACGATGACCACTGCGCACGCCTGAAGCGCGCTAATGTTTCGGACCGACGCGGGCCTGCGGGAGCGGCCAGGATGGGAGAACTCTTTTTCATTTCTCGTAAGAGAGGTCTTGAGGTCACGCGGGCGGTGCGTAATTTGCGGCAGAAGTGCCACTTGGTGGACGCCTCTCATGCGCGGTGGGCATGGGCGCAGCACTGCTGACACGCTTGCCAGGTTGCGAACCCGACAGTACTGCGGAGTGGGTTAGCTTCCTTTACTTTGCTCATGCAGGGCAACGTCGCGTTCACCTGCGCCGAAAGACCGCGTGGAAGTTCTTTTTTTTCACTATACCTAGAGAAGGCACTTTGACAGTAAAACGAAAAGAAATGCAGGAACTCCTCAGTGGGGATGTTCGGATAGTACGCAGGCATTTCAGTCGAGTCACTCTTCTCCGCTCATTCACCTCGGCGTATTCAACATTTTAACACTAAAGTGTTTTATTCCCGGATACACGAAGATTTTGCTGACGTCATATCCGTCACGGAAGTGACGCCAGTACAACGAAGCAAGCGGCCTGTAAAGGGTGCACCCCTGCACACGGGGTCTTCTTGCGGAGAAGCAACCTTTAGTACTAAAGAGTATGTTATACTTAGGGTTGTTCATTTTCGGGTTTCATATTTTAACAACAAAGTGTTTTATGCCGTGATACCCCGAGATTTCATTGACGTCGTATCCGTCACGGAAATGACGCGAGTACACCTTTGCCGAAGCAACCTGCCACAAGGACGTCGCTTGCCACGCACACACACAAGACCCGCAAATCATGCTCAGCTGCAGATTTCGCTGCACATTTCACTTACGTGTTTTACTGATTCCTATGACAGAGAAATCAACCCCAGTTTTTTTGTTGAATGTTTTGGCGGCTGTAAAGAATGCTGATGTCATCTGTCGCACGTACGCAGACTCCTGGTAGGCTTTCTTTCGTGGCTCATTAACTGCTGTGAAACATCGGTGCAATACACAAAAGAAATTTTTAAGAGCCAACCTTACAAAAACGAAATTTTTTAAAGTGGGTTTCACTGGAGTACATCGAGTACCTTCAGAGTCGGCTGCGCCGCTGTAGTCAGTCACTGCTAGAAAGACAGTTTTGGGGGCAAAATACGCAATTTTAGATCGCAATATGAAGAACGTAGAACGTGTTATTATATACCCCATAGGACCCGAAGTATACCTATGGAACCAATCGCGCCCCGCGTTGCACATATTTCAAGGGAAGCACCCCCAGAGTGCTTGTTTCCCTACCTTAGAAGCAGAGTACCCTAAGAATACGACCTGGAACTGATTTATTGATTGTAGAACTTAACGCGCCGAAGCTACACCTGCGCTATGAGGAGCACCGCGGTGGAGGGCTCAGGATTAATTTTGACCACATGGGGCTCTTTAACGTGTGCCTAAATCTCGAACACACGGACGTTCTCGCTTTTCGCCTCCATCACAAAAGCGGCCGCCGCGGCCGAAAAACGAGCCCGCGTCCTTGGGCTGAGCTGCACAACGCCATAGTCACTGAGCCACAGCGGCGAGTACAACCTGGAGCTACACAACAGCCCTTCGGTACAACTTGCATTATAAGGAGGAGACAAGTAAGGAACAAATGAATGGTTGAATAAAGTTTGCTGAATTGTTCACACTACCTCAAGTACTTGGATCGGAAGTAAAAGAGCTTAATAATGACTGAACTCACCCTTAGTGATAGACTGTAAGCAGTGCATGCTTTGTGTTCTTAACCACAATGGTCACCTAAATATATACCTTGTCGAAATACTGAAACGTGCACAGCAGAAAGCCACGCGAAAAGAAAAATGAACATAGACATAAAAAACCCCATGCAGAAGCACCATCAGAGCAGAGTAGATCAAGCGCGAAGCACTGCAATCGTTGGCCCTCCACTGATTTGTTTTTTTGTGCCACAGCTATCGCACCATTTTAACTGGACCTATATAATACACAAATTAGCAAGTGATTGCAATCAAAGGTTTTGCTCCACTTATCATAAATGTTACTGTGCTTGGTCGCGTAGTTCAAGAAATGCGTGAAAACAATTCGAAGTTAACATGCTTGAGCGTATATTTATGATGCATAAGGACGAAAACGAACAATAAATTAACAACAATTACCAGCTCGAGTATAAATAATGTGGAGTGATTGAAAATATTACTTGTTCGCTGCCTTACTGTCGTCGAACGTGCTGTTTGTGGGCGCAGTTTTGTTCGCGTGTTCTTTTGTGGTTTGCCGTTTTTTCGCCTGCCAACACAAACGTTCGACAGTCATTGCAAGCCGGCTGTTCTACGAGCTCACTTTTGATACACATGCGGTAAATGACTCTAAAATGTTTAGAGTGCTACTGAAAAGCGAAAAAAAGAAAGGTCCACTGGCGTATCTTTAAGAATGCGTTAGCACCTTTTTTTTCCTCCCTGGCATACATGTGGCCCCACCTGATGCGCGCTCCTTATTCTGTCTTGAGCAGCCTGCAACGTGGCGTTTCTCGCACGCTTCTCACATATTGTGCCAACAGTGTTTTGCGTTCTAACCTCCTCAGCGGTCAAGTTTGTTCGCTTTATCAGCAGCATTGTCTGCCGATCGTCCACCTCGTCACACGCACTCTGTCATACTCTGTTGTCTTGAATCTCCCTATGTCCGCGGATCAACGGCACAAATTTTTGCCGACAGGATCCATTAATTTCCCGCGCGAGGAAAGGTGGATAAGGTTGTGTAACACTTATCGGTTATCGGCTCCATCAGTAAGGGCGCGGCGCCAAACTATACGCACGCGTCTCCCTACGCAGGTTCAGGAGCACGGCGAAGGAAAGTCCCTGTATTGCCACTTTGGGATGCGGCTGCGCTAAATACTTCCTTAGGACTCAGAGGGCCAGTGTTACTGCACGTATAGCGTTCGATGGAAAACACCAAGTTACATCCGTTTTTTTTAAACAGCTTTTATTTCAAATCTCACGCAGCAACCTTTCCCTTTCACAGCAGCAACCTTTCCAACCTCCCCGCTCTTTGACTTTTCCTGCTCAAGCTAGACAGATAAGGATCTACCGGTGGTCTTGTGGTCAAGGCTAACAGCCCCAACACGTGAACTGTCTTCTCCTCCACTGACCCCACACGTGCGGAGGAGCACGTAACGTTCCGTCCCTCCTTCGAAGGTGAACAGTAAGGTCTCGAGCTGCGTTTGCTTGATTCTTTCGCCAAACCTGTGCCCGCGTTGCCTCCCCCTCTACTGTACTAACTTTATGTTTCTGGTGGAACCCGTTTCTGTAGCCATCTCTAAGACATTTACAATGCACGCAGTGTGTGGGACACTGTGGAGCCCAGGGTTTATGGCAATGTGAATTTATAACACGACTATTCGCTGGTGTTTACGGACAGCAGACTGCGTCATTTTTTTCACATTTCTACATATTTTATCCACGTAATCCTGTGGTGTCGTGAGCCCGATTTCAGATTGGCGAATTTCTAGCACATGTTTGGCTTTTCTGCAGATGAGCATGACGGCACGAGTTCAATTTCCAGTCGAGGTGCTGAATTCTCAAAGTAATAGTAAAATGAAAGCTCCTGTGAAAATGACGCTTGCTGCACGTTAAAAGATCCCAGGGGTTTAATCTAGCGTGCTACCTTTCTCTGCGGCGCACCTCGTTACCCGGGCCAGGTGTCGCTTTGGCTGAGAAAGGTTTCAGATTTGAAGTGCTTTGTGTGTCTTTCTTAGACCTGTGTTTCTTTGTCATTGTACGCACAAGGAAGCAGCTGACGTTACTTTTGTGTGTGTTTCAGGTCACGCCATCAAGGCCGAGCTGAGCGAAAAGTGAGTACACGGCGATCCTATGTCTTGGCACTTTCTGAAAGCTCCCGCTGCATGAAAATGCAGTTTCACTCCCGCGGGAATGAAAAGGCAGTTTTAGTAATGACTCCTGGTTTTCAAATATTTCCGCGCTAATGAAATAGTTCGAAGTTCGCGAAAACAGTAGTTTCCTGCTTGGGTGTGGGTAGGAGTGAGCCGTAGCACTGCTACTGTGAACTCCTTTCGGAACATATTTGGCAGTTCCTTGCTTGTAAGTGTGCCTATACGCAGTCCCGTTTTAAATTAAAAATGTACATTCAAGAACAAAGTTCTGCCCGCAGATCCTGAATGTTTAGATGCGATGGAGGATAAATTTTACACCCAGGGTCATTTATATGACAAGGAGACGGCTGAGAGGAGGAGTAGCGTGTAGACTTTTTCTTTCTCTTTTGGAATAGAAGAGAAGGAGCTGCGCTAGCTGATTAATAGCTGTTTTCCCCTTTAGAATGGGCGAACACGGGCCCCCACCGAAATGGCGGCGGTGGCGGGAGGAGCGATCTTTCAGGACATCTCGAGACACCCTGGCGGTGCGGCGGGAGTTTGGCGGCTCGAGTCGTTTTCGGCGCTGCCGCTTGTCGGGGGCTTTGCGGAGATGAGGAACGGCCGGCCCCGAGACGTATGGGGGGCCGGCGGCCGCAGCGCGCCACCTGCGACCAGTGATTGGCCGGCGGGGCTAGCGTGCGGAAGGCCCGCTGGTCACGTCGGCCGCTTGACGGATGAGCAACTTCCCTGCGATTTCCTCCGCCGCGGGGCATACGGGCTGGCGGGCGTTGTTTCTTCTTCTCTTGACCGCGATGCGGACCGCGTGCGACCCGAACCCGCGCGGCACTTTGAGCGGGATCACTGCTAGGCCGCTTTTCCTGCGGCGCTTGCGATTTTCGGCTTAATTATTCTCGCCGTAATTTGGGCCTCAGCCGCTGTAATTAACGGAAATGGGCCCCGACCGTGAGGGATTGAGCCCGCGGGGTTAGCGGGCCTTTGTCGCGCCCCGTTGGCCGCCGCCGTCGCCCTGCTCCTGTATTGCGGCTTCCACCGTTCGCTTCCGCCAGCGCCACCCAGCGCTGCACTGGGCGCGAAGACCGCGCGGCCGGCGTTTGCAGCGCACCAAGTCTTCCAAGCAGCGCATCCTTCTCCGCTTCGCGTGCAGCCCACTCTGCGCCCAGCCGTCGCGAAAATTGAGTTGGCACCCTGTTTGCAGACCCTCTCCTTCCGCCTACCCGGCTCTCTCTCTCTCTCTCTCTCTCTGAGCCTTTGCTCTTTCTCTTCTTCCTCTATCCTCCACCTTCTTGCTGATTGGATGATCGCGTGTCTCGGCCTCACGTAGATGCCATCTCGTCTTCTGTGTGTCGGCTTCGTTCACTTGGTTGTGCGGTGTGTGTTCTTGTACGCCCCCGGGTCGCGCCTTTTTAATGACACGCAATTCAGGAGCTGCTTCGGTGCCCCTTTTGTTGCCGTAACCACTTTGTTGACCTTTGCTTCGCAAACAGAGGAGGTCTACTTATTTCTCCGAAATACGCGCCAAATTGGACTGCTTGCGAGGCTGAGAGCTTAGTTCTTCAAGGGTATTGCACTAACTTGCAGAAGTTCAAGCGATGCCGAGTTCTCTTTTTTTACGACTGGTTAAAAGTATACCTGATAAAGGAAAAAAACTGCTGGGGTCTTCGGTAAACCTGAAGTATTTCGAAATGGGATGGTACTAATGCTAGGCGCACCGTGCTCGAAAGAGGGGATTCGCTTTCATTATACTTAAATAAAGTCAGTGGTGTAATCGTGTCGATCCCTCTTCTTCTTGACGATTTCATTAGGAGCTAAACGTCTGTCAACCTACCTTATTTTAAGAAACTGTAATAAAAGCTGTCGTATTTGAAGATATTGTTCGTACATTAATGTACCTTGGCCTCCGTTTGTTGTTCCAGCTCCCCGCCCCCCTCCATTTTTTTCCTATGGCAAAAATACCGAATATTGATGGCAAGTTCGTCATTTCTGGTACAAATTTATGTGCTACTCACTCACTATGCGCGAGAACAGGCTGAGGTCGCTCTTGCTTTGAGAATGACAGCTCTATAATGACGTGGCGAGGTCAGTTGCGGACTAGCTGCACGACTTTTTACACAGTATAGAGATGAAGGGGATTTCAAAAGATCTCTCCCAGACACATAACTGTTCAAACGCTCTTCTACCGGACGTTCACACAAAATCTGGCGAAACGGTCATTTTACCGAGCGTTTACAGCACTCTGTCGAGTCCATTGTCCCGAAGAAACTTTATGAGTGTCTGCGTTGCGCGACATGCCATGTCTGTCATTACTTATAGTCCAAAAATTCCCGTAAGAGATTAAAACAGTGCTAGTTATCGGAAAAGTATTTTGCGGGCAATTAATGGTCACAAACAACAGTGATTCTACAGTTCAAAGTCACGTGACGAGTAGTAGTCGAAAGTACACCGCAAACAACTTCAGCAGCGGTAAAGCTTGAAAAAGGCTTTGATTTGAACAGACACGTAAGGGATGGTGAGCTTTAATGCAAGACAGTGCCGTTGAAGCGCGCCATTTGCTCTTCACTGCCTGCGCGTGACGGCGCAGAACAGTGATGTAAGCACAGAATCGAAATTATCTCCCCACGTGCAGCAGGTTACTGTTTTAATGCGAGAGCATTAAACGGCCCATTGGGCGAAAGAGCCCGTGTTGGTGTCCGTAGCAGCAAAGTGACATCGAAATACCCGTTGGCCGTGACGCTTCATGTGGTACGATCAAGCACGCGCCGCTCGAGGTTAAAACGGGCGCGCTTCAGAAATGAAACACTCGGAAGAGCATGGCAACGCAGATGCTTCGCCGCAGAAGCCGTGAAGCCGGGAGGGCGTCGCGCCTCCGCAGTGGGGTGCATGGTGTCACCGTCGGAATACCGCGTGCGAAACGAAAACGAAGAGCCTCCCTTACCAAACGGCCCAGCAGTAACCAGTGATCCAGGGCGCTCGCGTGGCGCGTCGCCTCAGTCATTGCCGGCGCCTCGGCCGGTTCTGCTCCATGGCGGCGCCCGCAATACTGGAATATCCTTTCGGCACCATGTCAGAAAGCGTTCAATTGGACGTTAATGCTTTCGCATTCAGATCTGGTAAGAAGTGCTTACGGATCGTTGGACTCATTTTACTGCCAACGTCTACTTGGCACGTATACCCTTCATAAGCGAACTGAGAATGTTGCTGCCATTTGAATGAATGAATGAATGAATGATAACAAAAGTGACGCCATTTGTGCAAATTAGGTGTTTTTCCAGAAATAAGCTTTTATTTTGTTGTCACACATGATGTTGCTTGACCTGCAACCTTCATTCCAGGCGATATGTAAAATGAGATACCGCACTGAGCAATCAGCTAAGCAGACGTGCAGACGAATGTTCTATATGTGTGCTCTAGCACTCAGGTTCAGGAAGAAATGTGAAGGTGGGGGGGGGGGGGGGGGGTAAAGTCCCGCGGGAATGTTGCGAGCCAAAGAGAGCTCTCTGTACAATAGTGCGTTTTTTTCTGTCTTCATGTTAGTCACGTTATTAGTGGGTTTAACGACCTGAACTAATTTAACACACGCCCAAGAAGGCTACTTTCCAAATATTATTGTTGTGTTACGAGACAGAAAGCATAGGAAAAGATTGTACTTCGAGAAAAAAGATAAAACAATTCAGGCTCAATCAACGGCCAAGATTTGGCGATAACGGTACGAGCGTAAGCGCTCACGTGTAATCCCCATTGTGGGTGAAGAGGTTATCAGCAGCGCTTTAGTAGAGAGAACGTTTCGAAGGATCCGGCGGCTAAGTGCATAAAAGCACAAAGCGACGTACATTCCTGAATCTTTTGTCCGCAGAGTTCGTGTTTTGATTTCTCGTTCTTTTTTTGTTGAAAGCACGAGCGAGAAAAACCGCTGTGCAGAAACCTCGCTTCGTTTATATTGATTTTGCTCATAAATACTCCGGGAAGCAAAACACGCTTCGTATGGTGTTGGCTGTCAAAGAAGCGTGTCGTTGAGGGGCTTCCTCTATGTTACCCTCACTTTAGCCTTCGCAAGCGCTCTTAAGACAGGCAACACCAAGATTTACCACACGGACGAAAAATTGCGCAGTTTTTACGCTTTCCTCATCAGTCTATTAAACGGGAGTGCACTTTGAAGATTACCGCCCCCGCTATAGCTGCAACGACCACGCATATATCTAATCTCTCAAAGAGAGAAGAAAAGAAGTCTTTAGTGCTGTTAAATGCATTGCAAGCCACCGAAAATATTGACAGATGAGAAATCCGACAACGGTAACTGGAGGACACACGGGTAATAAATCTTCTTCGTTTTGAAACATATGAGGACAAATAGCAGGTGGTCCCATCCGATAACTACATCTTTTTCTTTTTCGTATTCAAAACCGTGGTGCGGCTTACGTCTAGCTGTATTTTTCTGTATGGCATGTATGCGGGCTAAAAAGTATTTTGAAATCTGTTTCTTGTTTGAGAGTAATTGTAGTTGCCAAAAACATGCATTATGTCTGCTTTCCGTGTGGTCGGCGAGAAATGTTTTCAAACAATAAACTGTGGGGAATGTCTTGTGCATATTTTTTTTACAACGCAAAATAAATGCGGCGCAGCTTTCTCAATTCGAGAGGCGCACCGAAATCGCAGCTTGTAGCGCAGTGTGCCATGTAAAGCGTTGTCGCGACGCGTCACGAATTCTCTCTCCCACAAAAGAAAAAGCTACGTCACGGATTTCTACGTGTTGCTGGGTCACCGCTTTACGAACTCAATTGACCACAGAGGGTCGGGTCCAGCCACGTCGAGCCCTTCAGGCAGTATGTGACGCCATTCGGCATGGTACGCCGCAGGACCGGCCGATATTGAAACCGAAACTAGCGTGCGGAAATACTTTCCACAACAAAAAGAAAGCAATGCTGTGAGATTCTGGCGCGCACATATCTGTGTTAGAACATATTTATACCTCACGCGTTGATGAAAAAAAGGACAGCAGTGCTAAAAGATTTGATACCTAAACTACTCTAAATTCCCCAGCTTTTGATGCTGATGATGCCACTTCCCCTGCTACTGAGGCCGTTACCGCAGCGACCCCATCCTGCCGATCCCCTCGCTTGCTTGGCTTAAAAGCCATCTCAAACGGTAATCTGAGGCGTGCATAAAATTATCCGCGAGCATTGCGTAAGACAGTGCATTGGTGTAGGCGCAGTCTGCTCGATTGGTGAAGTCTGCGCATCTTTTGCTGCTCCAGAGTTGGTCCAGCGCGTGCGTGTGAAGCATTCCTTGGCGGGCATAACGAGCGATAACAAAAAAGAAAAAAGAAAGATAGGAAACCAGAAAACCGGGAGACCGCTATTAAGCCGCTTTAACAGCGGCGGCTATTGGTTGCAACCCCCGCCCCCCGGTGCTCCTTTTTTTCTTCTTTTTTTGCTGAATTTCAGCATTTTAGTGGAACCCTTCAAAAAAACTCCTCATGCTGTCATGAAATATTGTCCAGGAAATGCATCGACAGGCTTATTTTGAAACCGTTTTTGTTTTTGCGACAATGACTTCTCCCTGCGTTTAGTTCATGCACTCGAAACTCAGCAACCCTCCCACTCCACACACATCCGCAAAAAAAAAAAAAAGAAAGAAAGAAGATCGTTCTTGTTCCCTTTTCTTTGCTTTCGTTATATTTTTTGTTCTGGAGAAACGCCCAGAGAAGCTGCTGGGCGGGCACCATTTTACGTCAGTTAGCAACAAGTTGCGTATCAAGACCGCAATCAGAAGAGGTAAGAAGAAGAAAAAAAAAACGGTAGAAAGAGGGAGCACCATCTAGCGGCGTCATTACTCTGCAAACCCGACGTATGCATCGGCGCGGTCTTGTTCAAGGGGAAGGACATACAGTTCCACGTCTTGTCGTGGCTTTCAGTAGTTCCACTCTGTAAGTGTCACCGTCATTACCAGAGGAGGAAAAAGGCACGCCAACCTTCCGTGTTGATTTTTTTCTGCAAAGCTAGCGTGTCTTGTACTAAGTTTTGAGATCCCTGACAAGGCACGGCTTGATCAGGCTCGTTTGCAATACGCGCGCCGTCCAATGGACGCGTTTTGTTCGCGGGCATATACCCGCCTTCTAGCCCGCTCTCGAGGCTTCTCATTACGAGAGCCCCTTTTTAACCTCCCGCGCCAGTCGCGAATGCAAGGCGGGCTACTTGTTCGAACATAAAGAGCGCTCCACGGCTGTGAAGGAAGACGAAGAAAAGCGGTCGCCAAATAGAAGGAAGAAAAGAGAGAGAATTGCGAGTGGAGTTCAAAGCCGCCCGCGTGCTGCCTTTGATCACGGCCTGCTGGCGAAGTCGCCTGAGACGAAGAACGGAGGGTAGCGGCAAAGAGAAAGAATGTGGAGGCACCGGGCAGGGACATTAGACGCCATTAGCGCGGCGCTCTCGAGAGAGCGATTCTCGGTGGCCATCGCTGCCTGCGCGACACCGCCATCCTCGTGGTCAGCTGCACGTGGCGGCAGCGCCCCTCGTTTCTTCTGCTCGCGCACCCTTCTTGGGCATTTTTTGTTTGGCGACAATAATAATAGTAAAACGCTGGGGTGCACTACTTTTTTTTTCCCGTAGCATGGGATGTCCTCTTCCACGGCGTTGTCAACATTGCTTGAAACGGCACTCTCGAGGCGAATGTCTCCGTGTACGCAGCTCCTACAGGAATAGTCGCCTTTGGTGAAAGTCAGGGCGCATATTTACAACATACCCGAGGGGTCGCTTGCACCCGACACGCTCACGAAAACAATACTTCAACGTGTTTTTTTTTGTCTGCGAGCGTTCCCCAAAATGCTTACTGCTGCAACGCACTTTATTATCGTTTGTCTACGAAGTCATGTACCAGGGAAGGACAGCGCGCATTACACTTTAACGTTGGGGCCTTTCCGAATATTAGTAATAATTTTGCGCCGTTGAGGCATATCATTTCTTGAGAATTATAGATGTGCAATTATGGGCTTAATAAACGATTGGTACGTTTATAAAGTGTTACCAACTTTACTCCTCGGTCTTAAGAAAACCTTTGGCACACGCACCTTGATAAGAAACCTCTGCATTTAAGGAAACCATTCTTGAGAGTACCAAAGCCTGACACACAATAAAACTAAAAAATTACTCAGCAAGTGTGCTCGAAATGCTTATTTGCTGCGACATCACGCAATGCAAAGCGTCATGCTTGCATTGCTGATGGTCTTCTTTTTTCGGGTCAAACCATGCTTCTTGAATGACCCGCTTTTCCCCCTGGGCCGTTTAGAAAGGCGCAATAAAAGTGATTACTCCTCCCTTTGAGAACTGCAAGGATTGGTCATTCAGCTGCGTTACGGTTATGCAGACAGCGGGTTTTAAGTGTACGGTGCTTCCAGGTGTTCAAAATATCCCCTCGTACAGCCGGTGAAAAAGTTTCCAGAACCCGGGTTCCCTCACCTAAATTAATTTCTCGGCAGCTAGGCCCTCGGCCCCTAGGCACCTGCTACTCGTGGGGATATGACGTCCTGACGTGAGCTGCATTACTTACGAACACGAAACAAGGCGAGAGCACGCACTAGGCTGCGGATGAATGAACCGTGATAGCTGAAACAGTGTCCTGGAGTTATTTGGCCCTGATTACACGTAAGAAATACTTCCCGCAGGGGCTTAACTGAAATGGCAGTAGTCCCACTTTCTTGAGCCGCGAACAAAGCGTTTCGTTCGTACTCGGTCTGAGCTCGACATCGGAATACCGTTTTCTCGTGAGTTCATGTCGTCGATTGCCCGGAGCCAGGTTCGCAGCTTACAACCTCGGCTCTCCCGATGCCTTGAGGCAATTTTCAGAGCGTGAGATCATCTGCAAGATTGAAGAAGTATTTTCAAGGAATGCACAGCTTCCTTCCAAGGTGGTTACAAATTTTAAGGTGAAAAAGTTTGAGCTACGTTTAACGTTTACAAAAGTTTGAGAATTTCCACCAGCACAAATAAATTTATTCAGCGGTTATTTAGTTGTTAGCATTTCTTTTGCTATATTTTTCTGTCGGACAAAGGTTAAAAGGAAGCTAGACTAAAGGTAGATGAGTTTGGTACCTCTACACATATTTAAACGCCATAAACATACACTCGTAAAGTAGCAAAATGTTCAGCTGTGCGGTTGCATGGCTTCATAAAAACTCAACGACGAAAGAAGCAATCAAAGTAAGCGCATATAATCTAGGAGGCAATCGAAACAGCCCAAAGTCACGAGTGGGTCTACCGCAATTTTTAAACACATGTAAACTCTAAACATTTCGGCGTGTACAGAAAATAACACCAATAAGTGTTCTAAATCGGAAGGTACATGGCTGAGGTAAAGTGCGAGGAACAAAACTGCACTGTGTAGGTTGCGAAAATTCGAGGCCTGTGGAAGAGTATGGTTATATTATATATTTATTAGCTTAGTGGTTCAATACCGCATCTTTATGAGTCGCAGTTGATTCTTTTAACGGTAGCTTTCAATTTGTGTGATAATTCGGTGTACGCTTGTATTTTAAACCAGAGTGTTATGTAGTACTTCATTTCTGAACATGCACTGCGAGGATTTAAAAAGTACTCATGGTCGACCTTCAATGAGTAATATTGAAGAATGAAGCTGCAGTATACTTAAACTGCATCTGTCCTCTTCAAATTTCTGCGGTATACGTAATGGTTCAAGTCCAAAAGATTATTTATAATATCATGGCGCAGAGCACCTTCTTAATTCAAATCGTGAGCTGGCCCTCGTGATTAGACTATTTCCTCCCGTTCGTATAAAATGGCTGGTCTTTCGGGTGGGTGCATAGAAACAAAACCACAGGTATTTTTTATAGTGCACGCCTTTGTCATTATTTTACGATTATAGCTTTGTTCTTTCTTTTTGATAACCAAGCCATCCTGTAGTAAAGTATTCAGGCAGCCACGTTGCTTTAATAGGTGAGAAGCACTAGCTGAATAGATGGCTAGTTACACATTTAAAAAGACCCTGTAGAAGGGCTCACTAAACACTTCCACTTATTTCTTGGCGTCTGAAAGCACTTCGAAAAATATAATTATCGTCAATACAGAGGGATACTCCGTTGTTTGGTTGATTGTGGGGTTTAACGCGCCGATGCAACGCAGGCAATGAGGCGCGCCGTAGTGGAGGGCTCCGGATTAATTTTGACCGGATTAATTTTAATTTTGGGGGATGTTTAACGTGCGCCGAAATCTCGTACACACGGGCGTTTTGCTTTTCGCCTCCATCAGAAAAGCGGCCGCCGCGGCCGGGAATCGAAACCGCGACCTCGTGCACACCCGTTGTTTGCTCGTCGCACCAGGTATCACTTTTTTATCACTGTCGTGCTTTTGCTGCTTTTTATAAAGTGAGAATCGCTTTTTTTTTTATTGCGGTAACTGAAAGTAGGCCGGCCATTAGCGGAGATATTGCTTACGTGACGTCGCATGAGCGCACAAAGAATTCTCGAACTTTAAAGAACGCTTGAAGAGAAAGATAACTATTTTGGGTGAGTTTCAAAATTATTTGATATGTGTAGAAATATCGAGCTCAGGTACTTCGTGGCTACGTAATCTGAGCACTGAGGGCGTTTATTGCCGAGGTTCTAAATGCGTTCGGGATGTAAAAAAAAATAATAAAGAACCGTTTTAGGAATCACGCCCATATAACACGTGAAAACAACCTTCCTCCTCACTGTTCATCTTCTTCGCAGCGTAGATAGAACTTCTGCCAGCGTACGTGATGAGGCTCAGCTGCGAGGCAGACAATAAAAAACAAAGATAAGCGAACCGGTAGGACTCGAGCCTGGGACCTCGGACCGCCACCCAGGCGCGACGTCAATGCTCTCCAGTGTCGAAGCTCGGTACAGCAATACCGGGTGCTGCGGAGACGTGTGTGTTATTAGTCACTACAGCTTCGTGCTGCCCGTGTGCACCGGTTTGGCTGTGAAACACAGCGCGAGTTGGTTGTCACTTATTTCTACGTTTCTCCCTTTTGTCGAAAGTGGCGCGCTGTTTTCTGTATTTGCTAATTGTCCTCGCGTCTCAGCTATATTTGGTCGGTCCCGAACCGCGCGCCTGTACGCCATCAAGGTCGGCGGCGCGCGCATGGGCGCGCTGCAGCCCCTGCTCGTGAGCACGCCGTGCGCAGTTTGCTCGACAAATGCGAATTTGATCTCTTCTCGATCGAGTTGCCCGGAGTGGGCGCAAGCACCGCTCCGCCGGCGGAGAGATTGCACGTCCACGCGGCAGCCCCGGCGCTCCCGCGGGGTCATTAGGGGCCCGTTGGAGTGGCCCTTCGTGCGAATACACTCGCCGCCGCACGCAGATTGTGTGCACCGCGGTGGTCGCACGTGATGCATATTTCTGCCCCCCCCCCCGCCCCCCCTCCCCCCCGGGCTCCACCTCTGTGCCAGGTACACGCTCTCTTCCCGGCATGCATTTGCTTCTCCCTTTCAAGAAATGTCGGGGGAACTTAGTCGGTTAACCGGATCGAGCTTCTCAAGTTGACCAGGACTACCTGGGTGCAGCGGGGGTACAAATGGGTACTTAATGAGTCAGGCATTGACAAACGTAGGCCCTTAGGCTGGCCTTACAAAAACTAATGCATAGCCTCTCGGTCGGCTGTACGTTACACGTGCCTCTCGGCTGGCGAAATTACAAGACAATGGCATCGATAACGCCGCAAGTGTGAAAATACTGCTTATGCAAAATAAAACCGCACAACGAAAGTTAAAACTCTCCCTAAACAAGTCTGGGACCGGCAATTACAACATGCCTTGTCGCACACAATTCAATGTTCTACGGGTAATCACTTCAGTCACATCTGCTGCCGGAGCCTTAGATATTCTTCCAACCTTCTTGGAATGAGTTGAACAACAGTAGAGCTATTAATTTACTCATGGAAAGTCAGCAAGATTGACAGAACAAATACGGGACAAAAGCAGTAAAGAACGCAATGAAGCTAATGCGCATTTTTGTAGTTCATATCACTGTTTTATTTCGTTATCTTCTCCGATTTCGGAGCACATGTTTGGCATCCTACACACTAAACGTTTTTACACCCTTATTTCTCGAGAAGGGTGTAAACATCTTGTCCCATGGCACGCACCTATAAAAAATGTTCCATCTAAAGAAGGGTGGGTGTAAGGATGAAAAAACGAAATTACGCCCATCTTCCCGCGAGGGAACCCTGATGTGATGCGACGCATCAGGGGGGAGCGTTTGGACCGACGCTGGTATTGGATTGCGTCAGTACACTCGCTGAAGGGACTGTCGCTTCCATCACGTCTTCATCGGAAGATGTTGCACGGAGGTATCGTCAAGCAAAGTCAAGTCAAGTGCGAGAGCGAGCGCTGGACTGATCCGGCGCCGTGCGCTCCCCCGCTTATATTCCCGCTTTTGAAAGTAGAGGAGCCGGGGGGGAGAGTCGCGCGCATGCGCACACATGCGCGCACCCAGAGCAGCGAAGCGCACACGCGCAGCTGTTGTTATGATAATGAGACGGAGTGAGAGTGCGCACACATGCGCGCACCCAGAGCAGCGAAGCGCACACGCGCAACTGTTGTTATGATAATGAGACGGAGTGAGAGGGTTACGCACAGCTGTCGGAGAGAAGAAAGGGGGAGAGTTGCGCATGCGCAGGGGGTGTGCGGACGCCGACGCCGGAGGGACATGCCCCAGAGCAAGAGATGCATCGCATCTAAAAGGGAGGGCTTGGGAACACCCTACAATATGGGGGGGAGCCGGCGAAGCTACTCGTGGCAATTGGGAAATTGGGATCGGCTGAGATCGCTGCACGATGTACAAATACATTCAGCATGCACACTTTTGCTACAAATGAAGTAAGCAAGAAAACCAACGGTAGGCATGGTGAGAGCGAGTGTGTGCTTACGTTACCTCACAAATACATCCGCTTTCCTTCCTTTTATAGCCAGCAGAGGAAAGTCATTTGCTGGAGTAGGTGGTATTGTCGCAAAAATGAATTATTTTAGTTCTAATTTTGAAGTTATGCATTTGAATGTTAGTTACCATATACACGTCAGCATGCAGATTTGCAAAAAAACTTTTTAATTGTGATGCGGAGAGGAAAAAAGTGCTGTTGTTATTATGTTCAATAATGCGCATGTTTTCTTGTCTTCTTGTTTTATTGTTAAAAAAATAATTGCTGTTTTCATTGATTACTGTATGAACCCCCCCCCCTTATGTAATGCCCTCGAGGCCCTTAAGGTATGTAAATAAACAAATTAAAATAAATAAATACGTCATGCAATTTTATTGCCTATCAAACACTTATCAAACATCCCTTCAGCACCCTCCAGGAAGGATGTTCATTATTTGATCACCCTTTTCTATGTGTAAAACGGTGTTGGCACAAGAAAAAGATGGGTGTGACCACCTTACAACATTTCTCACGGTTTTTGGAGAGGACTAAAATTTAAAATGTTTAGTGTGCACATTCGGATACTCATTTTTTATTACCTCAAACAATCAATTTTATGCCACAAGCAGGCATAATCGCGTTGTCAGTGTACTTGATTTACAACTATTTTTAATTCTCATCAGTTCTAGCAAGAAAATAACGTTCAGGCGACTGACACTGATTGGTGAATTGTATAATTATCGCGTATAGTGTTAATAGCATAGCAATCATTTCATTCAGATATGTAGGGAGCCGTACTGCTCCGATAATAGGAGCTGCGGGTGGGGACTTGATCATTTCCCACGAGCGCGGGGGTGTTTTGTACGTCACGGGGTTTAGAACGATGTGCATGGACCTAATTCACTTACAAATGAACACAGATTTCCAACTATTTCAAGGCCCAACAAAAAACTGAGTGTTCAGTCGGCCACAACGCTTCTTGCTTCACAGAACGGGTGTAATTACACCCATAACTAAAACAACGGTGTTCGGACCCAAAGAAACAGGGTGTAACCACCTACTACGACCTTAGGTAATGCAGTAAAAGCTCGTTAATTCGAACTCGAAGGGAACCATAAAATTGTTCGAATTAAGCGGAGTTCGAATTAGCGGGAGGGCGCCAGAATGAATGCACATCGCGCCACACTGCGCGGTCAGAAAATGAAGAAGCCACCGCTGGACTCGTTGTCGCGAATTAGGCGCTACTACACGTTTGTGGCCGGTGATTTCGCAAATAATGTTCATGGAGCTTGAACAGCGAATGAAATTAATGGATCAGTCAGCCGTAATGTCGAAATAATAACGCTTTTTATGCGCGAAAACAAGTTTGTTTAGTAGGCAGGGTCGAGGAAATGAAAATAAAAAGTAATCGGTAATATGCATTTGCTTGCGTTTCTTCTGTCACGACTCCATGAGAATTCTTGGAACTTGTGGATGGGCTCCAGCGCAGCGTCAGAATTCTCATCTGCTGAGAAATAACGTGCTGCAACATCCATACCGCTGCTTTGCATGCATCTCTAGTAAATTTGGTTTGGTTTTCAATTGGCAACACATTGTAACCACTCTGGGCCGACTTCTTATCCGACGAGCGACGGAAACCAGGGGATCCCAGTTCGAATTAATCGTTCTGGATACCGACGCGTTCGATTTCGAAAGCACATGTATCTATATGTGTTTGTTTGACTGTGGTATAAACGTTCAGCTGCTACCGCAGGTCCTGTGTTGTCCCCCATTTTTCTACGCCCGTCCTCTCGGCACTATTTGACCAGAATGGACGTAGTTTTAAATGGGATGCTTACGCAACGGAGGGCCGCCGTATGCTTATTAAAGCGAAGCTTTTATGCCTCACTTGCGCCGTAGATCGTAACACAAAAAAGCACTGCAGGAAAGCCAACTTTACAAATCGGTCTCCACAAAGGGCACGTGATGATGACGGTGAAACGTGAATCACCTCAAGAAAGAGCGCTTCCCCTGGTCGGGGTTGAACTGAAGCCGACTTCTATCCGACTGCACCATTCTGACACGGTCGAAGCAGTTTGTCTTTTGGACTTTGAGCCAGGTTGCATGCGGCAAAGCTTCGCGTTTTAACCATCTTGCTCTTCAGAAAGGGGCTTTTATTTCTTCAGTTGCGCCTTACGCAACTCCGCTTCGCAGAGAAAGGGGTAACCAAATTCCGCTCCTCAGCACAGACCACGCGATTCATTTCTTCTTGTTTTCGCTTGTGGAACTTGTATTTTAAGGGAATAAAAATAACCACGCATATAATAACCACTCAGATTTCGAATAGTCGTGCGTCAGCATGGAGTAATGCATACCCAGCTTTTATCAATCACGACGGGTCAGACGTCCAAGTTAGTGCCACAAGAAGGATGGACCCTGTCAGATGCGAAACGTTAAGATCAGAACATGCCTCTTCCTCGGCTGCCCACTGGGGTTGAAATAACGGCTAAATAGATAGACAGCGTTGCTCCACTCCGCAGGCATCTGATCTAATGGCAGGCCACGCACGCTGAGACGCGTGTATGATCAGCAGGTATGAGCGCAGTCTTTGATCCTGGCAGCCAGATTGCGCCGCATGGGTCGGAGGCTATGCCCTCCTCTGGTCGTGGTTGCTTGCCTATTTGGTTATGAACACCCTAGACGCGTTATAGCAACTTCAAACAGGCAGGATCATGATGTCTGCGATTTTTTTCCCCAAGAACACGGCATCAGTTAGCGACCAGTTCTGCGAAATCATCGGTTCTTTCTGAAATCTAGAATTTAACGCACCAAAGCAGCACTTGGAACATGATGGACGTTGTTGTTGGATGACTGCAGCTGATTCAGACTACCTGCGATTTATTTATTGATTTATTTATTTATTTATTTATTTATTTATTTATTTATTTATTTATTTATTTATTTATTTATTTATTTATTTATTTATTTATTTATTTATTTATTTTTAAGATACTGCTCATTCCTTTTCGGGATTTTCGCACGAAGGCCATGGGAACTAAAATACGCATGGTTTTCAATTCGCGTTACATGGATGCTTTTAATGTAATAGCCATATTTTGGCACGTAATATCGACTTCATTCATAAGGTAAACAAAAAAGAATATGGTTACCGTGTCAGCAAATGACTGCAGTTGGAAAAGGGTCGGACAATAAAGCCATTCAAAACACAATCGATTTCAGCAAAAATGATATCGCTGACGACATATTACGGTCGAGAACGTAAGTGTTCTTGAACGAGGGATATAAATTTACTTTAAAAATTGCTGCTAGCAAGCAATGATGAGATATTATTATATGTCTGGCCGGAGGGAGAGAGAGAGAGAGAATAAACTTTAATTAATCCAGAAAATGCTTCAGAGAGGCGTCCTCCTTCCAGGATGCCTTGAGCTCGGGCCGCGTCGACATCCCTTTCGATCAGGCGCAGCTGATCTTCGAGGCCGGAGCTGGCCAAGGCTCTCTCCCGAAGCTCCGTGGAAAGGTGGATGTTAGGGGGGTCTAGGGTGGATGTGTCTGAGAGTCCCAGGGTCTCCACAGAAGCGGCAAAGTGGAGAAACGTGTGTCCGGTCAAAGAGGTGTAGTCTGGTGGGAGGCAGCACAGGTGCAGCATCTCAATTCCTGGCCGGAGGGAATCTCCCCTCTGAGATATTAAACTAAGGAATTAAGATATTATCAGGCCCGCACTAATAGGCTTTTTCCCCTTTCCGAAATATGGTCGCCGCGTTCGTTAAGTGAGCCCGTGAAGTTACGCGGAGCAACAGTATGCTGTACTGATGCACCATTGGGTTGCGTAGGGGGCGATTTATTATTTCGCTAGTTGAGATATGGGGTACTATCCATACCATATGGCACACCATTCGAGACTTTTGATGTTTAATCATTCAGAAAAGGGTGACTCAAATATTATAATAAAAAATGACATCACATGGCGCACACGATAAGAAAAAAGGGTGTGATAGTTTCTCCCTTAAGGGTAAAACAGGAATGTATCATATATTGCTCCCTAAGAGGTAGAAAGATTCTCCCTTTAAGGGGTAGGAGCGCGTTTCTCCCCCTAGCAATGGAGGAAGATTTCCCCCTTTCGTGAGCTAATGGAGGAGCGTTCCTCCCCTGGTGGCGCTACCCGAGCAATGCTTGTTATGCTAGAACGGCCTAGCGAGCTGATCGGTTTGAGAATCGAGGAAGTACAAATAGGTAGGTACGGTGGTTGTGTGCGCCTAAAATGCGCTAAAATACCCAAAACATTACGTACCGCGCACCAGAACTGCGGTTAGCAAGCCATGACGCCAATCGTATACGCGCGGCTTGCAACCGTCGCGCTAAGCGCTCTGTCTACGCGCTTAGCGCGAACGCGCCGCTGTAAACAGAGCAGAAGTCATAACGATTGCATTCAAAATGCTGCCTTTATTTCCCAAACGCCTGTAATTCCTGCCTTTCAATGACTCACGAGATCACAAACATCCAATGCGGCCGTTAGAGAACGACTAGTTGTTGTTAGTCGCCTTACCTTTCTACAACCGATGCATCAAAACGCAGATCGTCTGCAATCATGCACCTCAGCGCAAAGGCGGTGCAGGCGGCACAAAAAACGAATCCACCGCATCCGTCCGAGCAAAGAGATGGCACTGCTCGCCATCTAGCGAGCTCGAACGGCTGGAATCGTAAAAGTTTAAAAATGATCGATAGATAACGCAAAAAAACAGTTGGGGAGGAGCAGGGGCAGCTACTAAGCATCACAATCAGTGGGCGCTTACATCAAGGCGTTTCCTCTATGGCTAACGTATATATAGCAACATTACAGAGGCCGCACGCCGGCGGGCACAAATTGGGAAGAAACATAGCACAACACAGCGACATACACTTCATTTAATACATTGTCAACGCACAATACATGCAATAGACAACAGCGCAAGCATAATACACGTATACATACACATTGCACAACACATAGCACACTTTTCACGTGTCCGCAAAGCACGAAGCACAACTACACCTTAAACGGCCACAAAGTATTTATAACACTGACTGCACAGCGTGCAAATAGGAACAATGAGCTTGTTGTTTGTTTCGAATAACCCACAGCAATGCGTGAGCCTCAGCTGTGTTTTGCTGTTTCGTCAAATGTAACACCGTGGAATTGCAACCTTTTATTAGTTTCAGGTTTTGTAAGAAGTAGTAGAAAGCTTAAAGAAGAAAAAAAAACGTGTAACGAAACAGTACGACGGGTATGCTTGAGTGATGACCTTGCCTTCGCTCTTTTAGCGAAGAGCGCACCGCTGGTCTGGCAACCATTCAGAGACGCCAGCCGAAATGCTACCGATGCTACTAGTATGGTCCCAAGAAAGAATTACTACTAGTACACTGTACCAATGCTACTGCAGGGGTCTTTTTGTTGTTGGTCACTGATGCATCAATATGCTGCTGTCCGAGCTCGTTGATGAAGAAATGGGCAGATTAGTATAATCGCTGCCCTCTTTTACGCCTTGGGAGTGAGTAGAAAGCGTCCACAATGCGGTGGTAACGCTGAACTGGGCGCAGGCGAGTCGTACCCAGCAAGCATGCAGCGGCTACCACGGTATGTGCGCGAAACACACGGCTGGAGAAGCGTCGTTTGTGGGCCGAGCACATGGGGATAAGAAAAAAAGTGAGAGGACAAGGAAGCACCACATTGCAGGGGCGATGTTGCACAGAATAATCGCGTACGCCCTGTCGGCGAAAGCCGTTGTGCAACGAAGAACAGTTTCGTTATCCGCGTCGACGCCGACGGCAGATCGCAGACGACAGGGAAGAATGTATGCTCCCCTTGTCCGTGTTTCGTAGAGGCCGTACAGAGGGCGCTACGTGTAATGAGCTGAAGGGAGAAACTCGCTAGGCTGGGGGAGATAACCCGCATTTTTCTCCCTTTTTCTACCCTTTTTTCTAAGAGTGCAGGCGAAAAAGAATCCGTTCTTTTGTCCGAATTTTGTCCGAATCCGAATTTTGACGACGTCGAAATTCGGAAATAAATCGTCTTTTTCGATGACACGTTATCGCGAGATTTCAAAGTTGCACATCGCAGTTTTATATTCACTATGGGTTACTAGACGTAACGAGAATGAAAAAATTGGAAACCACACAGCGAGATCGGTGAAAATTCTTCCATGCTCCAACCAGGGAAGAAAAGAGAAAAAAGAATGTGGTGAGGGCAAAGCGCTACGAGATTGATTGAAATATGATTCTTGTATAACAGATCCTCCCACGATGTTAGAAAGGCTTAAGGTTTTGCCAAAGGGTTAAAAGTAAACGTGTCTGTCGTTTGGCGCTGATGGGAATCGACAGTGCGCGGAAACTCCGATGGGAGGGTTCCAGCATCGCTATGCAATCTGGAAGGTGATAAAAGAGTAACGACAGCTGGCAGCGATACTCATAGACCCTCACTTCAAAGGAAACAGGAGAAAAAAAAACTACGTTTACAGCGTTGTACTGACGCCCACAATATTGTCACAAGGAAAAGATGAAACAAAAAAAAACGTTTAAAGTGACGTTGATATATACGAGATCACAGAAACACAGCGAGAGCAGACAAGAGACGCAGTAGAGCTAATGTTTCAGACGATAAATGCTTGGAGTGTTGCAACGGCCGCCGACGGAACGCTCGTTTATATGACATGTAAACGAGTCAGTCTTCTTACGCGCCTTTGAGTTGCATCTGGGATATTAAGGGCCTACCCAATGCATCCTTTACTGGCGAAAACAAGAAGACTGCTCCAGATTTTACTGCAGCATGGTAGTTCCAGTAATGTTCTACGTGGATAGACGCTTTCGTAACGAGTGGCGGGCAGTGAGTGAAGCTGTAACTTCGACTCATTTGTGTGTTCTGCTAGAGCGCAGGAACATGTAATTGTTTGGCTATAAAAAAGTCCAAATCTCCTCCGTCTATCGACGACGATGGTTGAAACGCGAAGCTCTCTTGCGGCGAAAATAAAACGGCGAAGTTCCAAAATCAAAGCCGCTACAATCAAAGTCGGAGCGTCAACGACCAAAGTGCAAACCTCCTGAGAGTCAAAGTCCAAGCGCGAACGATCAAAGGGCAAACTGCCTGCAAGTCCTAGCTCAGATGGCAGAAAACGAATACTTCACGAGAAAGCTGAGCGCCCCCCCCCCCCCCCCAACCCTCCGCCCACCCATCAACTCTCCCAAACTCCAAAATCCAAATTGCCAAAGTCCACTTCAACTCAGCCAAAGGCCAAAGCCAAACTCAGACTTCAGCAAACGGATCCCTCACGAGAAAGCTGAGCGCCCCCACTCCCCCTTCCACACTCCTAAAGTCCAATATCCAAACTACTGAAGTCCAAACTTAGCCAAAATTCAAAGCCAACGCCCGCGCAACGAACCCAAAGTAAATGCTTAGCGACCCAGATACGGTGACGGTGCAATTCATGACGAAAACAAAAAGTAATGATGGCGCAGTTGCACAGACGTCAGCTTAATAACGCGAGAGACCCCCCAGGCGGCACAGAAAGTGTGCCCCAAGGCCGGCCAGTCTATGGCCGCTTTCTGGCATGTCCGGCCAGCATCCAGGTTCTGGCAGCCACTGATCATGCGTTGAACGGCCAACATTCGGCAACCAGCGCTTCGGCATTTTTCCGTCCGCCCGTGTCCGGACGCACAACGGCAGCTAACCGGCTGCCAGATATTCAGTTCTCTTACGGCTGCCGATGTTGAGAAAGAGAACGGCCGAAGTACGGCCTTAGGGCATCCGTTTTTTCTTCGGGAAGCGGTAATCGGCCGAAGCACGGCAAGCGACCGGCCACAGAATATGCGTATTCTTGCGGCAGTTGGTGTTCGAAAGGAGACCGGCCGGAGCGCGGCTGCCGTGCATTCGTTGTTTCAACGGTGAACCGCGCGTCCGGCGGACGTACGTTCTCAGAATATACGTTTTTCATTCGGTTAGCTGTCCTCGGCCGAATTACGGCAAGCGAATGGCCACAGAATATTTGGCAACCGGTGTTCAAGAGGAGACCGGCCTACGTAAGGTATCTGGTTATACGTCATTTTTTCGGCAAACGGCATACAGCCGAACAACGGCTCGCGCCTGGGCGCCGAGAATTCATGCACAGACGTGTTTGGAAGGAGGCCGACCGGATTTTTCCTGGGGGTTGAAAAAGCCGTTAGGGAGCCGAACGACGGGGACGCGTTTTTCATCCGCTCCGTGTTTCTACTTTTTAAATTAATGAACATCGTTTGTCAAACAGTAATGAGTGTTCTCCGTGAACGGGCAAGGTGCAAGGACTCACTGGAAATTAGCAGGGAACCTTTTAGGCCATCGAAATGTCATTTATTGCCACAAGAAGACTGTGCCACACCGATGGGTGAGCTAAGCCTCGCCAGTCATCGCCGCTACCACGCCTCTGCCGCCGGCTTCGTCGACGCATCAGCTCGAGGCTATTCGCCCGCTCAAGAAATGGAGAGCATTGGAGACATCGACCCGCCAGAGATGTCCGATCCGAGATGGAGATGGTTCACCAAAATAACTGGCCTTCAAGGGCCTCGAGCAAGCGGCCACCACGCAGGAGCTAAACCGCCACCATGTCAAGGACTCCCCACCAAAGAAAGGCAAGTGCGAGCAAAAGCGCAAGTTATTCTGCTTACAATTAAACTGCGACAAGCAATTTTGCACTATGTTGTTGGTGATAAACGTAGAAGAGACTCGCTCGTGCATTGTTAGGATCAACTTCATGCCCTGCACTATGTTACATCAGAGGATTTTAAGACTGCCTATTTAGAAAAAAAATATTTTAAATTTGCGATAACAACAGAGCCTTGTCACTGACGAAGCCTAGCTGTTAATTTAGTTCCGATGTTTGAAGGTGAGCTTAGCTACTCTTAGGATATGACTCATTTGGGTAAACATAATCGCCAGAATCCTAGCAAACACGCATTTTGTCAGGATTTTCTTGCTCAACGCTGATTGTTGAGTTCCCGCACGATTTGGCTCTTGCAATAGATAAGCTTAAAGTGGTTGACTGTATATTCTTGGACTGCAAAAAAGCAAATGATGGTGTTGCATATCACCTTCTGCGTAGTACATTTCATCCTATGAACTGAATGAATCGGTTTTTGCATTGTTTTTACTATTGGCCCTATAGCTTTGTTCAAAAGTACTGTGTAGTTAACCGGACTATAGCGAATGAACGTGATTCCGTATACCTGCAGCTTTATTCGAATAACATCCTGGTGTGCTGATTCAGAGAAGTTTTTGGATGTTAAACAGTGTGTTAACGTCACCTTTACAAGAAAACCTTCATTCCAATTGGATACGTATACCGTAAATTATGCTGCTGTGACAACGGCCGAGGAATATTAATACCTAGGAGTTTATTTATGGAGTGGTTAGAGGTTAAATTGGCAGGTTCACACCATAAAAGCTACGGCTGCGTATGTTTTTGGCTTACTGAGACGAAATTTCAGTGAACCTCCATCTAACTGAAAAGAACAACCGTATTTCACTCATGTGCGCTCAATCTTGGAGTACGCATGTGTTTTCGTGGATCCCTACACCAAAGAGCTCGTTGATACGCTCGAAAACATACAGAATATGTCAGTGCGATTCGTATTAGGTATTTGGCACTCTCAACTTAGCATGAGAGAAAGTAAAAGTAAACTGAAATGGCAGGACGTGAAAGATCACAGACGAAACCACAGGTTGAACTTTTTTCGTAATATCTATGATTCGAAAACTGTTCTAGAAGGGGAGAAGTATGTCCAAGCTCCATTCTACATTTCGCAAAGTGGGACAGCTAGCTTAAAGCAAATTATTAACTTTCCTTTAAAGGTGGCGCCTTGCGCGATTCATTTTATTTTACATCAATACTGCAGTGTAATTATCTTCGACGTATGATTGCATTAACTGTTTATATTGACGATTTTCAGCGCGCTTTGTAGAATTATTTTGTTATTTTGTCTCATATTTAATGCTTAGTGTTATGTATCTCCCTTCTGTAATGCATGCAAAGGCAATCAGGCATCAAATAAATAAATAAATAAATAAATAAATAAATAAATAAATAAATAAATAAATAAATAAACTTCCAGAGGCGCAAGTTTGCCTCCGACGGGTTGAGAACCCTACGCATTCAACCTTCACCAATAAAATATTTATTGCCCTATTCGTTGCAGTATGCCAGGTTTCCTGTATGCATGCTACCATTGCTATGTTATTGGTTTGAAAAAAATTATGTAACTCTAATTTTACGCCTTTCCTTGCGTGAACACAAAGGGATACAACTGCAGCCACCTGAAGCAGGGCGTCATTCGCGACGCGTCTAGAATTTTTTTAACGTAGTATGACATTAGAAGAAAATTAAGCTCTTTTGGACTATTAAGTGGTGTGGACGTATACTCATGAAAACGACATTAAAATAGATTGAAAATGAAAGTACCTGTTCGCTCCTTCTTAGGATCAGCCCTGCGCAAGGTCATCAGAAAAGTTGATCGAGTAGAAAATGTCTTTGCAAGAAAAATAGGCAAAAACTGGACATACTTTTTTGTGAAGGAGTTATATTAAATGCTCCTGAGTGTTTTGTTGAGAACCAAAACGCTTCGTAAAGGCATTCACGCCGGTTTTATATACATCAAAATTGGTCAAGCAACTGTTATAAAAATAGTTTATATAGTCAGAGCATGAAAGTGTTCCGGAATATTGCCCTAAAAAAATTGGCTAAAAGCGGCGCAATTTATCTCTCTGAAATTCAACCCACTAAAGTATGCGCCCTCCGCCACCCCCCCCCCCCTCCTCTTTCCCCGTTTATTAAAGGTAAGCCGCCCCACAGAAGATATCAGGACCTGGACAATACATCTATTCAAGCTCTACAAAGAACTGAATATTTTCTGTGTTCAGCAGTAAATGAGGCACAGCAATTAAAGGAACGACAATTTGTGAACACTGTTTAATAAATGAATTTTGCTGTCAACTGAGGCTGGTAATTAAGCAAGGCTTGGCTGAAAGCTTGACGGCTGGTGGTTGCGCGCGAGCTCACTTTGATGTGGCAGCATTGGACCCAAAATGCTGGGTTTGTGCTGCTTCTGCACTGCGCGAATGAGTCATCTCCTTGCGCGACATGCAGTGACCGGCCTCAGTACAGCTAACGTACTGTGGCCGAATTCCAATGCCCGTAGCACGGCCGTATTTCCGGTAGCTGTAGTCCGGCTGGAGTCCGACGACCGCATCTCGGCTGTCCTCCGGCGGACGTACTTCGGTCGTACACGGGTGGCTTTAGAATGGCCGGAGCCCTACGGCTGGAATCTGGCCGTATGACCGTAAGCCGGTCGACTGGCCGACGGACACTGGCCGTTGGACAGCCATGGGAGTACGGCCGTATACGGCCAAAAGGCCCACATTTGGACATGGGCCGAACATGGCTGCCGGAAAACGGCCGGACAGAAAATCACCGGCCAAAGTACACCGGCCTGTTTTAGGCCGAACAGTCCTGTGCTGCCTGGGCCAGGTTCGATTCCGACCACTGGGAGCGTTTTTATTCTGTTATAATTAATATCATCATCGTCGTCATCATCATCATCATCAGCCTTAGGTCGTCATCGTCATCGTCATCAACATCATCAAAGGGTTACGCCCGAACCCATGAGCTGGGTGATTGGCTTCTGTTGGCTTCAGCGTGTGTTGCGAGTGCGACGCGGATGGTTTTTGCGCGAGGAAGAAGGACACGACGCTATTGACGGTGCACACTTGGCGCCGCCTCTTCCAGCACCTGCAGGGGGGCACAATCGGGAGGCATGTTTGCACGTCGGCTGCCACGAGGCCTGGAGACAGCTGGGGCGTATTCCCTCGCTTCCCTGCCACATTTTCGCCGGTGTATGCATACGACAGCTTTGGCTGACAATATAAGGCTAAACAATTTGCGATATTGTATTTCTAGCCTAGATTCTGTGTTTGCTGTTTTTGTTTTTTCCCCCTTTTGCTTCCACCTGAGCTATGCAATTGTGCTCGGTCTGCCAGCGAACGTCCCCCGCTGCATTCGTTGGCGGTCAGTGCGTTCCGCGCCGCATACTGAAATGTTTCTCTTCTTCGACTCTTGGGATTCGCTGCCTAAAACCTACTTGAAACGCAGTGGCCCCCGCATACCCAAAGATACATGCGGCGACTGCATTACGTTGAACCACTGCCTGCGTGCGTGTGTGCTTTCTTCTTTTGCCGACCGTTGAATCCTTTTCTAGCAAATCGGGTGGTGGCGGTACGAGGCAGGCCCGTCGCACCGGCGCTGCATGCTGTGGGGCTTTGTCGACGGAGAAATCTCATTTTTATTCATTACAGGTGAACTAGGCAGGAAATGTGACAATCGCGGCTTGTGACAGTCCCTGCCACCACACACCATCCCTGCGCAACACTTCACTCGGGATGGAACGACAGAATATTTCCTTACACCCCCCTAGGCTCCAAAAAGCTCCGTGCAGGGCGCCGTGTTTCTTTCTCGGAGCCTCCGTTGCTACCTGCGACCTTTCCGCTGGGTCGGGCGGGAGTGAACCAGGGTAGCGCAGCTGCCCGGAGTTCTTTTTTTGCGAAACATTTGTCACCGGCTCCAGCTTCGCTACCTCACGAGGGCGCTGATTATTTCGTGCGAGAGAATTTACGGCCTGCACCCGTGCGCCTTGTCATAAATTTCATCGGGGGGTCGTACAGCGTGCGCAGCGCTGGCTTTGTAAGGAGACGTCGACAGATGCGCCTAAACGCGCGTTTTCGTGTTCGTGCGAGCGCTGGGGCGTACTTTTCTGCTCGAGGAATTTTGCGATGGCCCGGCCGTGCGTCTCTTGCTGTGCATGTCGACGCAGTAGAGTGGCGTGTCGTTTGGGTATCTCACTGCGAAGCGGCCATTCCGACATGATAACGAGCTGTCTGCCTTATAATGTTGCTTATTATCCTACAGGATTAGTTCCTTTCGATTGCGCAGGACTAACTTTGTATTAATTTAGTCCTTATTCTACCAAATAAAGTAGCAAGGGACATTTTCGCAGGGAATGTTTGAACTGGATGGGGACATTTACTTCCATGTGACCTAATTCTGCCTCCTATAATTCCTTCGGCATGCGTCGAAACTGTCAGTCGTATTTAAATAATACGTCGCGTGATTATAGCAGCATTATTAGTAAATGTGTAGTGAAACAGTCAACCACAGTACGTGGAAAGTATTTTCTATCCTTTGGACACGATGACTGGGTGAATTCATTCAGGTATAAAAGTAAATTACAGTATCTGGTCTTCGCAATGTGTGTGTCTGTGTTCAGCTTAAGAACGCACGCGGCATCGTAGCTATAGTACATGCTTGTTGGTAAAACAAATGCGTCGTTATTAAGCAAATTTTCAAAACTTCTTTATCAAGCTTCACATTGCTAACACGAGCATTTCCATTATACTTAATTGCTGTCCACTCTAGGAGACATCTTTAATTCATTTTTATTTCATTGAGTTCTTATTTTGCGACCACCCTCATCATCTTCATGATCATCTTATGGGACCTACGTTCGATCTAGTGCAACCACTTATTCATAAAGGAGGCCGCCAACTGCCACTCGGTTCCGACGCCAAAGGCGCTATTCTGGCGGGCCACCACTGCCGCTCTCCGGCAACAACCCAAACCCTGTTGTTGCCGCCAATCGGTTTAGGGCCCTGCCTGCAACGTCGCCGGCCTCCGCGACCCCGCCACACGCTTCCTAATGGGCGCCTTCCTTGTGTGGCGCCGCGAAGTGACACGGACTGTCTTACGCTACACGTATATATTGCCTTTCGCTGGCGCCAACATGGGAGGTTGGACGTGCATGACGCTCGCAAACAATTAGGGCCTCCACGGTGGCCTCGCAAAGCTTCCTTGCGGGTTCTCTCCGCTGAATAGCCTTTGAGGTCAGTATCGGAAGCCGCTGGACCCGTCTTGTACGATAGCTGCTGCTGTCGCGTCGGGAGGTCCAGAAACACGTTTCGAAGCATAGCCAGAAGAATTGGCGCAGGCCACGCTGTCTCGTGGCAAAGAGAGCTCACAGCTTCCCTGCAAAGCTTGAGACTCCTTCCCGTCGCTCATTTTGAATCTTCGCCATCATTCTGGGGGCTTACGCATCACCACTGTGTTTACACGTTGCGAAGGCGATATGCCTGGTTTTGGACAGCTTTTCGCGTACTTCCGGTGAGGGTAAGGGTAGCGGAATCTGTCGATTCCGGCACCTTTAGTTTATTAGAATCGCCAGGATGTTTACGCGCCGTCCTAATGGTCTAGGTGCACACTTTCGTTTATTTTTGTTGTCTCACTCTTCGCCATGAGACATGGGCACAGCTTATAAAACTACGCGTGGATCGTGCTTGGGTACGGAGCTCATTAAATTTATGCCGTTCCTGGAGGCCTCTGTGGCTGCTATGAGGGAGGTCAGAACATCTTTTTGAAGATTGCGAACGTGCGCGTCTTCACGAATGGGTTCACGAATTTTCAAGCGCCTCTCAACTGCCGTGTTTTATGAGTTCGGTGGCTTGGCAGACTTCAAAGCCGGCGATGACAACACCAAAGCGCACGCGGCAATCATGGCACACTCCCGTGGGCTTAACCTGCTGGATCGCGTGAAAAAACAACACATGACCTTTATTATTGCATAGCCCTCCAAAACAGCATAGCCCTCCAAGACAGCCTCCAGGCTCCACTGGCGCACGATAAAAAATGAAAAAACTGCAGCAAACAAGACTTTCGAGGTGTAAACTGTGATACAACAGAAAAAGGCAATTTCAAGATGAGAACGCGACCTTATTGCAGAGGAACGGGTAAAGTGAGGACAGCAATCCATTAACGGACCATGAAGAAACAAGTTTTGTCCATTCAAAAGGCTGCTTTGCCCCAGTAACAATGATGCCGAGTTGACACAGATTTCGCATCATTAAGCTAGATATTTAGGAAAACAGACGAAGCAGGAACTACCCGGCATCCACTTCCTCGCCCTCTCCTTATCGCGTGTGATTGGCTGCCGCCGACCAAACTAATCGCAAAGAAACGTTATTGTGCGCTTGTAGTGGTGACTCTGCAGTTCCGTTCGATCAAGCCATTGAATGCTAACATGCAATTAATTGATTTGATTGATTGATCAATTGATTGATTATAGGGTTTAACGCGCCGACGCAACGCAGGCGATGAGGCGCGCTGTAGTTGAGGGCTCCGGATTAATTTTGACCACCTGGGGGTCTTTAACGTGCGCCGAAATCTCGTACACACGGGCGTTCTTGCTTTTCGCCTCCATCATAAATGCGGCCGCCGCCGCCGGGAATCGAACCCGCGTCCTCGTGCTCAGGAGCACAACGCGTTAGCCACTGAGCCACCGGTGCGGGTATGCTTTTAATACACTGTTAACTCCGTCTTCAATATTTCGCCTCTTACACCGCTGATGACTTTGTGTAGTGCGGCATCAGGAAGTTTTTTCATATTTCCTACCTGTTTTTTTGTTTTGTTTTTAGAAACCAACGTATTTTGGGGCAGCAATGAAGGGACTTACCAAAGGCTAGCTCTTTGAAATAAAACAGGGCTGTATTTTGTATTCATGGTCCCTTCAACATGGGTAGCATACCATGCAAATAGCAAGACAGCATACGACCCACAACGAAAAAACAGCAGGCCAATCGCTACTGTACAAGAAAACAAATTCTGTCTGACCGAACAATCAAAGTAGTGAACCATACTGTTTTTTAGGGAGAAGAAGAGGGGAAATCCGTTAACTGAACAGATGAAAGTGCGTTGCTGAAAATACTGACATGTGGCCATTTCTTCCGGGGCCTTTTTGTCTACAGAAAATAATTGTATACGTTCAGGAGAGACAGTTTTCTAATTAACGAGTGGTGACTGATGACGTCAAAATGCCCAGGTAAAAGTATACAGTGTCAAACAGTAGATGATGAATTCCTGCGGGCACTGGTTGCGTCCAAGAACTGTTAGTGGTAGTTGTGGAGCAGCTGCACACAAACCCGCGCTGTTCAGGAAGTAATACCCCTTGAACCCTTGCAGGAAAATATAATTTAAAACAGGCCCAATAGTTTTTAAAAAGCGACATGTGCCGGTAGGTACTACTGTTAACTTTAACAACTATTTTGCTGGCAGGAACAATGCGTTAAACCTTCGCGGAAACTGGGAATATGGTTACTAACTGCTGCAATTTGAACTATTAATTGCAGCAGTTGGTACGGAAATCATTATCTCTGTAAGCTTTCCATGTTGCAGGAGCTGTTCGTCAGGGCCGCAAGAAAATTAGTTTGGGAAGCTTTGCGAACGTCGTCAGCACTAACACAGAGGACGATTGTGACGGGGGGTCCAGTTAACCCTTTAGAAATACAAAGCTAACTGGTCACGACTCCAAAGGGAGTCGTCATTTTAGACTAAAAGGTTCACCATTTCTACCGCTTTTCCAGCAGGTCGAGAGCTTATGTGCACTGTAAGAAGGTCTTCGAGTGGCGTGTAGGGCTAACTTCCATTCTCATTATGTACTATAGTTATGTGAGTTCCGGTTGCTGCGAGATTAGTTCGGTTAGATCCGGTTGCTTGCTTTGGACATCCCGTTATCTCACTATCATTTTTCGGAGCTCGCTCTCCACTGGCATGATCCCTAGAGCATGGAAACATGAAAAGATACTTCCGCTCATTAAAACGGGCGATCCACAACTCTTTTCAAACTATAGGCACATCTCTACATTTCTATAATCTCACACTAATGTGAGCTCTTGAAACACATAATATATAAGCATATAATGGAGTACCTTGAATAAAATACCATACTTTCAAAAGTACAGCATAGTTTTCGCCGAGGTCTCAGTACCGTAACCTAACTGCTAAAATATACACACGAGAATCTTGCAGCATGGTATACGTTGGCAAAATAAATGCAATATTTATAGACCTCTCAAAAGCATTTGTTACTGTTATTCCCTCCAAATTACTGATAAACATAATACCGAGAAACCTTTCTCTCGTTCAATGGATTTATAACTTTCCAAACGCACACAATCTGTCTGTTCTAATTCTAGTGAATCTTTTACTAGGGATATCTCTTCAGGGGTTCCACAAGGCTCTGTCCTTGTACAGCTACTATTTCTACAATACATTACTCACCTACCGACTAACGTAACGACTGTATGCATACGAATGCGTTATATCAGGTTATCATCTCACAAAACGATAACCAAATTCTTAACGAATCCTTTGCTAGCTTCTGTTCCTCGTGCAAGTGGCAAATGAAAATTAACTTTAATAAGACCACTATCTTAACCTTCAGTACAACCATATGCTCTTCACAATTCTGCTACTCATACAACAACAGCTCTCTGTTTAGGGTGAATAATTACAATTATCTTGGTGTTATCTCTGACAACAAACTATCATGGACGAAACACATAGACTACATTACTGCTAAAGCCATAAAGAAACTTGGTTATTTAATACGTATGTTAGTTAAAGCTCCTAAAGATACCAATCGCTCATGTACAAGTCGCCCAGTCATCGAATACGCCTCACCCATATGGAACCCGCACAAGCAGTTCGCAATCAATAAAATCGAATCGGTCCAAAGAAGAGCCATTCAATTTCTATGCCGTCATTACGATAGACATTCTTCGCCCACCTCTGCTCTGTTATCCCAAAGTATAACCTTGCTTACCACAAGCAGGCGCATAGAGTGGTTAAAACATTTACATGTTGTCGTACAGGTGCCGTCATAAGTAAAGGGAACAAGGATTTGTGAAT
The DNA here is from genome assembly GCF_048455015.1 of Haemaphysalis longicornis. Lineage (NCBI taxonomy): Eukaryota > Metazoa > Arthropoda > Arachnida > Ixodida > Ixodidae > Haemaphysalis > Haemaphysalis longicornis. The sequence goes on along the minus strand of NW_027526203.1, from coordinate 456,437,223 downwards.
ATCAGAAAATACGTAAAAACCCGCGTATAATACGAACCCGCGTATAATACGAGGTGTAATTCGGGGACAGCAAAATCAGAAAAAAAGTTTTCATCCGCATATAATGCGAGGTAAAGAGCACAGAAAATATTTATTTGCACTGAAGTTACCTTTCGATCATTGTCAGTTTTCGCTGGCACTGTCTCCCGACGTCCGTTCAGTCATCGTCGGGTTCGCTGCCGCTGTCTCCTCAAGTCGTCTTGTCGGAAATGTCTTCCCACAGAAAGTGGTCCTCGGTGCCATAAAGGGCGTTCGAGATGCCGCATTTCTTAAAAGAGCGACTGACGAGCTCCTCTGGGATGCTGGCCACGCATCCGCGATCCAGCCACAAAGCACTGCTGGCGAAGCCCGCGTCAGCCATCCGTTAGCTGTCACTTACGGGTCTCTTGACCTCATCCACTCTTGGTGCAGGACCTGATGCAGTCTTTCAAAGGCTTGTTGGTGCAAACGTCTAGCGGTTGCAGCTGGGATGTCATGTCATTCCTCATTCTCTCCTGGAATGACAATGAGTTCGGTGCGGGGTTCGCGCAACAACTTCTTCACGGAATCGGGCAGGTGGCAACGACAGGCGTCCAAAACGAGCACTGACAGGAACCCCACCAGTGCTCCAGGCCGCCGACGCCACACAGACTTTATCCAATCAAGCACCAGTTGCTTTCTCCATCCGCGAATGCTGCCTTCGGTGACGCCGAACTGCCGTCCTGCGGCGCAATTCCCGATGGTCTCGGCACATAAAATAACGTTTCTTTTCATTGCAGCCCAATACTGCCTTCATGCACCCGCCATTGTGATAGACTTGCGGTGAACGTGCCGATCCGTGGTCAAAACAATCATAATGGCGCCGGCTGAGAGAAGCAGCAGCCAGCTAACGCCACCGCAAGATGGCGCACCCTCGGCTGAAACCGAAACCGAAAGTGCAAATTTTCGGCTGAAAACTTTGGGATCCACATATAATACGAGGCACAAATTTTACATAGTAAAATTTGAAAAAAAAACCTCGTATTATACGCGGGTTTTTACGGTAGTGGTCTTACTGGCTATATGACAGCCATGACCGGTTTAAAGGAAGCTTTTTCTATTAGGGAGGACTCCTTTAAACGCACACCAATGCAGCCAGACAGTCTTTGGAAGAACAAATTTCTGTAAATTTACGAGAACGGGTTCTTATTACTTTTGACGGCACCTGTACGTTCACCATATCACTCACGCAACCATACCTAGTTCACGTTGTTTAGGCCATCGTCAACGCGAAGCCATCACAATCTTAGTCTTACACCAATATTTTCCCGAACGAATGCATTCAAACATACTAGTTTCTTGCCTCGCACAGTAGGGTGGTGAAATGCTTTGCCTGGCACTGTTGTTGTGGTACTGCAGCAATATTTTTTGACAGCCGCACAGACGTACCAGTGTTCACCCCCTTCACATGTTTTCCCCTACGTCTTCACCTTGTGTTATAGTGTATGGTGTCTGGGAAAATAATCAAAAGATTATAATTCTACAACTATGTACACGCTGCTTCAATCTGACTGATTTATATTTTTGTATTTACTTGCCATTTGTCGTTTTGTTTTCAACCCGGTGTAAATGCATTACATTGATCGCGTCTTATCCTATATGTGCATTGCGCAGATTATTTTGTACCCACTGCTGCTATAGCCATATTCTGCGCTGCAGTATTTCGAAATAAATAAATAAATATACGGCCACGGCACAGTATCCTTTGAGGGGGGGGGGGGGGGGGGGGATTAGGATGATGTACCAGCGAGCTATCCGATAAAGGGGCAGAAACGCTCGCCATGTTAGAAACCGAAGGTCTAAGACATTACCGCATCTGTTTGTGAAGTTATTTCCCTGTTCAAGGCCACTGAAAAAACAAAATCTGCCATACAGCAACGTTTATGGGCCGCGTATCATGATGGTGGCAAGCAGCGCTGCCATCCCAGTGCACGCCGGGTGCATTAAATACTCCTGTTATCACGGATTTTGTCTTATATTTGCATCGCCTATATCGCGAAAGGGGACCAGTGACCGTGCAGAGTGCTTGATTCGACCTGCGAAACCTAATGTAGTCACGTGACTTGTGGTTCACTATCGATTGCGAATGTACGGTGCGCTACACCTTCAATTGCTTGAACACACATTGTTGGCTAGCCAGTATTCGATGCAAAGTTAGCTTTAGCCCAGAGCGTGCTAAGAGCTGATTATGTAATTTCTGCTTGTGTCGTCCTGTCTGCCGTTACATATTGAAACTTCCACATTGAAACTGCTCATAGATCTGTTTGTGGGGTCCGTCTGTGTACAGATTACGAGAGGCAAATCTCAATTCTCGAGGCACACTGCAGTAAATTTCGAGATTTATCGCAGGTGTAGCTTCGGATCGCTAAACCCCAATTCCGGCTATTTGATTTTGAACCTCTCCGTCCCTGCGTCGATGGCCGTGAGGTTATTACGGTGCTATTACGTGCTGTGAAAAGCGTACGATTCAGTCTTATGGCTTATCCTTCTCTCCAAGGCGACGAATTTTAGTGCCATGTGTCCGTGAAGAGCGAACCACTGGCCGTTTTATTCGCATGGTGACGTGCTTTTTGGCTGGCTTTTCCCCCGTCTTCTCGACTCCTCATTGCGGGCCCTGGGCGCCGGCGAGCGCTGCAGGCGGCGCGTTCTTCCGGAACCTGAGCGCGCTACCTGAGCTGGTCCGGAAACAGCCGTGGCAGGCGTGATTAGTGGCCGCGCACGGCGAGTCTCAGGATTCCTCGAGGGGCCCTCCCGGGCGAGAGGGCCTGCTCCCGCGGGCAAATGGGCCGTGTCCGGTGCAGCGCGCGCTTTGCACCTGCGCTGCCAGCGCGCGCCCAGCGACCCTCTCCGTCGGTGGGTTTGTCCAGCGTCACGCTGCTCTGGTGTGCCGATAAATGGTGCACCTGCAGTAATGCGGTTAATTTCAGCAAATTGAGTTACTGCAAGTCTACGTCTGGTACGCCCAACGACGACTGCGTGTGCTCGTTGCAAAACTTCTTTCCCCCGCAGTGAGCGCATTCAGTTATCTATTGAAGCCGTAACACTAATTAATAATAAGAATAAATCAATCAATCAATCTTTAGTTCTTGTGCCCAGGAACAACCTTAGCGTCTTGGCACTGGTAATAGGGGATAAATAGTTTTGTTTTTTGTAAAGCCATTCCGAAATTCGGGTTTTTTCGGGTAAAACCTAGATATTTACTAAGTAATACCCTCAAGTTATTTTATCAGAACCTATCACGAGTTTCTTAAATTTAATGCGTTCAAATTGGTGTCTGTTTCAAGTTGGTTATCGGGGGGACATCGGGGTATTCTAGCAAATGCTCTCGGAAAATTGTCGTTCGTTTGAAATGAATCAGTAATGATGACCGTAAAGAGCATTGATAACCTCCAAGAAATGGAACATTTTATTCAGGAAAAGCTGGCAATAGACTTTTTACACATCCTTGTTTACATACCATCTGTATGAGCAACATGTCGGCCTCCATTCGATACCTGTCCGATCGTTGAACGTATCTCAGCCGGGACGAAGTTCTCTCGACATCACAGCTTCCATTAGCTAGGAACAACAATGTCAGTGCCGGATTTGCCAGCCTGCAGTAGTGAGCGGTAGAGTCATGCCAATACTCAATGAGCTCGAAGCCGTGTTTGTGGGGCTTGCTTCCAGCAAGTACTGGCTAAAAATGGCGGACCGTAAGCGCACGATTGTGTAGATTGCTACTTTGAAAATGTCCATTCGAGGATAAATCGGGTTGAGCCCGATTCTTTTGAAACCTGTTCCGAGTGTAAAATTCGGGTAAAATTGTGTTTTACCTGAAAACGGACAACCCTATATATGAACATTGTACCCTGTTGATGGGCGAACGGCGGCAACTAAAGCATCCATTCTGACTCGCTCTTAATCTTTGAAAAAGTTGTCACACACAAAGGTCGTCACACACAATACCGCCAGGAATTAGTTTATAAATAAAGGTGAGATCAGCTCTCAATCGTCGACACTAAATCATCAAACCTGTCATAGCTCCAGAGGGCTTGAGGTAAAGGCCCGGCAAATCGCTGAATCGAAAGAAGGGCTGAGGCGTATGTAACGTTACTTACCGCTTCGGAAAACATAACCACCAATGCAAGCAGATAAGCATAGAAAGAGCTGTTGTGTACGCAGCAGTTAAATCAAATAAAAAAACGGAAAAAACTAAACAATTGTATGATGATAATAGCTATAGGTTTTAAAGAAAGATTTCAAAGGATTTCAAAGATTTTTATTTCCTCAGAAGTACGAGGAGGCAGGCTGGGACTAAAGGCTACAAAGCCTGACAGAGGCCCCAGCCCCCTTTGGTACAGTACAATGATGAGGCAAAATCAAACAAGCTAGAAATTCTAATCAGTTTTACAAAAATACAAGCAACATGTAGAGCACAAGACATTACAGAACAATATGGGAAAGGTACAGTAACGTACACTAGAGTACAAAAGAGTAAAGTAAAACAAAATACAAGTGGACAATCAGAGTAGAACTATGATTGAGTTTTAAAGATAGACACAGCTACAAAACCTGCGCATTAAACAGGTCGAGACGACATCCACAGCTCTAGCCATTGAAGCAGATATTCTGATTTAAGAGGTATTCTTTCGCCTGTGTTTTAAATATGTTTCTACTGCATTTGAAATCAATGTGGTCTCCAACTTTGTTGAGTATGTCGGTGCGTTGAAACAGAGAAGACTGCCTGCCGTAGTTCGTTCGCAGTTTCGGTGTATGTATTTTGGCACACCTAAGAGGGTATATACTGCTATTGTCGTTATGTCTGCCATGGAGATTTTCTTTGTGTATAGCTTGTAAAAGCTTCATATAATAAATTTGGTCAGCCTTAAGCATACTATACTGAACAAATAGTGGACCCGTTCTCAAGTCTGCATAGTGCCCATGAAAATTGGCAAATAGGCGGAGAACTCTTTTCTGTAAGACGATCAGCCGTTTGTAATTTGTTTTGTTTGTTGTTCCCCACGCTAATATCCCGTAGCAAAGCCTAGAATAGACAAGAGTGTTATAAAGCTGTGTTTTCAACCAAAGCGGTATTAAGCGTCTAAATCTGTAGAGAATGCCAATATTTTTTGAAATTTCATTGCCTAAGTGTTCCATATGAGGATGCCAAGATAATTCTTCATGAAACCATACTCCTAAGAACTGCTGTTCTTTGACTTGGTTGATCATATTGCCCCAATATTCAATATGAATGCCTTGATCTATCTTCTTATTAATTGGTCTAAAAATGATATAGGTAGTCTTCGATGCGTTTAGCTGTAAGGTATTTTCGTGTAACCACTTTGACAACATTTCTGAATATCTATTTACTTCATACTGGAGTTCTCTTATACTGCTACCGGAGAAAAATATGTTCGTGTCATCTGCATACATGGCTATCTGGGGTGTACAAGGTATGTTTGGAATATCATTCACATCTATTAGGAATAACAACGGTCCCAGCTTTGACCCTTGCGGAACACCCTGTTCTATTGTCAATAACTCCGATGAAATACCGTTAAATTCAACAAATTGCTCCCTATTCAACACTACGTCTGTTGCCTGCATTTAATAGTCTTTTTCACTCACTCACTCCCTATTACTTAAATAGCTCCTTAATAGGTCAGCCGCTATTCCGCGTATTCCTATTTTTTTTAGTTTTCTTACCAATATTTCATGATTGATAGAGTCAAATGCTTTTTGTAGGTCCCCGAATAACCCGAGTGTAAATTTCTTTCCCTCTATATTTTCTAATATACTGTCCTTAATATTAAGCAGAGCTTCCTGCGTTGACTTGTTTTTTTGAAAGCCGTACTGATACGGTGAAATGACCTTGTGTGTGTTGAAAAAGTTTGTTAGTCTATTATGTAGTACATCTTCAAATATTTTTGAAAAGACAGTCAACACAGAGATTGGCCTGTAATTGGACAACTGGTCATCGTCACCACCTTTGTGAATTGACCTAACTCGTGCTACTTTCAATTTTTGAGGAAAAACTCCAGTAGATAATGTCAAATTAATAATAAAAGTTAAAACTTCACTAATTTTAATCAATAAATCAATTTCAGAAGCGATGTGTTTAACAGGAAGTGGTGCAATACCATCGATGCCAGATGCGACGTTGTTTTTGAGTTTAAGAATAAAAGTTTGCACCTCACTCGCGTTTGTCGGACTTAAAAAGATAGAGTTTGGAAGTTGTGACTGTTCCAGTATAGCGCTACTTTTATCTTCATCGACCTCCGAAATGTAAGCCCCTGCTTTGATGAAATGCCTATTCATTGCGATTGCCATTTCGGCTGATTCTACCCGCCTACGGTTCAAGCGAGCAACATGCGACTGGGTGCTCTTCTTGCGGCCCGTTATGTAAAACAGAGATGTAAAACATCAGGTTTTTCTTAGTATTCGCATACACAATTAATATTTAAATATGCTAGCTAAAATTGTGTAGTACCCGCCGTAATCGTCGACAAAGGTAAGAAACATGCTTGACGTTTCCCTACGAATGCCTTCGAGTGCATGAATTACATAAATGAACTATTTAGAGCACAAGCGTGCTAGCGAACAGCCAAACGAGCGCCACAGCTACAGGGTTAGGTCCACCGATCAGAGAACGTGCACGTAACAACCCAGCATACTATTGCAAACGGGCTGTGAAGCGAGATCGCGAGCTAAAACGCGCTTTCGTGGCGCGCTAATGGCGTAGTAATTGATAAAAGCATCCTGACTTGTGAAAACTTGACGCAACACCAGCCCGCGGCGATGGAGACGCGGACGCTGGCCGATGCCGGTCTCTCTACGACAGCAATTCTACACGGCGCGCAAATATTGACTATTATTGAGAAATACTTGCATGGCTATGCGTCGCTTGCCCATTTGCAGAGCCTGGGGCAGTTTTCTTTCTTGATGGCCCCAAAGGCCTTCCTATAAGCAGCCTGCCTTCTCTGCTTGTCACTGTTTCCGGCAAAGGAGAAAAGCTGCGCCGCAGGATAAATATACGTTCCAGCTCTTGCGCTTTTCAACGTCCTAAAACCGTCCATGCAAAATTCACGCGAAGTTCCTGCGCTGTAGCTAAGTGTGCCTTCTCTGAGAAACCGGCCCCACGCTGCACTTACCATGCCAGCCACACTACGAAAGCAAGCGCCAAAGTTCCCCTCGCTCTCTTTAGCCGGGCAGCAGCCGACAACGTCAAGCGCAGCGCCCCTGCTTGGCCGGCAGCTGGCCAAGCAGGGGCGCTGGCCTAGAAAATTTTGACAAAGACTGTACGGGGTGAGTAATGTGCTCGTTACCAGCAAGACAGCTCTGGCATGCACACGCATACACACGCACGCACTCACGCACAGAGAGAGAGAGAGAGAGAGAGAGAGAGAGAGAGAGAGAGAGAGAGAGAGAGAGAGAGAGAGAGAGAGAGAGAGAGAGAGAGAGAGAGAGAGAGAGAGAGATCTGTAATTGGACCAAAGATGTCAGTTTTTCGCTACGTGGGGCTTCCTACTTGAAGGAACGCAAGGAACGTAATGTCGGAACGTAATGCCAGAGTTCGCTTATGTACTGTGGAGTTGGATGTCGCAGGGATACAGGGTACAAAAACTTACGTGCAGTCAGAACTATTTGTTATTTATCATGTTTCGTCTGCTTACAAGTTGCCTGCGTCAGATCCAAAGCACGAGAAAGTAATCAGACGAAGAGTTGCTGCCGACAGGAGTGCGTATGGGAAGCACTTTAAAATAATTAACAGTACACCGTGCACCTTTTACTAAGAGAAGGAGCGTACTGCCACAGCTTGTTCCCGGTTCTTCCTTGCGAGCACGAAACTTCGGGGTTCATAAAGTGCATGAACAAAAATGTGAATAATATAATCCATGGATGCAAAGGATGAATAGAATTCCGGTCACATTCAGTGGTAGGAAGCTGAAGTCATGCATGTGGGATGCTATAGCCCAAATTCACCATTTCCATAAAAGCAAGCGGCGCATGCGTACTGCCACTTTCCGTCCGCGCATCATTTTCAAAAAGGCGACAATGGTGCAACTACTAAATGCGATGTCCATGCAATGTTTCGCCTCTGCAAAACACGTTGTACCGGCGCATTCAAGATGTAAGCGTGCCCAAGTAAAAGAGAAGTCAGAGCTGCAGAGGTATACCTCTGCAGCTCTGATCTGGCCCCGCCTATAGGCGGGGCCAGATCAGACAACCATTGAAGCGTCGGGCACCGCTTATGTGCACGCGTTGCCTTTCTTCAGCTCTTTCTATAAGGGTGAGGGGGGAACTTTTAATTAAAGAGGTGGATCTTAATAAGTAACTGCGCTTGGGTAGGACATTTTAGGCGTAAAATAAAGAGTAGATAGACCACACGAGCAATCGTGCCGATATACCGGAGCATAGAACTGGAAGAAAGTGGAGCACACGTTGCGTGTGTAGATGGCATTAAAACATTTGGTCCCGACGGGGGATACGAACGTTTTCAGTCAACCGGAAGAGACTTCTGCTGGCTCTCGGCAACCAACGCGGACATTGGCGACGTTGATTACAAGATAATTATAAGATAATTAGAAAATAAGATAGTTCAGCCACAAAACTGATTAATGTTCTTTGTGATTGTGCCATTTTTTGCTTGTCGGCGATCGTTGGTTCTGCGGCAAGGTATAAGATTGAGTGGCGGCAAGTGGCGCAAGACCATCGCAGCGCCGTGATCCGCGTGCCGAAAGGCGAAAAGCGCGGGCAACTCAGGGAAAACGGAGCGGGGTTGCGGTGGCGCAATGTTTTCTCTTTCGGTGCCGGGAACGAAGCTGGGATAAACCCTCACCGTACGCTTTCGACCTCTGTACGTTGGTGACACGGCGTAATGTCGCGCCGTTATTTTATGGTTGGGATTTTAAGGCCGGAACGACGCCATCAATGAAAGCGCGTGCACTATGTCTTGTGTCGCCACTTAAAGCCACGTTAAAGTCCTCCGGCTTGGATTTGTGCATTTCTGAGCGCCCTTTTTGTGGCTCCGTGCTTTTCCCCCAAAAAACTTCGCTGTGGTATCAGTAGATGGCTCGCCTCCTAAATGTTTTACGTCGAAGGCGCGATAGCACGGATGACGCAAGGGCGTCAATCGCTTGCTGTTATTACAAAGTCTTGCTGCACAGTAAGTAATAGATGTTCGTATTACACATGTTGTGGCGGGCTGGCAGCAATGTCGTAAAGAGGACAAAATGTCAGGATTTTTGTTGTCGACAACGTTGTGCACGCAGAAAAGGAAGAATGGAGAAGATGTTTGTTTTTTTCTCTCGTGAACAAACTTGATCTTACAAATAAGACGAAGAGCTGCGATATCAGGAACGCGCTGCACGGGATCTCAGCCATGCACAATGCCCCCCCCCCCCCCCTACCCTCTTCCCCACACTCCCATTTTTTCTCTCAGTCTTCTGATACTTTGCACTTTGGTGTTGTCCACTCGTTTCTATCACTACCCTCTTCCCCACACTCCCATTTTTTCTCTCAGTCTTCTGATACTTTGCACTTTGGTGTTGTCCACTCGTTTCTATCACCCCATTGGACGAGTGAAGAATTTACAGACAGTCAACAAACTACCTGTAATAAAGCCACACTTGGGACGGTACAGAGCTGACTCACACAACAGACACACGGAAGTCGCCTTGGGTAGGCTGCGGATAGGGCACACCCATGCGACGCACTCGTATCTGCTGACGGGATCTTCTAGACCCCAGTGCAGCAGGTGCGGAGAGGCCCTATCCGTGGTGCACATACTAATCACATGCAAGGCACTTCACACAACACGACACAAACACTTCAGAGAACTCTACAGACAACATAATCCCACTACATCCATCGCTGCTTCTAGGTGACGATGCCATTGTTTCCGTGAAACGTGTGTTTGAGTATTTGTCAGATGTTAAGTTTTTAAACCTCATTTCCTATCACGCATAATCAAATCTGGCCCTATACACCAGCCATCGCCATTATCTCTAAGTGATTTTACTAAGTACGGTTTACACGTTTTATACCTACCTTTTGTGGTAATCACTTCTTTTCATTAAATAACTACTCTGGCGCTCTTTGCCCTCGTTGGCCTTGCGCCATTAAACACCAACCATCATCATCATCATCACACCTTCGGGAATTTTCAGTAGTAATTCAAACCAGTTCTTGTCGGGGAACATCCTCTGCAAAAGACCAGAATTTGTTCGCCAGTGCGTAGCGCCTCACTACAAGTTCTTAGGTGATTATTTGCCCTAACGGGAATGGGTCTTGCATTTCGCTTGGTGCACATCGATTGATAGTTGCGCGAGCTTCCGAACGCCAGAGCCCAACGAACGTATAAATGGTAAGAAATGGACCCCAATTGCCTAAAACTGATCACTGAATGTGGCCAGTATCCGGGGCCAGAAAAAAAAAAAAACACTCATGGCCTCCAATGGGGTTATGCATCGTTCTTTAGCAAATCACGAACTCTGAAGCCTGCTAGGTACAAGTAGCTTGAGGAGCAGAGAGGCAACTTGCACTCCATGATGCGAAGAATTGCGGATAAACCAGGATGATTACCGTAGTGATTTTTTTATCATTATTTGCCTCGCTGGAGTTTTTAGCGCACTTGATCCAGTGTTTCAAATATGGTGTGCGGCGAGGGCTCATTATGGCTACCTAAAACATTCTAATAAAAAACACATTTGCCTACGCATGATTTGACATAAAATTATCTTTCTTTAAAGTTTTATATTGCTCTGGCAGCCCATGCCGCAGCGGCTAGAGACCTTAGAAAAGTGTACTGTTTGGTGAGTTGGTAGGCTTCACCAAAAATGCTCTCCAAGACCTTTCACCGAAAGTGCAAGAAAAAAAACAACTAAATGTGTTCTCGCTTTCTTTTGTAAAAGTGTAGTAAAAGTAACAGAAGGGAAAAACGTCGAGTATTTCACGAGAAGCTCAGATACAACCCTGCAATATCGATTTGGCAATGACACGCGCCGCTCGAACATCACCGGCTGCACCAATCGGCCTTTGTGAAAGTGAAGCAACAGTCCGAGCCCCTTTTCTTTAATGACACGCTCAGCAAATTTTTAATGCCTCGCGAGGTGTTTGAATAGACGTCTCGGTAAAAAAAATTATAACCAGACGCAAGAGTTGTTGCAAAATGTGTCTTCACGAATTTCCACAGCCGAGAGCTGGGAGATATTCCGTAGTTCAAACACAAGCCATCGCGCCATTTCCATTGGTACGTCGAACAATTCCTGCGGGCGCCCCAGGTTCATCTGCTGAAACGACCTTCGGGGCTCCTAGACCTTATGCATCGAGTGCTCCCCGCCCCCTCTATCATTATCCCCTTCTACGTGTGATTCCTCTCCCCTGTCCTCCTCATATATCCTTGCGAATCGACAGAGCTGCAGACGCGTCAGTGGGAGAACGCCTATAAGGCTTCTCTACCCATTCCCGCCGGAGAGTAGCTGATCAGAGAATTCATCTCCGGCGGACGTACTCCCTTCACACTCATTAAAATGATCTCTCTCTACTCAGACTTGGTGGGCGTGTTGTGCAAAAAGGAGCTTCGTCTGAGACACACATAAGCAGGCGCCAAAGAGAAAGGCGCTCCATCGGGCAGCATTATCGAGCGCCCATAGAGGCACGCGCGCTGATCGACGTGAGCCGCAGCTCAAAGAAGCAAACGCCATGTGACGCAGCTGGCTCGCCAAGTGCCTCGCGCTCAATTTAGTCTCCCCAGTGCTTGCTCTTCGGTGCGTTTGCACGCAGTTTTGGCGGCGTTCAGACACACCCGCAAGTAATTAGTCAGGTGTTAATAGATGTACTTTACGCGAGGCACGTGCAGGGAGCATTCGTGCGCGCCGGCACTCCTCCCTATTTGCCCACTCACACCCACGCGGACGGTGCGAACACCTGAATTCAAACTAGTGTTGTGGGGCGATCCCGCAGGGGTGTAATTAATTTCAGGCTTGAGTTGAAGCTGAGATTCATTGATTGAAGCTGATTAAAGTTCTTAATTCGGCATCATCCATTTACTGGATTTTTTTCGAGCAGCCATTGCATAAGCCTTAAGGATCTGTGGTTATGTTTGGTGAGGGAAAATAAACAGGGTGCAATGATTTGCAGCCTGGCGTAAAGTTATTCTTAGTAGAAACATTAGTTGAACAAATCTGAATAATTGTTTGAAAATGTTGACCGATTTTATTCATTGGTTTGTATTCTTGATGAGAGTTCACGCACGGCTTTTCGAACTTTGAAGAGACCACCTACCTTTGTTTTCTTTTCTTTCGTTTGTTTATTTACTTACAAGCTTGCATAGATGCTTCTACAGCAGCAGCATTACCTGCTTTGTCAAACATTTCTTTGTGGCCATGTTCCACTCAGTGGATGCGTCCTTGCGCCCTCACGGATGTCGTACTGGGCCATGCATCAACTTAATACACGCATACTCATACATTACGAATGCAGCAATTCTTGTACGTGTAGCTGCCGCCGTTAAAGCAGATTGTACAGGAGACTAAACCACTATTGGCTGCGGTATTGCCTCGTGTCAGGCGGTCCAACTAAGAGAGAGAGAGAGAGAGAGAGAGAGAGAGAGAGGGAGAGAGAGAGAGAGAGAGAGAGAGAGAGAGAGAGAGAGAGAGAGAGAGAGAGAGAGAGAGAGAGAGAGAGAGAGAGAGAGAGAGAGAGAGAGAGAGAGAGAGAGAGAGAGAGAGAGAGAGAGAGAGAGAGAGAGAGAGAGAGAGATCTCTAATAATAGCTGATGGTAGAATGCACGGTCTTTCGTCAAAGACTGCGTTGGTGCGGCCGGCTGTCTTGGCCCTTTCAGCAAGCAATAACTGCGCCTCCTGGTTAATGACGGGGAGAAGATGTGGGTTTCTCTGCCCAATCATAGGTCTGCTTTTATGAGGAAAATGTCCTGCGAATCTGGCCCATGATAATGTTACCGAAGTGCGGAATGTGACGTGGGAGTGCGATGGTTTGTTTGACGTGCTTGGCAGTATCCCCCAACCTGGTCCGAATAATTATACGCGTAAGTTGCTTCGTTGTTAAGGCGCGGGTACCTTAACAACGAAGCCGTGCCGCCGTGCCGACGGCCGCCAACGGCGTCGCGCCGCGATGCGGGTGAAGGCCGCGGTGGTGGTGGCCGACGGTGGTGGCCGTCGGCTAGGCGGCACGGCAAGTTGGACGCTAGTGGGCACGTATCTTTAAGCAGCCATTGCTCATCGAGCCGTTGATAGGTGTAGGGACTACATCTCTGGACGTGTAGGTGTAGACTACGGATAAATTCCGCGGGGTGATAATCGACCATAGGGATCGGTATTTGAAGTAGAAAAATGCGTCCATAGACCAATTATTGCGGTTTTTCCCGATACTGATTATTAATCAGGTAGTGGAAGAAACATCGAGCGACTACACACGTTGCACTCTGGCTGTAGAACCTCGCCTCGTACGTTTTCTCATCATTTGTAGTTCCTTTCTCTGTTTCTTTTGCTGAAAAAGAATTTTAATTGCTAGATGTTCAAACAAGCGGACATGGCTTGCTTGGCATTTCTCAACGCTCAAGGCTAGGCACAATATTTCACACCCTTGCTAGGAAGTTATTTTGTAGACAAAAATTTTCTAAAATTTCAAACTCGTGACCGAGTGAATCCTGCCTGTTAGTTCGTACCGGTTATAAAAATGCTGGTCGAAAAATAGATGCTCACGCTCACGTACCGCCCCGAAACGTCGCGGAAACATATGATGCTGTAATATTCTGTGAACTGGAGGTTGTCGCTTCTCTGCTACTCCAGCTAACCTTTTCCGGCCAACATCCTGATGTCATTGGCATACAGGCCATGGTGCAGATCCGGCGTGGCCGCTGGTTTGGCAAGCACTCCTACAAGTGCAATTATAAAGGGCAAGGAAGATATCAGAAACGGTCTTGAGGTTTTTCCTTCAGCGGCCAGTGGAAGGACACATTAGCTTGGTGCGGACGCCAGCCCACTCGTCCCTCAGCGCCAGCGTCATTGCACGGCCCGAGATTTAGCCGACTGGGAAACCCGAGACGACTGGCTGGGGAACGCGCTTCCTGTGGTCACATATCCTGGCACCACGCAGCACGTCAGGATGGAAAGGCGCGCAGGTATCTTATTAGCCACCCGTCGCTAAGTGAGGAGCAAGAGCGCGAGCCTAGGCTCCTGCGCACCAATGCGTACTTTCATGCTCTACAACCTTCACGCAGTCTCGCCCTTGCAGTACGACCAGCTCTCCCGCGCTGCACCGTGCACCCTATTTTACATGGTATGCTCGTGCCAAGGTAACCCAGACTTGGACCCAATTCCAAATCCACCCGTTGAGCAGTGGGAGGAGGAAGAGATCATTTCGGTACACGGGATCCGGCGTCGGCTGATCGTACGCGGGAAGGTGGCAGCAAGATCCAACGGAGTCCTGGAATGAGGACTCCATTAAATTTGGTTCTCTCTCCCTCTCTCTAGAATTTTTTACGGTGACCCTAAGAATAATTTTGTGAACCATTTTGTGGATCAAAAGAAAGTAAAAATTTGGTGCTCAACACACCGAAGAAACATCGAGGATGCCAACTTGTCGGGATTAATTTAGAGCACCCGAGGATGTTTAGCGCGGAGTAAACGCCAAGAAAATGAATTGCGAATAGTGTTCAAGTTAAGCGAGGCATTTTTTTTGCGTAATTATTTTCAGTTTTCCACGGCAATCCGGTCACGTGAATGTCGACCGTCTTCTCTACGCTCTTCCTGCACTGCCATTCTCTGCGCGCTCTTCTGGACGCAAGGGCGTGTGAGAAGTGTTTTCCTTCGCCGGTCTCTTCAACAACCTGCCCGCGTAACGTGAATTGCTAGGCGAACGCGCCCGCGCGAGTGGTCGCCGATGGCTGCGATGGCAGCAGCCCAAGCCCAAGTAGCTCTGCTCACGGCAAGGCGGTGAAATCGCTTTTGAAGTCACGCCCGGAATGACGTGTGATCGACGACGCGCGAGCTTCGTTTTTCTTCTGCGCTTTCGAGAGATCCTCCTCCGGGACTGCGCGTGTTGAAAGGAAGGGGGTGCCAACAATATGCGCAAAGCGACTCGGTGGTGCCCTTCGGAAAGGGTGGTTGTGCTTGGGTATTTTGCCCCTCGCGTGCGTGTACTCAAGCGCACCGAACCGGAGCATACCGCGTAACACCCGCATAATAGCACGAGCGCGCGCGCGCGCGCACGTCTTTTATTTTCGCGCGCGTAACATTTTCACCGGCGGGCGATCAGCTTTCTAAAGGAGCACCGCTGCCAACAGGGACGCCCTTTGCGCCGTCGCTGAGGCCTTCGGTTTCGCTTAGCGCCTCATTTTAGTCGGCTTGTTCCTACTTTTATTCTCTCTCTATTTTGTTTTTTTTACGACCGCTCCTTACGGGAGACTTACCATAGAGTGGGATTAGTTTTAAATGCGGTGGCGGTACTACGCTGCGAAACATTTTTTCGAAGCCGAGTTTTTTTCCCTTTGTCAGAAAATTTTCTGGAAAAAAGTTTACGTGTATGCTGGTAGATAATGTTTGTTTCTGACTTCATCGATATCTTCGCGGGAACCTGGAAAGAAAGCATGATATCCAGCAAGGAAAGCGAACCCACATTACTTCTCTCCAAACATTTGGCACGACGAAAGGTGTAACAGAAACAGACAAAGAAACAAACGCAAACAAACACAGGCAAACAAACGTGAGAGAAGTTTTTTATCTCGTTCTTTTCGAGTAGTTTCCCACAAAGTGCTTTCTGGTGTACATATTACCCAATTCGCGGGGTGCCTAAAAAGATTCTTCGCCGAGTTCTACTTCGAGAAGTTTCTCGGAAATGGCATTTGAGAAAGCTCGATGCGGTGAACCAACGCTACAGGCCGCTACGGTGCGTGACTACACGCTCGTGTCTTGCTGCACTCAGTGGGTGCCGATTTCGAAACGTGTCGCGTAAGCGTTATTTCGTTTGCTTTTTTTTTTAATGCGAATCATTTTTTGCGGTATCTGTCTGACTGTTTAGATTCTAACCCGCAGTCCCCAGTCACCGACTTGTCTGTAAAGGGTGCACCACTGCACATAGGAACTGTGACGGTGAAGCCTGCTTTCACTAATCGCACTATTCGAATTCTTCCGACTACTCGCACTATTTGCACTACTCATGCTACTCGCACTCGCAATACTCAGGTGACACAATTGCTCTAAGGTACACATACCGGGTTTTTAATTTATGGATGCCTGTGATTTTATAGCGTGTCACAAAATGTCTCGCATTTTAATATCATCGGAGGTGTATTGTGCCTGTAAAAATTTTAGTTTGGCAAACTCAATTAAGTGTGGTCGCAATCCAACTGCATTAGAATTAATCCTTCCAAAACTAAAATTATTATTTTCCGCGCAAGGAATAAGCAAGTTAAACTACATCAGCATTTCATTTATGCTGGTCAGGAGATAGCGGTCGTAGATAAACATAAAATACTTGGTGTTACATTTTCCTCAAATTTAGTCTTGGATGCACACATCGATCACCTTTGTTCTAAACTATCCGCAGCCGCTGGTGCTCTGTCGCGCTGCCGATCTTTAATTCCACTGCACGCAAAACTCAGCATTTATCATGCCTTATTTGCTTCGCATCTTAATTATTGCAGTTTGGTATGGATGACTAATACGAAGGAAAACATCGAAAAAATTATAATCTTGCAAAAGAAAATCATTCGCAACGTTGCGGACGTTGGTTATCTGTCCTCAACGCGTACCTTGTTTCCCTTGTATAATATTGTTAAAATTGAAAACATGTACAACTTCCGAATACTGCGCATGTTTTGTTTTTCATCCAGTACGCACAAATGTTTTCTGGCAGAAACTGCCTCTTTGAAGCCCAATATCAAATGTGTTGCCACACGAAGCACAGATGAGTGGTTTGTACCCCGGTTTCGAACCAATTACAAATTTCAGATGCTCCATCATAATCTGCCGTTTATATTGCCGCGAACCATACATTGGGTTTGTTTATTTGTGTTTTGCTTTTACCACCCGGCTGCGCCGGTCTGTGTTATCTCTGCGCCAAGGGAAGCGCGTGTTCCATTCTTTCTTTCTGTGCCGCATGTGTTATCTGTCGTGATAGGGAGAGCATTCCGATCTAACGTGAACAGCCCAGAGTAATCTTCTTGGATCTACTATGTTCTCGATGTGAATCGACGTTTCGAGAACCACGCGCGCCGAAAGATAAAAAGCCTGCAGTGCGGACGCCGGAGCATTCGATTCGACGACACTCGCCTGTGCAAGTCACTCTGTTGACCGCTGCTTCGCCGCCTCTGTATTCTTTTGAGTTGTTAGGGGAGCACAAGTTCGCTCCAATAAACGTGTTTCTCATTCAACACAACTGCATCGTCCTTGTCTTCGTGACATCTGGTGGAGGTGCTGGGTACTCACCCTTCATGCCCACTACAACCTCGAAAAGCCGCCAAGCCAGTCCAACAAGAGCCAGCCCCCGCCTGCAAGATTTACCGCCCGAGTTCGGTTTGATGCCAGAAGGGCCCAAGAAAAGGAACGCTGCAACCAACACCATGGTGCAAGAAACAACGTCGCCAATCGTCCTGCAGCAGCCCCGGGAACCGCCATCGTTCCGAGGAGCCCCCGCAGAAGACCCAGAAGAATGGTTGGAGAAACTGGAGCGCGTCCGGACATTCAACAGGTGGGACGACGCAGAAACGTTCCGGCACGTTTTCTTTTACTTGGAAGATTCGGCTCGCACTTGGTTCGAGAACCACGAGAGCTCCTTGACAAACTGGGCTCAGTTCAAAAGCGAGTTTACTAAGACCTTCACTACCGTCGTGCGGAAAGAAAGAGCCGCCCTTTTGTTGGAAACGCGCACGCAACACCCCAACGAAGGTGTCGTGATATTCGTTGAGGAGATGAAGCAGCTATTTCGCCGCGCGGACCCCGAAATGACGGAAGAAAAGAAGTTGCGTTTCTTAATGCGCGGAGTGAAGGAGGAACTGTTTGCTGGACTTGTCCGAAATCCGCCCAAAACCGTCGCCGAATTCGTGACCGAAGCCAGCACCATTGAGAAAGCCCTCGAAATGCGTGCTAAGCAGTATGACCGCAACTTTGTTGGCGCGGCCAATGCGAACGACTTTGGCAGCACGCGGATCCCGGCCGACAGCCTACGCGAGACTATCCGCGCAATAGTGAGAGAGGAGCTGCGGAAACTTCTCCCAACGCCGCCGCAGCCCCAAGTAGCTTCCCTCACCGACGTGATTAGAGAAGAAGTGCAACAAGCGTTAGGAACTTTTACGCCATCCGAGGTACCCCGAGAGCCACAAGCTATGACATACTCCGCGGCTGTTCGTCGACCCCGCCCTGCTCCAACACGCCGTCAAGAGGCCCCGACGTACCGCCGCCCACTGTCACCCGCCCGACCCCCGGTAGCCCGAAACCAGACGCCGAGGAAGACGGACGTATGGCGAACTCCCGATAACCGTCCTCTGTGCTACCACTGCGGAGAGGCCGACCACATTTACCGTCGCTGCCCATACAAAAGACTCGGACTGCGTGGTTTCTCCGTCGACGCACCTCGCCCTCTCCCTGGCCAACGACCACGTGAGATCGACGAGTATCTATCTGAAACCAGCCGTGGCCCAGCGCGTTTCAACCGTTCGCCGTCGCCCTACCCCTACCAATCGCCGAACCGCCGTAGCAACGCTGACTTCGCCCGTGGAAGGTCCCCCAGCCCACGCGGGGGAAACTAAAGGCGGCAACTTTTGGAGGTGAAGTTGCTCTACGGCGAAAAACTACAAACCCTCCAACGACGCAAGGACGCGCTGAAGACAGTGATTCACGACATTCCCTCATCCCGACGACCCGACCTAACCCTGACGAGACTCCCGAACACGACGACAGCTACACGGCGCGACGCGTACCCGACCTGACCGAGACGTCCGTTGAGAAGACGACGACAACGACGATGCACTGTGCCCGACCATCAACACGTACAAGCAGAGATACGACGCCCCGACGAACCCGGAACTCGAGGACGACTGCATCTGACGTCAAGGTGTCCATCGACGGCTTTGACGTAGTCGCCCTCGTAGACACGGGAGCTGACTATTCGGTAATGAGCGGACCATTTGCGTCTAAACTGAAGAAAGTTATGACCAGATGGGACGGTCCGCACATACGCACAGCAGGAGGCCACCTCGTGACGCCAAGTGGAACGTGCACATCGCGCGTCACCATAGACGGCACAGCGTACCCTGCGGCGTTCGTCGTTCTGCCTAACTGCTCCCGCGACGTGATTCTCGGAATGGACTTTTTGACGGACAACGGCGCAATAATTGATCTGCAGACCAAGTCGATAACATTTTCCTCCAATCACTCCACTACGCCGCAGCCGAACCCCGATCACAGTGCTGCTGTCAGGATCGCCGACGATCACATCACCCTGCCACCCCGCGCAAGCTTGATGATCGCCGTCTACTGTGAGGATGCTGCTTCTGACATCGACGCTATCGTAGAGAGTGATCGAAGGTTGCTTCTCGACCGCGGTGTCTCCGTCGCAAGAGGCATTGCGCACTTTAAGCAACGCCAATCTCACGTTTTGGTCACTAATTTCACCGAAGAGTACCAGCATTTAAACAAGGGAGCTGCAATTGCGTTCCTCGAAGAAACGCAAGAAGCAAGTGATGTGATCGCAGTCGCCGACTTTGAACGCACACCCGTAGAAACATTCAAGCTCCCGCAGCCATTCGACGTGAATCCGGCGCTACCGCAAGAACAACGGAAAAAATTATTGGCTTTGCTGCGTCGCTATAGCGAATGTTTTTCGTCGAGCGCAAAACTACGTCAGACCCCTCTAGCGAAGCACCGAATAATAACCGAAGATGGAGCCCGACCTACCCGACAGTCACCGTACCGCGTCTCTTCACACGAACGGGAAGCCATCCGGACTCAAGTCGACGACATGCTGAGCGATGACATTATACAGCCATCGAAAAGCCCCTGGGCTGCGCCCGTCGTACTCGTAAAGAAAAAAGACGGCACATTAAGGTTTTGCGTTGACTACCGGCGACTGAACAAAATCACGAAAAAGGACGTGTTGGCTCGCCAATTTGAAGGACCCCTCTGGCCGTCTTGGGCGGTGGAGCTTGCGCCTGCAGGAGTTCGACGTTACAGTCGTTTATAAATCCGGCAGGAAACACTCCGACGCCGACTGCCTGTCCCGCGCCCCCGTCGACCCACCACCACAAGACGCTGATGAAGACAGCGCGTTCTTCGGGATCGTGACGGAGAGCGACCTAGCCGCCCAGCAGCGTGCCGACCCCGACTTACGCGTCATAATCGAGTACCTCGAGGGATGCAACGTTGCCGTTCCTAGGACCTTCAAACGCAGCTTACCAGCATTCAGCCTGAGAAACTCCGTCCTCGTGAAGAAGAATTTCAGCCCCGGAACAAGAGCGAATTACCTTCTCGTCATCCCCGCGGACCTTCGTGACGAAATTTTGGAAGCGTGCCACGACGACCCGTCTTCCGGACATCTCGGCACAGCCCGCACTATTGGAAAAATCAAGGCGAGGTACTACTGGCCCGGCCTTACCTCTGACGTCACCCACTACGTCCGGAGCTGCCGTGACTGCCAGCGACGAAAAACTCCGCCGACAAGACCCGCCGGACTTCTGCAACCGATCGCCGTCCCATCGAGACCATTTCAACAGATTGGAATGGACCTTTTAGGCCCGTTCCCTACGTCACGATCACAGAACAAGTGGATTGTCGTAGCGACAGACTACATGACGCGCTACGCAGAGACCGCCGCTCTCCCGAGGGGGACTGCACAAGAAGTGGCAAAGTTCTTTATAAGCCAAGTTGTGCTGCGACATGGAGCCCCGGAAGTCCTAATCACCGACCGCGGAACGGCATTTACTGCGGAGCTGATGCAAGGAGTATTACGCTACAGCAACACGGATCACCGAAGAACGACGGCGTACCACCCCCAAACGAACGGCCTAACAGAACGTCTGAACAAGACAATCGCAGATATGCTGTCAATGTACGTTGACGTTGAACATAAGACTTGGGACGAAGTGCTCCCGTATGTCACGTTTGCGTACAACACGGCTATCCAGGAGACGACGCAGCTGACGCCGTTCGAGCTTGTCTACGGTAGAAGGCCGACTACGATGCTCGACGCCATGCTTCCGCACGTAGAAGACGACGACCTCAACGCCGACGTCCACGGATATCTTCAACGTGCGGAGGAGGCCCGCCAGCTCGCTCGAGTTCGTATAACGGACCAGCAGCTGGTGGATGCGGGCCGCTACAACCTCCGACGCCGAGACGCCGAGTACCAACCAGGGGATCGTGTGTGGGTTTGGACTCCCATCCGACGACGCGGACTCAGTGAGAAGCTCCTGCGACGGTATTTCGGACCCTACCAGATTCTACGACGTGTCGGCCAACTTACCTACGAGGTGATCCCCGATGGTGATTCCGGAACATCACGACGACGCACACGGCCCGAAGTCGTCCACGTGGTTCGCTTAAAACCTTTCTACGGACGATAACGAATTTTATTTTTATTTTCGGACTGTAGCTTATGTTAGCATCGGGTCGATGCACTCTTAGAGGGGGGGTAATGCCGCGAACCATACATTGGGTTTGTTTATTTGTGTTTTGCTTTTACCACCCGGCTGCGCCGGTCTGTGTTATCTCTGCGCCAAGGGAAGCGCGTGTTCCATTCTTTCTTTCTGTGCCGCATGTGTTATCTGTCGTGATAGGGAGAGCATTCCGATCTAACGTGAACAGCCCAGAGTAATCTTCTTGGATCTACTATGTTCTCGATGTGAATCGACGTTTCGAGAACCACGCGCGCCGAAAGATAAAAAGCCTGCAGTGCGGACGCCGGAGCATTCGATTCGACGACACTCGCCTGTGCAAGTCACTCTGTTGACCGCTGCTTCGCCGCCTCTGTATTCTTTTGAGTTGTTAGGGGAGCACAAGTTCGCTCCAATAAACGTGTTTCTCATTCAACACAACTGCTTCGTGACAATATTAAACAATTACACTTTCTTAACATTCAAAGATATGCGACAATGTTTTGTAAGCATGTAAATTGATGTTGCTCTGCTCGCGTGTATACCTTGTTTGATATGTTTAATGTTATGATATATTTCGTGTGTCATTTAGATTTTTTAGTAGCAGTTTGAAGAGTGTTTATTTAATTAACTATGTGGTTAACTGTGTTTCTCGTATAATAGGTGTGTATTTAATCCTGTATCGAAGTTAATTCCGTTAGTTATGAAGTTGTACACCCTGTATTTCTCTCTAGTCTTCATTCTTATATCGTTCGTTTTTTGTTTTTTTTCTGTACGTACTGCTCCGCCGTTGCTGTCTTGTAATGGCTTCCCGGGCCCCGTCAAGCTGTGTAAAACAGCTTTTAGCCCAGGAAGCTTCTCAGGAACCTCTGGGAAAATAAAGAATTGATTGATTGATTGAAAAAAAAAAAGTTCTCTCTGCACTAAGACATGCAGAGAGACATAGTTCTCTTTGCACTAAGACATACCGTCTGCACTAAGACATGCTTTTTTCTGATGCTTGCGAGGTGATACTTCTGTTTTTGAAAAGCACAATCTGAGCAAAGTTTGTGCATGTAATTGTTTTGTATTTATATGTCCCCGCCTCGGTACTTGTTTCAAACAAACGATGAGGCAAGCTCCATCAATACCGCGCTCCACCATTCGAGATTCGTCATCTCACAAAATGTATAGTGAATGGGGCGGCCATACCTGTTTGGCGCTTTTGACCTTTCTTGTGCTAAAAAGCAACTGCTGCTGTAAGTGCTATTTGCATTCAAGACAGTGTAATCTACCGATGTAAGCAAACTTTCTTCTTACGCTTTGGCACCCTTTTATGAGCTGGGGCTGGGGATTGTCACCTTGAGACGTCTATAGGCATGCGGCTAACGGGAAGTGGGGGAGCGGGCTGAGTATGGGCTGCCATACTTCTTTTCTGCGAGCTGTTATTAACTGAAACTTGCTCTTGTTGCGTTATTTTACGCTTGCCACCTGCTTTACTTTGGGGGAAAGAGTAGGACGCGGATGCCCGCTGCGGGGAGGGATGCACGATTTCAGACTCTGGACGCATTCTTCCCTGGAGTACGTACGTCAGAATAGCGTTTCGACGTGATAGCTGAAATACCCGCAGCCTCCAGATACGTCAGGCCGCAGCATTGTAAAACAACCGTTCTCTGATAACCAGCCTGCAAGCAAACTACGCAGGGGGCTTATGGTTCTTTCCGAAATGCGCATCCACACTCCATGGCGAAGCCCCGGTGGAGGGCGCTCCATCCAGAGCAATTGAAGGCGGTCAAATTTGCAGGTTTCCGCCCGGGATCGCCTTTAGCGGCAACTGTACCCTGGAGACACGGTATGCGACGCGATGGTCCAGCGCTCCTGGCCAGGGCCGCACTATGGGCAGGGCGCGGCGGGCCCCAGACAACGCCCAGGAAACAGCGGCCGCAGTCGGATGGGGTTTCGCTCGCTTATTCCGTGGGGAAATAACGGAGCGCAGTTGCCTAGGAAGTTCCGGTTGAAATCCAGGCAGCCATGACGCCTCTCTTCCGAATGAAGAGAGAGTGCCAACACACTCGGCAACGCTTCGCTGAGGCGCGTCCGTGCGATATGTTTTGCTCTTCCTCCATTCCTCCAGTGCGTATACGTGCTGTCCCGCCGCGGTACACTTCTAGGGGGCTGAAGAATTCGGAACGGGGCAGGGGAGTTGCTTTTACGGCACAGGCACGGTCTGATATGACATTCAGATTTCTGTTTCCTTTTGCGACTCTCCTTACTACTTTCTCACGCCGCGATTTCTTTGTTCTTCCTTTATCTGAGCTCGCTATTGCGAGGCGATGGCTTCAACGTCGGCTAGAGGGCGGAAGAGAAACACAACCAGCGGCTAGCGACTCAACGTTCTGCACCTTCGTGATTTCAAGCTTTTTCTTGTCTTTTTGTTTTTTTCACCTCTCACAATATTGCCAAGAAAGAGCTAGACGCGCGAACTGTACCAGGACTTTACGCGTCGACCGCTCCGCCGTGCATTTTAATGGCTTATTACTATACTTTCAAAATGTCGGGCCTGCGACGAAGCTCTAAATTTTTTTGAAAGCTTCCTTAATGACGGGCTGTCTAGTTTGTTGACTGGAGAAGGCGGGATGTTTCGCCATAAAGCTGAGTAAGTGGTTATGAGTCGAGGTCATAAACGTTGGGGGAAGGGATACGGCGTTCGCGGTTCGGGGTGAGATCGCAAGTTCGATTCACAGCCGCTGTGACGCATTTTATGGGGGGGAAACCAAAATGGTAGTTAGTTTTTAGGTGGTACCGGTGGGCGCCAATGACTCTTTGTTCAGTGTATGTTTTAACAATTTTTGTTTAGTTCAGATGAGGGCGACCCCGGAATTCGCGTCCATTACCAGACGCCACCCATTCGTAACAAATGTCCCAAGCTCGGGGAGACTTGGGGCCGTTGTTGAAATGGTCGGTCATATATAAAACGCAATTTGAATTCAGTGTCTCACTCCCTTCAGTGGTGCAGTAGCTAAGACATTCTATTGCATTGTACGGGGCCAGAGATTTCAAGACCTGCCCATTGGTTTGCACATTCGCGAGGGCCGTATTTTCCGTGTATGTAGGATAGGAAGGGGCGAAGGGGGTACGTGGGTGTGGGCTCACGTGTGTGCTTGTGTTTGGGTGTGTGTTTTCACCTTGATCTTTCATTTTAGATGCGACGCATCTCTTGCTCGGGGGTATGTCCCTCCATTGTCGTTGTCGCGCCGTTGTCTGCACGCTCACTGCACATGCGCAAACTCTCCTCCGTTCTTCTCGCCAACAGCTGTGTGCAACGCGCTCTCTCTGTCTCATTATCATAACAGCGGCGCTCGCTTCGCTGACGCTTCTCTCTCGCATTTGCTCTCGCTGCGCATGCGCAACTCTCCTCCGTTCGTCGCCTCTCCTTCAAGTGCTGAATATGAAGCGGTGAGCGCGCTGCGCCGGTTCAGTCAAGTGCGTTCGCTTGACTGCGCTTGACTTTGCTTGTGCTTCGCTTGACGACGACGCTTCTTCCGATGTAGTGCGATGGAAGCAACAGTCCCGTGAGCGAGTGGTTTGACACAATCGAGTACCAGCGTCAATCGAAACGCTGATGGCAACTCTCTCATGTCGCGTATGCATGTGCATGAAAAGTAAAATTACGCCCATCTTCCCGCGTATGAGAACACCCGCTTGTGATGGAATGCATCATACGCGTTCACAACACGTTTCACGCGATTTAGAGAATCAACCCAATGGAAACGTCAATTGAACCTCCCCGATGCGTCGCATCACATCAGGGTTCCCTCCCGGGAAGATGGGCGTAATTTCTTACCTCGTGTTAATTTTGGCGCCGTTTAAAGTAGCAACTTTGAGCCCAGCATTGAGCAAGGTTGGCGTCTTGAGCTTCATTAAAGAAACCTTTTTTTCTCATTCGTTCTCTAGTTAGTACCTCCTGGGTAGTTTTAAGCAGATAGTAACAAAGAAGTCAGGTGCAAGGAACTAGAGCTGAGTCCACCGTATTATTTTAGCGCCCATACAAATGAGCTACTTCGCTCTTTGGAGTTTTACTAATGCAGGTGCGCTCACTGGAGTTCAATTTTCCCGTGTTCGCAGTGCTCGCGCGCAATCTGTTGGGATATTTTGTTATTGTTAGGATTGGGTTGCCGCCTCAAGCTTAAACGCCCACCTTTTTTATTTTATGTTTAAAACAGTGTTTTTGACGCTTTTTGTATTACCTATCGTTAAGATCAGCACAAGAAGCTCGCTGGATGATGGTGGCCCGGACCTCGCAGTCCGAGCTGTGCAATGCCCTCACCCAGAGCACTTGATCAGTTAAAGGGGCCATGGGTTTAGGGGGGCATTGCCACATCCTTAGTGTCGAGGGCCCCAAAGTAGGGCGGGGGGTGGGGGGGGGGAGGGGGTTTATTTGTGGGCTCCATCACATTTTAGCATCTTTTTCTTTCCATTTCAGTCGTGAGATGAGGTTACGTTGATCAATTTTCACGGTTTTCCTTAAAAAAAGTACCTTATCATCATCTCAACGGGATACCACCTACATTGACAGCTTTGTCGCGCAAGTATGCAAACACAATAATGGTCTAAAGACAACGTTGCATGCGTTGCGTTGTGAAGTTGTCGCTTTGAAATTAGGGAGCCAAAAACGGTCATGGGCATGTACCTTGTGAGCATATTTGAATACTGGCCTGGTGCAGACGGGCTTCAAATATACTAGCCAGGTGCTGGCGCTGTGATTTTTGTGCACTTACGCTTGAGGATACGTGTCGTGCGCCATGTGTGCGCGCGCTTGGGCCTCGAGAAGCAATGGCATGTACTTCTCTCTTGCTACTTTCGGTTCTGCTGAAATCGACGAGCCGTGATTAATTTTTGATCTGCCTACTAGGCCCTGGAACGGGACCCGAAACGTAAATATAAAAGCCGCAATTGCTACTTGCTATCAACGAGAACTTGTGGCCTCTGACCAAGGTGCCATCTTAGCTGATGCTGGCGGTAATGATACCCAGAAAATGCCCCAGGTAACCTCGTGCACAACTCAGTTTCACCACGCTAAAAGTTCAGATGGTGGCCATATGATGCCCCAAATTACCACGAAGGGCTCCGTAATCACGTTGCTTCAAAGATGTATCTGCGCGGGGTCCTTTTAAAATGAGCCATTTCGGGATGATCACATTTGTAACCGGAATTCCCGCTGGAAGTCTAAAGGCCCTTGGCCAGGCTGAGGTGAGAGATAGATTGGGCTTATTGTACGACCCAAACTACCGCGAGGTGATGGTCAAGCTGATCTGGCGTTCACAGTTCTTGACGGATCAGCATGTGGCCAAGGCTTTAAGTCATTGACAGAAGGTGCAACTGCGACCCGAAATCAGTGGGTCTTTCCTTCTTGCCCTGGTAGTCTCGGCAGCCTTCGCCAGCGTCAGGATCAGTGCCAGCCTAAGCGCCTGCTTTTGCGAAATGCCGTATAGTTTAACTGCTCCGGAGACAATGTCGCCAATAGGTGAGGTCACAGAGCAGGCACGGCAGCCTTTTGATGATATTTATTTAGTGGCTGTAAGTGATGCTAACGGGAATCCTTGTGGTCACGTTCTATCTTTTACTAAGACGTTTCCACTTCCGCAGTCACGCATTGCTACCGAAATGGAAGGTCGCTTTGTTTGCTTTTAACGGAGCGGTCAGCTTAGTTTGTACAGCTTAGATGGAGAGCACGCACGCCTTCTTGGAGGACCTCGTATACCCGAACGGATGTTGGATTCTTATGCGAGGCATCTTGCGCCGAGTCTTCCAGTTCTCGAAAGGAGAAGCGAGCCTTTGTGGCTCTTGGTGATTTACGGCGAGTAATTTTTCAAAAGGTGCCTCTCCGGCGGAGCAATTGCTGGCACACGTTGAAAGGTTAGGTCCGCCTGTTCGCCAACATTTCACTCCACTCCATTCTATTCTATTTCATTTCATTCCACTCCCTTCCTCCCTCCCTCCCTCCCTCCCTCCCTCCCTCCCTCCCTCCCTCCATCACTCACTCGCTCACTCTCTCGCTCGCTCGCTCGCTCGCTCGCTCGCTCACTCACTCACTCACTCACTCACTCACTCACTCACTCACTCACTCACTCACTCACTTCTCTTCTCTTCTCTTCTCTTCTCTTCTCTTCTCTTCTCTTCTCTTTTCTTCTCTTTTCTTTTCTTTTCTTTTCTTTTCTTTTCTTTTCTTTTCTTTTCTTTTCTTTTCTTTTCTTCTCTTCTCTTCTCTTCTCTTCTCTTCTCTTCTCTTTGGATGCCCTTGCAGCGTCGCCTGTCTTAATGACCCGTATGATATCAGAGCCAGGCGTCAGTTTCTGCAGGCTCTCCTTCCATACTTTAACACCTATAAGTGGAAACCTGGTTACATGGAGCTATTTTTTGAGCGATGCGGCAGGCGTAAGTCAATAGTTTACAGTGCACTAGTAGTTTGGCAGACAGCGACCAGCTCTCGCCCAAACTAATTAGTTACGCTTGCCGCGTCGCCAACAAAAATAGCTCCATGGGGTTACCCCTTAAAGTCTCCCGGTGACTTTACCTGCGTTTTTAAAGCCATTTATGGCGTCAGAACTCTCGGCTTGTGGACTGATGGGGGGATTTGAGTGTATTTAACAGAAAAATTAACTCCGCTGCGCGCATTGACAAAGGAACTATCAAGCACTTCTCGATAGGATTTATGTTTTGTTAGACCTCTCGTGTGAGTTGTCAAATCACCTATATTCAGTGTTCCTTCAGGCAGACTATCTGAACATCATCGAAAGCGTCGTAAAGAGAGACAACTGGCTTACCTGGTGAAGGTTCGTACTTAAAAACACAAAAATGACGGGACGAAGGAACATGTCACAGAAACATCAAAACTGTACAGGATCTCGGCCTACTACATGCGGATGAATCTATATGGGTCAAGCACGGCGAACTTTGGACATTAGACTGAGAGAGCACAAACAGACCTTAAATGGGCCATTAATAGGTTTTCAAAGGCTATAAGGCCTGGAGATTTCGCTCTTTCCTCGCGCCTCAGAGCGCTGCGGATGCTACGATCTGATACGCTCGGAGCAGGCGCGTAGCCAGGAACTTTTTCGAGGGGGGGGGGGGGGGGGGGGGGGGGGCGGTCGACCAAAAGATGGGACGGGTAAATATGTAGGCAAGGCTTCGTGCGCGTTGTTTTTCAAACGAAGCTTGGAATAAGTGGCTTTAACATACGATTTGTGTATGCTGAACGCCAACAGTAAAGCCCTCCTTAAGAAGCTTAGATGATGATGATAATGGTGATGACCCAAGTTGCCGTTCGCCGGTCTATGGGCAGCCCACGGGTGATTTGTTCGTCTGTAGAGCAGGTGGTTAGGCGGACACGCGCTCGTGAGCGTGATCATGAGTGCGCTCGTGAGTGGCGCGCGGTCCCCGAAGTTCGTCAGACGGAAGTGGAAACCAACACTGGGTGTTTACTATCAAGATTCGCGTGTTTTAGATTTTCCTTTAGGAAAGGGACTAATAGGTTTTCTTATCAGCGATGAAGTACAGTCGAGCACGATTTGAAGGTTATCGTGCCAGCATCGAGCGGCCACGCGTGCCACGGATGGTTTCGTTTCGAAACCATAAAAATCAAGATTTCGCACTCTTTTCTCCCTTGTTGGCTGTTCCAGGCTACAAAAATGGCCTGCACGACTGACTTGCCATCCTTTGGGTTTCAAGCTTTACATTCGCTGTTATCAAGCAAGACTTAGTTGCCTTTTATCTACGCCGACGATAACGAAACTGGCATGGAAGATTTGCTAAAGCTGGTGTTCTGTTTGCTTCATTTGAAAGAGTAGCTTTCCAGCGATAACCTTCGAATCGCAGTGGACTGTACGTGCGTCACATTTGTATATTATGGCGGTGAAGCTAGCGAACGTGCGTCTTCGTCCTTAAGTAATCGCGTTTTAAAGCAAAGCTTTTTACCTCTACCCCCCAAGGGTTCTTTCGCGACCGTTGGTGTCACCAGAAAACCCCAGCGAACAAATAAAAGAATTTACTCGCACCGCCAGGAATCGAACCTGGAACAAATAGACTATCAAAGCGAGATCCCGTTGTCTTACCGATTTAGCTACGGGCCCACGCGAAGACTGGGAAGACGGGTGGTGTACTCACCAAACACATTTACGGGTTTACCCCCTGCGTTCTCGCTGAATGCCACGTGGAAGCGTCACGCGACCACTGACGCCCGTCTAGCGGCCCTGTCCGCACCTTGCTCATGTGCTAAGAGTTACGAAAATTAAAGGAAGCTCGCACCAATGCATGACATCTCACTTCTAGTACGCCATTGTGCTAAAGCCTGTGGCCTCCAGTGTTCACGTAAACAATCACAGCTCCTTGTCGTGCGCCCTCACGCCAAACCAAGGAATACATTCAAATACTCCTTGATGGCCAGGCCATCACTCCAAGCCCCAGCATCAAGATCCTGGGTCTACATCTCGAGGCTAACACCAAGAGTGACGTCTCCTTGCAGCGCCTCAAAAACAGCATTAATCAAATCATGTATACACATGATCAGGCGAGTTGCCACCAAAAAGCGAGGCCTAAAGGAATCCGGTACCTTTCGATTAATTGAAGCTTTTGTCCTCTCGAGAGTTACTTACGTCAACCCCCTGTCTTCTGCTCGACAAGGAAGACATAGACATGCTTTATATAATGATTAGAAAGGCGGTCGAGCAGGCCATTGGTCTTATCATGAGTGCGTCCACACAGAGGCTGCTTAGCACGGGGCTCCACAACATGGTGGAAGAGCTGATAGAAGGCCATCTTTCTAACCAGAAGGTCCGACTCAGAACAGCGATGGGTAACCGCATGCTTCAACAGATTGGCTGGGCAGCCCAGAATGTCACTCCGCTTGACGTACTCCCAGACTCTTGGCGACTAAAACTAAAGATGCTCCCTTTGCTCTGAAACATGAACCCCTCACATGACGAGGGTCACCGAAAAGCACGGGCTCGGTGGGGATCATGGAGTTATCTACACAGACGCCTCCAAACATCGAGGGCAGCAATACGCCATCATCGTGGCTACCTCCAGAACCAACCTCCTTGCGTGTACCTCGCTTAGGACCAAAGAAATGACGGCAGCAGAAGAGGCAGCCATCACCTTGGCCCTCGCTCAACCAGGGGTTCGGAGGGTTGTCACCGATTCCCAACAAGCCTACTGGAATTACCAGTAGGGTTGGGTGTCGTGACCTGCACTGCGCGTGCTAAGAAACCACTCCCCAAACGGTTCCATTCAGCTCATCTGGACACCCCTTCACGCTTCAATGGAGGGCAACAAATACGCCCACCCAACAACCCTGCGCTTTTACCTCCCGTGCTATGGAGCTGCACAAGGACAGTCACCTGCTTGTCAAGTTCAGGGAGATAACCCAGCATTATCGGAGATAACCCAGACAGACCGTACCTTCACCTTACCATGACCTTTCCAGAGAACAACAAACTACCTACCCTGCGGCTCATACAATCCGGGCTCCTTCCCCCAGCCTACGCGTCTTCACTTAATGTATCCGAATCGCTACGACGCTGAATGTAAATTTTGCTCAGAAGGAGGAACACTCCGCCCCGTATTCGGGGTGTGCGACTTTAGCCCTCAGCACCCTCCTGTCTTTCCATCAACTACCCAACAAGAGCAATGGGAGATGCTGCTGTCTTGGCCCTCTCTACCTACCCAGCTTCAGTGGGTGGACAGAACACAGGCCGCGCGTACTGCATATGGGCCCCACAGAAGGAGGAATCACTCCCAACGGCTCACTCTTGGCCGTTCAGAAATCTGAACAGAAGTATTTCTTCCTCCTCCTCCTCCTCCTCCTTCTCTGCCGCAAATCTCGTCGCCTCCGTCCGCGGCGCAGAGACGGAGAAGACAGATCGTCTAACACCGAGTTGGAGGTTACTTTAATTTTATAAAAAAAGTTTCCACTCTTGTGCTACACCAATACAACTCAACCAAACACCGTTCATGCTTCATGCATTGATTTAACCTCAACAAGAATATCTCTTTGGAGTAATAAATGGTGCGGTTAAGTGCATTCCACTTCTCTCTGGTTTTGCTATTTGTAGAGCGATGTGAGTGAATTTAAGTGACGTCGCATGGGTAATCGTTATGGGTGCCGTTTACAGCTTTGCTTTCCAACCACATTCACGGGGTGGATTGGCGCGATTTTTTTGTTATTGTTTTGTGTTAGCAACGTGAATAGTAAACGTACGCATAGCGGAACACCTTATTGCACTGCTGTTGAATGTTGAGCTTGTTGCACGTTTCTGAAATTGCATTCTATTTCTATCAGTTAAATCGAACAGACATGGCCACAGTAAAATTCCGGTTAAGCAAATACAGAATGCTGATTGTAACTAAGAGGCAGGTCAAGGAAACAATGGAATAGTGCCAAAAAGACAAAGCTCCGCAATAAAGAGAATTGTACAGTTTTGTTGATGTGGCGGAAATACAAGATGGGTAGAGCAATGCTTTTTATACAGCGGAAATTATGGAACTGTGATAGTCAATGAAATGCGATGTCGGTAGAAAAATAAACATATCAAGGATTGATAGTTGACTGAAAAAAATACAGTGACAGGCTCTGTGATGTGATTATACTTTGTACCAGTGTAAAGACAAGGAATGACACGCTAAAGTCCAGTCCTTTTCCTGCTGTTCCGCCATTTCCCGGCCGTGCTGTTCCGCCAGCGAAACAGCGGGACTGCCTCGATCGGCTCGCGGCAGGTTCCCGGCGTTGCTCGGTGCATCCGGCGTGAAATGCAGCCGGGCTGTATAAGCAGAGAGGTTTGCCGGCATCAGACGCCTACATGCTTCTCTGCTGTGGGTTGGGGATGTGGGAACAAAAGGCCCAAGGAAGAGGTGGGCAGAAAAGAAGAAGAAAAAAAACTGTCCTGGACTTGGCGCGGTAGCGGACTTACATGCATATTGTTGTTCGGAGCTTGGGCCACATAATCTACAATTTTCAAATTAGGCCAATTTCATCTAAATAAGAGAACAAAATCCGTAGAGCTTGGCGCTGCTTTGAGGGACGAATCCATGGTCCTAAAATAATTCTGAGAGTAATTGGTCCCTGTTCTAGACGCTCCAGGCTTTCAAGGAAGTGCATTCTAATAAAATGTGTTCAATTGTTTCGATACAAGCACAATTGTCGCAGTGCGGATTTGGCGTCGCTCCAAGGCGAAATAGGTAGCTATTTGTGTAGGCACAGTTCAGCCGTAGACGATGGTACAATGTTTCCAGGTTACGAGGAAGCTGTGTCGGGAGTCTTGACTTTAATTCTGGGTCAATAGTGTGCAAAAAAGCAGCGAGTATTTTGTAAGTTGCTCCATAGACGGCTTCTTTCAGTCAACGCAAAGTGGTGAGCCATGGCAGAAGCTTCTGATTGATTGATTGATTTTGTGGTTTAACGCGCCGACGCAACGCAGGCGATGAGGCGCGCCGTAGTGGAGGGCTCCGGATTAATTTTGGCCACCTGGGGATCTTTAACGTGCGCCGAAATCTCGTACACTGGCAGAAGCTTCAGTTTTCGTGAAATACGCCTTGCGGTATTTTCGGTAAAGAAGGCCTTTACGGGCCGCTTCGTCGGCTTTTTGGTTAACTTTGATGCCGCTGTGTCCAGGTATGTAGACATGTACAGCATCTGGAGTGGGCACAGGGATCAGACGTTGACGAAGCCCTTGTTTTCAGCTTTATATGAGCAGGCATGTTCTTAAAACTGCAGGTTCCGCGCCTGCATGCGACTTCAGGCGGTTATTCAGGCTGCTTAAACCGCACCCCAGCCTGGCACGAAAAATTTCGGGGAGGAGACGGGCCCGGTGTGCCCCCCCCCGGGCTACGACCCTGGCTCGGAGCAAGACAGCTTATAGACACTTGCCCGGGCCCTTGCGTTCCGAGATGTGCACAGCCATTGACTACGCTCGGCTGTAGTGCGTCAGGCTTGATCAGCAGCCGACGCGCATGCTCTGCGTACCAATTGCTGCGCGGCACTGCTTTTCGCGTCAGCCGTGCTAGCGTCGGTACATCAGTTCTAGAATAGCGGAAACGAGCGTTTCAAGGCCAGATGGAGGGCCCCGCACACAACATGCTCGCTCACGACAATATTTGAAGATTTCCACCAACGACTACCGGCCCGCTTGCTCATCTTGCATGCGGCACTGTCGCGGCGAACAGGTGCCTCCGAGTCCCGGTCGCGCAGAAAAGGGCTAGCATCGCCGCATGCAGTTATTCGGTCAACGCTTTATGAAGCCGTGCCGACGACAATCTCCAGTGCAATCTATCGCCGCACTATGGCCTCTTTTATGCATTTGTAAACTGTATTTCAGCAATAGTACTGCTCTGGCGAAAGCGGCAAGTTTTAGCTGCTGCGGTGTGGGCCGATTCGTGTGCCCTGCTTGCCCACCGTGCATGCAGATGCTTGCCGCGGTCCCGCCCGCGCGCCTGCAGAAGACGCTCCATGCTTTCCAGCGTTATTCATATCTTGTGAACGACGCGCTATATCAGCAAGCTTAGGTAAGCTCGCGTGAGGGATGCCGACGATCGACATTCGTCTCTACAAAGATACGCCGCGACAGAGTGTCACTCGCATAGACGCCGCCCGAACCACCGAAGCCACTGGCGGCTTCCCCCAGAGCCGGCAACGCTAAATGGCTGCAGCACTTGATGGATCCCGTCAATAGCGGCGTCGTAGTATTCAGAGCCAGCTGCGTCATAGAGGCTACGTCAATGCTCCCTTAAATGGCGACGAGAATTCAAGTGTAAACAAAGAAAGAAAAGAACGCGTAATCTAGGAATAGCACGTTTAAAATTGAGACCTATTTAGGGCTCCTTTAAATATGGACGTGCATTCTTATCTGTCCAGCCTCTGCCAGACCTTTGTGTGAAGTGTTATCTTTAATGCTACGACCCTTCTCTATATGCATAACGAGGCGAAAGTGCTGGAAATCAAGGAAGCGTTTCATATCGTAAAAGCGGGAAAAAACAATAGCCAGGCTTCTGTCTACCTCAAGTCTTCCATGAATTCGTTCCTGGATAGGTCATAAAAAAATATTGCCGTATCATTTTCGCATCTTCTGCGCGTGCGTGCTTGCCCTTGGGTTGTATATGTTTTGGTGTTCTCTCCTATAAGAACTTGAGTTGCGCTATGTACCGTGGTTTTCGTATTCTTTAGACCCCTTTGCTCGCGTTTTTTTTTTTTTTTTTGGCAGTGGCTATTTTGCCGGCAGCCGGCAGATTAGCCTGGGAGAAAAGTTGCCGGCAGTTCCTTCCCATTGGCTGGCCCAGACCACGTGATTATTCTGCCGGCACATTTCCTCGGGAGCTATTTTGCCGGCTGCCGGCACATTTTCACAGTTGCTATTTTGCCGGCAGCCGGCAGCCGGCACATTAGCCCAGGAGAAAAGTTGCCGGCAATTCCCCGGCAATGCTGCCCCTGGGCGCCAATGCTGCGGCAGCCGGAGATGTCAACTGTAACCTGCTTGGGGACAAGTTTTCGAGCTTTGCCGAGCTTGAGGAGAAAGATTGGTGCTGTTCAGTGAATTACATCAAGTTATAGAAACGAGTCGGCAAGATTTCAGCGGGCATGTCGAACTTTGACTCAGCCCGACGCGAACTTTGACACTTTGATCACAGACAGTGAATGTTCCTTGGTGTTTCCTTTGTAGAATTTCAAGCAAAGTCGCACAATAAAGAAATGATCAGCCGAAAAATCAAGATTGCATGGCTAGAATTAACCACTGTTTATTTCAATGCTATGAAGTTTAAAACATGAACTTCAGTAAAGACAATATTTCTGCATGAAATTACGCAAAGCAGGCAGACTTCCAAAACTCATCTAATTTTGCGTTCATATACGAAACACAATCAGACAAGTTAAAAACAGTGACTTAGGCACAATCACTACACTGCCAAACTTTAGCTCTCGGCTGCTTGCTGATACGCACACACGGCAAGTGGAAACAAGCGCAAATCAAAGTCAAAGTTCGCGTCGGGCTGAGTCAAAGTTCGACATACCCGCCGCAATCTTGCCGACTCGTATCTATAACTTGACGTAATTCACTGAACAGTACCAATCACTCTTCTCCTCAAGCTCGGCAAAGATCGAAAACTTGTCGCCATCGTCAAAGTTGACATCTCCGCCTGCCGCAGCATTGGCGCACAGAGGCAGTATTGCTGAGGAATTGCCGGAAACTTTTCTCCCGGGCTAATGTGCCGGCTGCCGGCAAAATAGCAACTGTGAAAATGTGCCGGCAGCCGGCAAAATAGCACCTGCGAAAATTTGCCGGCAGCCGGCAAAATAGCCCCCGAGGAAATGTGCCGGCAGAATAATCACGTGGTCTGGGCCAGCCAATGGGAAGGAACTGCCGGCAACTTTTCTCCCAGGCTAATCTGCCGGCTGCCGGCAAAATAGCCACTGCCTTTTTTTTTTTTTTTTTTTTCGCTTGTGAAATAGAAGTACCTGTGATTAGACCATTTAGAACGACACTATACGTCGCTGCTTCCGGCCGAGGTGTTTGACTCCGTTGCAGTACGTAATTAGCCTCTCTTTTGAGCCGTCCATCGCGCCTGTAATAGTGCAGGGGAAACTTTCTCAGTGGCAATTTTAAGCACGGGTGATTGAGTGGCTTCCCCGTAGGGATTATCGATAGGTAAGAAAATATATTGCGGAAATTGCTGCTAGAGAGTTCTGTAAGGTACGTGAAACGCATGGGATACAGACCAATCACGCTATCACATGCGGCTTAAACCAACCTTGGCAGTTTCCGGTTGGTGTAGCCTGGTGATACCGCGCTGCTCTCTTATTGGCTAATTCTCCCCGCGATTTCTATGTTTTGCTTGTGGCGCTGTCCCGTGATAATTCATCTGCAAGTAAAATTTGCGTTCTTTCTTCATTTTCAACCATAGCACATACCCAGGCAGGAAGGGTTGACATACCCTTAGAGGATGCCAAGCTCGCTTGACAATCAACAACTATTCAGTCCGATCCAATCCAAACAAATCACGCGTTTACCCCGAGAATGCAGTGCGCCCAAGCATCGGCGGCGTGCGCAGCAATGCGCGACGAACACACATCACCTAGAAAAAATGGTGTCTACATGAGCGCATGCCCATTTAATTGGAGTGATCCGCAATCCGTGCTAGGGCTAAGCGGTTTCCAGCGTTCGCTGTTCATTACTGAAAGTCGTCCGGCAAGCCTGTGTCAGTAAGTAATGAAGGTGATGCCAATGATCTACTGTTACTGGTGCCCACGAAACACCAAAGGGAGATGGAAAACCTGAAGTGGCGATTGAAAATAAAAGAGGTACAAAGTACCATCGAGAGTCTGGCTGCAGTAAAAACTTCAGGATCAAATAAAATTTCTTTGTAATTTTATGAAATTACAGGCCCCTTCTCTCTCCTATTCTATATGCCGTATTTTCAGAAAGTTATGAATTTCTTCTACCGCCCTTCACTATAGACCATACGGGCTATTGTACCATACAGCTCCTATATTACCCAATTGCGGCGAGAGATTGCCGAATCACAGTTTGTAATGTTGATTATGAAATTTTCGCAGATGCAGAGGTGCGTGGGTTAGATCTCCACAGCGTGCGAACTGGCAAACACTGGCATTGAGTTTTTGAAATCTCTGTTGAGAAGCGGCTGCCGCAGGATACCGTCGATGCACACGCGGAGATGGACATTCGGCCCTGCCTATGCGGGGGCAGACATACGGCGAGAAAAAGATGGCCGCGTACCTGCTTGCTTCCCTGCGGATGTCGTCGAAAGACGACTGTCTTTTGCTGCCTCTGTCTCGTAACACGCTTTTCTCCCCGCCTCGCTCACACTGTTTCGCTGTCCCCGCTCTCCCCGCGTTTCGCCCTCCCCGGGTTCTCCCCTGAGGTTTTCTCTTCCCTTTGTCCTTAGAACTGCTGAACGAGGCTTTCTTTTAAATTTTTATATCTCGCCTTCGTTCGATGATGGTTCTACCGCGTTTTTTTTTTTTGTTCTCGAAAAACTAATCCTACATGAATTAATTAAATGAGCAGTGCTTCTGTCAGTTATTTACTTATGGATTGCGTCAAACAGGCCTAATGGTTTCCTTTTGGTGAGTAGTGTTAATAGGTACGATGTATGCTACCATTTTTGGTAGTTTCTAACAGTATTGACTATAGTATACATATACGCATTGCCCGAGCATTCTTCCAAGGGATCTGACGGCTGAATCGAGTGACAGACAGACGGACAGACAGATGGACGGACGGGCCAAACCAGCATTTTGGTAGCACTAGAAAGACTATCGTCTTTAAACGCATCTCGTAGTATGTGGGTGTTTATGGCGCAAGGGCAGCCAAGGCCAAAGAGCGCCGAACGTATCTCCTATAATTGACTGTTGACAGCTTGCCGTTGTAATACAGTCTGCCTGCAAAGGATACTTTGCCACATCAAGAGCCGTTATGTGAGAAAGACAACCTCAACTTTAAAAGGCGGCAGGTACCGCAACGATTTTGTTTTAACGACAATGAGTTTCTTTGCACGCAGCCGACTTCCACCGGAGGCACACACGGCTGGCGTCGTCGAAGTACGCACACAGCTGGCGTTCGTAAAGGGCGTCCACGAAAGGCCAACGCCTGCCGCAGCAACACTCGGCGCCCGCTAAATTTCCATTGGCTGGGACGCTTTGCATAGCGTCTGCGTTAGAAATAAAACAAAACGCGGCCACCAACGTCTACTAAGCGAACGCGGTCTTGCCTGAAGGCTCGGTTGGCCTTCAGCTTTTGTGGAGGCAGTGTCGCAGCAGCATGGGTAATGATTCTGCAAAGAGTAGCTGCAGTGAGTCCGATGTGGGGTTGCTAAGTGTACCTTCTCCGGCAATGGGGCCTTACGCCTCCGGTTGATGTCGTCCGGGCAGGAATGAAAATTTGATCCTTCTAAATTTAAATTCTAGGTGCATAACAAAAAAAAATTACCTAGCCTCTTGTCCTTCGTTTCGGATCATTCCCCTCACGTCATCGGCGTAACCGAAACGTGGCTTCATGCTGGTATTCTCGATTCCGAGTTCATTCCACCAGGATATACCGCAGTTCGCACTTATCGCCTCGTGGGGAAAGGGGGAGGTGTCGCTCTGCTTATCCGTTCCGACTTAAAATATGCTGTGCTTCCAGGGCCCGCAAAAACTGAGTCTGTTTGGTGTAAGATTTGCCTTGACAAATACGCTATTGTCGTTTGCATTTTCTATCGGCCTCCCGGCTTGAATGTTGAAACATTACATAATCTCAACAACTTCATGTATAAGCACAATTTCAGTGCATCTAACGTCATTTGCATGGGGGATTTTAATGCCCCAGGTATCCACTGGCCCTCCCTTACTTGTGATAATCACGAAACTCATATCTGCAGGGAACTTATCAATTTTACAGTATCTTTTGGCTTGACTCAAATTGTTCATGCTGCCACCAGGTTGTATTCTGTTCTCGACCTAGTATTTATAAGCTCCGTCCTTTCGGATAAACGCTTTAACTTTGAAATAATTGATAGCCTATCTGCCCATCAGGCTGTTCTTGTTTCTCTTTCATGCGAAGTAAGCAAACCACGATTTCTTTTAACTACGTTTCCAGATTTTGAACGTGCGGATGACCTTTCTGTTTTAGATGCTTTAGCCGATGGGCACGATGATTTTGTTCTACTCAGCGCTTCAGTTGACATTGATGCACTAACTACTACTTTTGAAAAACTTGTTAAATCGTGCATTACAAAGTTTCTCCCTCTAAAGACTAAAAAGAAAAATACCGACGTTTCCTGGATTAACCGCGATCTTTTGCATTATCTCGTAAAGTCCGGAGACTTCGGCACTGCAAATCATCTAGCAATCCAGAAAGTATTATCAGCTTTAATGAGGCCAAGATGGAACTTCGAAAGCATCAAAATATAGCTAAAGATATCTTTTTTTGTGTTCAACTGGAACGTTTACTATCCGACAATCCCCGCAAGTTCTGGCGTTCGGTCCTGCCCCGCAATGCTTCCTGCGATTCTTTCAAAATAAACGACAGAATCGTAGATGATCCGGCGGAAATTTCGAATACTTTTAACCCATTCTTTCTGTCTATTTTTACAGTCGACAATCTTGTTGTTCCTTCTTTTTCTACCTCGAATCCAACGTCTCAAATCCGAGTTGTAGTAATCACTGAAGAGTGCGTGTTAAATCTCATACTTAATTTGCACACTAAAAAATGTAATAAACCCGATGGTATCCCTAACATGTTTCTCGTTCGCTACTATCTTTGGACCTCTCAATACCTTACAATAATTTTCAATAAATCCTTGAAATCTGGTACCGTTCCCAGATCATGGAAAAATGGCAAAATAGTACCTTTACATAAATCTGGAGACAAGCAAGTCTTCAGCAATTACAGGCCCATCTTTTTTACCCCTCATTCCTGCAAGCTATTAGAGCATATTATTTACAAACATATTATTGCATTTCTGGAATCTAACAATCTTTTGTCTAACTTCCAACATGGATTCAGACGAAGTTATAGTACTGTTACGCAGTTAACTGAATTCGTGCACGACATAACCAGTAACATGGACATTGGTAATCAGGTTGACGCACTATTCATTGACTTTTCGAAAGCGTTCGATACTGTACTTCACTCTAAAATACTATGTAAATTAAACACCATATTAAACAACCCACAACTAGTTACTCGGATTTCTAATTTTCTTTCTGAGCACTCGCAATACGTTTGTTATACCTCTACTGACTCCGATATTGTTAGTGTTAGTTCAGGCGTTCCACAAGGCTCTGTCCTTGGCCCGTTACTGTACTGTATATTAACGATTTGCCTAATAACGTCACCTCTAAAATTCGTCTGTATGCAGATGATTGTGTTTTGTAAGAACCCATTGACTCTCCTGAAGCTCATCATCGTATAAATGATTCATTTACTAAATTTTGTGTATGGTGTGCAACCTGGCAAATGAGTATCAATTTTAACAAATCCGTGCTTATGTCTTTTACAAATAGTGAGTCCCCTTCCTGCTTCACGTACTCGTTTAACGGATCCACCTTAAAAAAAGTAACACAATACAAATATCTTGGTGTTGTTCTTTCCAGCAATCTATCTTGGTCTCAGCACATTAACTTTATCTGCACAAAATCTTTTTAAAAAATAGGCTATTTAAGACGAACACTGTCCCAATCCCCAAAAAGC
Source organism: Haemaphysalis longicornis (assembly GCF_048455015.1). Classification (NCBI taxonomy): domain Eukaryota; kingdom Metazoa; phylum Arthropoda; class Arachnida; order Ixodida; family Ixodidae; genus Haemaphysalis; species Haemaphysalis longicornis. The sequence continues at coordinate 456,396,363 of NW_027526203.1, read as the reverse complement.
ACTAAATTACTAATGTATAAAGCCCTGATTCGTCCTGTGCTTGAATATGCATGCCCCGTATGGAACCCACACATGCAGGGTGAAATCGATAGAATCGAGGCCATAAAAAAAAGCTATCAGATTTATCTGTAATCGCTATGACCGCTACTTTTCGCCTTCCCTTCCCCTGGCTTCTCTTGAAATCACCCCACTACGCACGCGCCGACTAAATGATTCTATAAAATTGTTCTCAGTCTATCGCATGTCTGACAATACCTACATCTCATTTGCCTCGCCGTCCATTTCTAGAAGGAATCACCACCATAGTATCAAGCCTTACCATTGTCGAACCAACTCATCCAAATTTAGTTTTTTCACTTTCACTGCCAAACTCTGGAATGGATTGTCCGGTGATACTCGCTCCCTTCCGCTGGAAAATTTTTTACTTGCCCTTTCTGATTTGCGTTAACTGTTCTTTTGTTGTATTGCTGTGTTGATCTGTGTAATTGCTATTTTTTGTTCGGTAAATGCTCACTCCTGCCATAGTCCCAAGTGGGGGCTGCAGTATGTACAAACAAACAAACAAACAAACAAACAAACAAACAAACAAACAAACAAACAAACAAACAAACAAACAAACAAACAAACAAACAAACAAACAAACAAACAAACAAACAAACAAACAAACAAACAAACAAACAAACAAACAAACAAACAAACAAACAAACAAACAAACAAACAAACAAACAAACAAACAAACAAACAAACAAACAAACAAACAAACAAACAAACAAACAAACAAACAAACAAACAAACAAACAAACAAACAAACAAACAAACAAACAAACAAACAAACAAACAAACAAACAAACAAACAAACAAACAAACAAACAAACAAACAAACAAACAAACAAACAAACAAACAAACAAACAAACAAACAAACAAACAAACAAACAAACAAACAAACAAACAAACAAACAAACAAACAAACAAACAAACAAACAAACAAACAAACAAACAAACAAACAAACAAACAAACAAACAAACAAACAAACAAACAAACAAACAAACAAACAAACAAACAAACAAACAAACAAACAAACAAACAAACAAACAAACAAACAAACAAACAAACAAACAAACAAACAAACAAACAAACAAACAAACAAACAAACAAACAAACAAACAAACAAACAAACAAACAAACAAACAAACAAACAAACAAACAAACAAACAAACAAACAAACAAACAAACAAACAAACAAACAAACAAACAAACAAACAAATACATAAAAATAAATAAATGAATAAATAAATAAATAAAAGTAGGCTTAGAGTCGACATCAATCAATCAATCAATCAATCGATCTTTGTTATTTGCTATCAACAACAGCACAGATATCAGGGGCACAGACAAAAAGCCAGAGAAAGAAGACTTAACGGGGTCTTTGCCCTTCACGTAGCAAGGTAAGAGCCTCGCCGACGGACCTAGCCATAATAAACAAGTTTGCTTTTTATTCTCACGAGAACAGGCTTGGGAATCCTCTGCCACCTTTAGGTAAAAATATAAACGGGGGGGGGGGGAGAAAACGAGAGGGTGCGGCATACAATTACCCAAGCGTAATGCGGTAATGCAGTGTTGGCTTGCCTTAGAGCTTCGTTGTCCTCCTGCATACATTACCATAATTTGTCACAAAATATATAATTATCAGAAATTATCACTTAATTATCAGGAACTCTGCGAGAGTTTCCGTGGTTGGGAACTCGGTTTTACTGCCTTCGACGTAGAACAAGTGCACTTAATGTGGAGCACCCTATAAGGGCGAGGCTTGATGATCACCATATTGGCGCGGGCATGATGAATGGCCGACATCTACCCTTTAGCAGCCACCGCTGTGAAGGGAACCCGCCTAGTTAGAACTAAGAAAAAAGTGGTGTAATTGTAATAAAAGTGAGGTAATCTGTAGGACAAAAAGGAAACAGAACACAGCCCGCAAGATTCAGCAATAAGAATGGCTTTGAAGAGCGCACAACAATGAGGTAGGGAACAATGGGTGGCGGATGGTAAAGGTGACGTGCGTGTTACGTCTGAGCATACACGAGCACGAACCCTTTTGATGACAATGCATTGATACAAATTGAATGAAAAAAAAATCTGTCATACGTGGGTCGGAGAAAATTATGACACGCGTAGGCAGCTTCAGCGATAAGCATTCAAAGTTTAAAAAATGTATTTGTTTTTTTGAAGGACCGCGGAGCTATGAATTCTATGCCTAATACCTGAGAGGTTGAAGAGAAGAGTTGGAATGTTGAGTGCGGACACCACAAGGAAAGCGGCGAAGCAGCTGACATGTAATCCATGTGCCGACAGCCTTGAATTGAGAATGTGCTTTATACATCCACAACGTAGAGAAACATGAGTTCTAGAGCGAAAGTAACTTATAAATTCTTTGTTGGATAAGCTCCCAATTTGAGAAAGAAATATGAACGTCTAAAACAAGGTTTTCCCGGCGTTTGCTGATTTTTACTCATTTCTCCTTACGGAAGACACGCATGAATGGGAGCGCAGAATGCATGCCCATAACGTTTTTTCACGTTATACTGTATCCGAATAACCGAATAATATTATGTTAGTAACTCTGGTATAGTCTGTTTGTGGGCAGTGCTCAAGGCATATGGTAAATATTTCTTTCTAGGAAATTATTTTAACAATAAAGTGACTTCTACTAGGCGTTGTCTACTTGAAGCTCGGAAATCAATTCCTTATACGACACTTGAGCGAAAAGGTGATAGCCGGGGGAAATAAGCGCACAGGAAGGCGTAGGAGCTTTTGCTGCTAGGGTGCTTGGTTCATGGTGAATTTTGAGGGTTGCAGAGCGAACGAGTGATGACGAGAATTTTATGGGTTTTACGTGCCTATAAGCTACGCATGAGCACTGGGGCGCGGCATAGTAGAGGGCTACGAAATAGTGGCTGCTACGTCAATCAATAACGTAGACCCCCTGGGGATCCTTCACGTCCACTGTTAAGGCACGTGAACGCGCTCACAAATGCACCGCGAGACAAAACACAAACGCTGCTCGGTGCAGTTGGCGCTGTAGGCGCGAACGCGCAGTGACCTCAGATGCAGCCAGTGCCTCCTTGTGTCATTTTCTCATGTCACGTGCCCTTTCCCCCTCTCCCTCCCCATAGAACAAAAAGGCGGTTAGGCGCTCTCACTGCGCAACCGCACGAGGCGCTGGCTTGACCTTGGCTGAGCTAGAAGGTCAGATTGGCGCTACGACCGTTTTCTGGGTTTGACCTGGAGTAATAGGCCTCGCTTAAAACATCACCCTCTCTTCAGAACAGGATTAAGACTAGTTGGAAGTTGGAAGTGTCGTTCTACGCGCTGAAGCTATAGCTGAACCATGAGGTCGCTGTAGGCGAGGGCTACGGATTAATTGAGACCACCTGGGGATCTGTAACTTGTACCGATTTTTGTACGTGTTTTTTTTTTCGCCCGCATTCCTTCCGGCGTTTAAGAGAAATGGCTCGCATGCACGTGACTAAATTCTCTTTCCATGTGTTCGTAGGCATTCGTAAGCGCGTGGGCTGAGAAAAAGACGACGATGTAAGAGGAAATGAGAGCACACGAGAGTCTTTGCGTTTTGTGTTGTTTTGAACCTTGTCTTGCGTTTTGGTTCAATTTTCCCCCAGCCTTACTTCCCAACGTTGAGTACTAACTCGCCAAAACCAGGACGTAAGTCCCCTCGGATCACGTCAGGTAAGTGACGCCGCAAGAGAGGGTCGAGCTCCTCATAAAAGAAAAAAAAAAATGCGTTGCGTACCTTTGTCGTTTTTTTTTTTTCTCGATAGGACAAATGGAATGTGAGAACTATAAGAAACAGCAAAGGGTGAGAATTGAAACCAAATAAATGATCCTTTTTTTCTCCACAAGTAGCTATTATTTTCTTCTCCTTTGACGCATTTAGGTTATTGATACTGGTCATAGAAGTTTCGTTCCTCTTATTGTTCAAGATTACAAAGCTCGGTTGAAAGAAAACAGGCATACGTGCCTCAAAAAGCTTTGCGGAAAAAGTCATGATGAGGCTTGATTTATTATTTTTGCACTTTCAAAGTTGTGCTGACTTCCAGTTGCCTCTTCGGTTCGAATCTTTGGCTAGTCTTCTCCGTTCGGCATCGCTTAGCCAAAGCCGCAAGCTCAGGATTTACTCGGCCCAGCTCAAAGTTTTCGACGCCAGGATCCGAGGCTGTGCACCGCGACAAGCCGCGCAGCAAGCAGCGTGCTGAAGGCGAGAACCTCTTTCTGCGACGAGAGCTTGATATGTTGCTTTGGCACTTCTGTGCAGCAATGTCAAGAGGCGCCAGTCTGAGAGTCTGGAATATTAGGTACACGTGCGGACGCTCATATCCTTTATTAACAAGTTCTCGTGGCTTGGACGTAGGGTTCGCAAATAGCTCAAGGCTCACATGTTCTTTTTGTACAAGCACAACGCAGTACACTAGGGCTGAGTTGCTTCGCACGGCTAAAAAAAATTTGAGAAACCCAAAGCGGGAAATAGACACGGCATACCTACCTCCGCGCTTGACGTCACCTTCCTGGCAGTCATCCTTGTTATCTCTGAAAGAGACTTGGAAAGTAAACAGCCTTGAAACGTTCCTAATTAAGTCCAGTGCACCCTAAATAATGTTGACTGAAGTTGGGACTCTGTATGGAATAACGAGACAGCCGACCCTTTTGAAATCAGAAATGACGAGCAACAGGGCCGCTGCACGCAACTAAACTGGCCCAGCACAGTCCCAAAAAGCACGCTGGCTTTAAGGAGATTAAAGGCTCCGCAAAGTGTGGGCCGCTTTCTCCGGCCGAAGCCGGCGCGGGGACTCGGGGCATCGTCGCGCGCAGTGCCAGTCGGAGCGGCACTGCATTCCGCGCGGCCGGCTCTCGGTCGGTGCCGGTCCTACATGGAATCCATCTGTCGTCCGACGACGCCTGCTATTTCTAGTCGCCGACGTTGAGCCATAGTTGGCATTCTTCGGGCACCCAGTGCTCGCGGTAATGAGAGCGCTTTTCGAGCCCCGATTCTCACCGGCCGCTTGCTTCCCTTTTGGCCGCTTAACTCCTGCGCTCTACGTGGCCCCATTTTTCCACATCGGTGTGGGAGGCATCGGCGCTTGATTGATGGCCCGTAATGTGTTGTCAGGCGCTGCCCAGGGGGTCTCCCCTACCGTGACGTCGCGCGGCGGCTTTAATGGGGTGTAGCGCACTGCCCTCGTCGTGTTCGGCGCTCAGCGCAGAATCTGTTCGTATCTGCACCTTTTTTGGCTCGCCCTTCTTCAGACGGTATTCATTCTACTTAAGAAACAGCCGCGTATAAATCATGGCTTCCAGACGCTTCCCCTCGCGGGAGTTCCCTCTCATTCCATATACATGAAGGCGCTCACGCGCTGGTTACCTCCCCCCTCCTTTCCCTCCTATCCGCTTTCGCGTGTCTCATCTGTTTTTGCACCTTCGGCCGTGCTGTGGCGCTACTCTGGGACGGACAAAAAACACCAAAAGGATCATATGTCCACCGAACAAGCGAACGCCAGCGTGCCCCGATTTATCCCTCAGCAGCACTCCCATGATGAGGTGCAGATTATGCCGGCTCTAAAGCGGGCCAGCGAAATGAGCATGTACGCGCGTGAACTACCGCCTGCTCGCCGAGCGCCCTGCCAGCCAGCGCGGGAGTTTCTTGGGAAAAGATGTATGCCTCGCGTTGTAGCGGAGGGGTAAGCACCGCCTTCTGCGTGTTTTGAAGGCCCCGCTGGTGGCGGGTAATGGCAAGCAATAGTATAGCAAGAAACGAGTGCCGGCACTGTGTGTCCTAATACGTAATATCCCCGTATGTTTGGCTTTAGATTATTTTCACAGTTCTACCGAATATATCTGGAATGTCGAACGCGTTACCGTGTCGACCTATTTTTTTTTTTTATTTGAAGATGCGTACTTTCTTAAAGTTAATTAGGAATTTCATAGATAAAATGCTGTGCTCAGTACAAAACGCGCTGAACACAACGCAAAGCTTTTCCAGCAATATAGTGCTTTTTCAGCTTTTCTGTAAAATTTGAAGTCAAACAGGGACTCTTAGAGTGTTGTCAATGTGGAACTACGGAATTATATTGTAAACATAACTACCTGCGGTGCTTATTCATCATGGTTAGCGTTCAGCTGCACAAGTACAGGCGAAAAACAAAACAGTGTTTCATGCTCGAGTCTGTGAGCTTTATTAAATAAAGTTTTTTTTTTTTTCAGGCTATTTCATTCTGTAATCCGCATCCGAGGGACGTATAGTACGGAAGCACTTACTGCTGTGCTGGCAAGGCATCATGTACTTAGCCAGAACCGTCCTCCACGACAAAGCGAGCGAAAAAAAAACTCAAATGGAATTCACCCTTTCGAAGTAATTGGTAGCAACGCAGAATGAGAGCAGCATTTCGGTCTGCTGCCCAACCTCCTCGTCTTTACGGACGTGCGCGGAGGTGATTGTTCCTCCTTGACAATAGAGCTGCAGTGGTCGTTCTGTGAGGCAACGCACTGTCCCTCATGGGGACACCCCATAGCGTGTTATCCCACTCGTCCGCTGCTTAGCCGCTCGTCCGCTGCTTAGCCGCTCGTCGTTAGAGTCCAGACTACGCGAGGGGCATCATGGGGATCATGATGATCATAACTGCCCTGACGATGCATCACGGCGCACGGACGGCCTATGGACATTTTTTTTCCCTTGGAGGCGAGTGAACACCATATAACATCATAAGATGCGTGCCTCGTATTTGGCCATACGTAGAATATGCTAAAATGTTAGAACCAGAGATGACCAAAACGCCAGCGGACTGCCGACAGCACGGTGCCACGGGTCACAGGTGGGGTTGAGACAGCGGTGCAGCTGTGCGAAGTAGTCTGGTGCCTAAAACGAGGGTCCAGGCGGTTGCCAAGTCACCGTGGTGGCACCTGCGTGTAGCGGCCATGGCGGCGCTGCGAAGGGCCTGTCATAAAGGGTGGGATGCGATTTTGCGTTGCGAGTGCAGCCCTTCTCCGCTGCTCGCTCAGCGCCCGGATGGACGTGGCCACAGTGGGAAAGAAAGGGGGGGGGGGGGCATGTGAGGGAGTAAGAAGCTTTGTATACCGAAGCTGGTGCGGGTATAGCTGTGGTGCATGCGCGAGCACAACTGCTCTGGAAATCCTAGCACGTGCTAGGAGTGGTCCAAACAGCGTATTTTCTTTATCTTTCGTCCTTTTGTTATTGCTTTCCGTTGCCTCTTTCTCCTGTCTTGCTCCCTCACTTTGTCTTTCATCTTTCTTTCTCTCGTGTTTTTCCTAGTTCCATTTTATGTTTTGTTCTTCCCTTCCTTCTTTCTTCGTTGCTGTCTTTCCTTCTTTTTTCTTTTTTCTTTCTCGCTCAGCTTTTATTCCTTCCTAATGTCGTATCGTATTTCTTTCGTTAATTACTTTATTTTCTTGCTCTTTTTTATTCCTTCGTTTTACTTTCTTTTCCTTTCTCTTCGCTTCTCATTTGACAATTTTGACTGGTAATGATTCCTCATGCAAAGGAGCAGACTCCGCTTGGCCCCATAACCATGAAAATAGTCTAGGAGGTAATAATCAAGTAACGATCTGATTATTAAGTTATTAAGCGATTAATATTAAGTTATTAGGTGATCAATAATTAAGTGATTACTATAGATTATCAAGTAATTGCGAAGGTAGCTGATTTTTTTTTTAGTTCTGTCAAGGTTAACCTTAACAGAACAAAAAATTCCCCCGCATTTCCCCCCGGGGGAGAATGTGAAAGTGCGAATGCACGGTTGTCGGCCCGCTTGCGGCGCTTGCGCTCGGCCCCCGCAGCCCACCGCCTCGCCGCCTTCTCTTCCATCGGGTTTGTAGTATCACGTGTACACCACGCAGTTATCAAGCCGCTATAACGCCGCTTAGTCGCCAACGCACGCCGCTGACGACGTAGTTTGAATGCGTTAAAGATATAAGGCGCGTTACTGACACCGATATCAGCGTCGCGTCCGTGGCTTATTCGGTAGAGCGTCGGGCTGCGGCCCGCAAAGTCCTCGGATCGAAACCTGGCGCCGGATGCTGTTTCTTTTTTAAATATAGAGGAGCACTGCGGACGCCGCCGCCGCCGCCGACGCCGCCGCCGGCGGTGGATGGTTTGGGGTCGCTTATAAAGTGCATTCGCACTTAAAAAAAAAAAATCAGCCACATGCGCAATTGAATGCGAAGACTGAGGGAACAGAGCAGCTGGTGGTATTCTCCATGCGAACTGAATCAAATCAAAGTCCACAATCCACCCTCCTAAAGTCTAAAAAATTCCAAACTGCTGAGTCTGAAGCCAAAGTCCAAAGCCAACCCCCGCGCTACGAACCCACACGAAATGCTGAGCGCCTCGAAAGTGAAGATAGCGCAGTGTATCTATATATAAGCGTGCCTTTGGACAGAGTTGTAGCCAGTACTGGGAAAGGTAAACGGAAAAGGGCGGCAGGAAGTGGCAAAGTGGGACGAGGTCGCGCAGTATGGGTATCTTCGCATGCCACAGCATGCAATCTTTTTCTGATCTCCAAACTGTGGTATACGTGTTGCACTGTTCCTGATCGGAAGTTTAAAAGATGCATTGTGTTTTTGGTGTGTTCATTTGGGGTTCCACGTGGGAATGCATGAGCCGAAGTAATCTTTCTCGACCTGTAAAACAAGGCGGTGTTAGATTGGCCCATGTTTTCGTTAGGCAGATTGTGAGCCGTTTTTTGCTGCTGCGGGATGTAAAACATCCATTTCTGGGCATTTACGCAGAAACTATGCCATCAACGGTAATTCCAGGCTTTATTGTGTCAACATGCAATGGAATATAGGCATGACGTTAAGGGGTTTTAAAATGAGGGGGTGCAACCTTTTAAATTTCTGTCCGTTAGATTTACCTTGGAGTACTTGTCGAATGTATCGACGAAAATACTGACGAAAAACGTGAATGCAGTGTTGTTTCCAGTACCTCTGTGTATCGTTCATTGAATAGTGCAGCGACTCGCCACGATTTCATGTCACGGGTGAAACAGATGGTAGTCTGCGCCTCGGTTAAACCTTTTTTTTTTTCTACACACTTACACCTACACACTTTCTATTGGTACATAGATTAAAGAGAAAGAACTTCTGCTTAACTGGTCCTTAAGCTGCACTTTGTTGCCAAATACCCGAAAGCATGGAGTACGTGTTCATAGCGTGCTGGGACGCATCGTTTTCTGGGCTGTTTAACGACAAACGATAAAGGAAGATCGTCTTGTAACGCCGCGTGGGATACTTTTCTTGCCAGCAGAAAATGATGACGTACCGTACGATATGAGAATAGTCCTAGAGTGCCGTACAATTTGGCGATCCCGTATGGCCGCGGGCCATGCGAATATTAATTCCAAGATTGTGAGCAAGTATTTCTCGCGAAATGCAACCAGCCTCCTTGAAGTGCACTGTTTCCAGGAAGCCGAACAGGAATGGTTATGTGTACTGGAATAGCTGTCCACATTTTATGTTTGTTTTAAATCATTCGGCCTACCAAATTATGGGCGGCGGTTTTTAATACGACATTGACACATGTTCATTTGTTGCGAAAGAGGCAATAAAGACAGAAAAAGTGATGATAGCGCAATTGGATAGGCGCCGGTTTCATAACGCGAAGGGCGCAGGTTTGATTGTCGCCGCGTGAAGCGTTATTATTATTATTTGTTTATTTATTTATTTTGAGGCGCGCACTCCCCACACTTGCTTGTCGGCTCCTTGCCTCCGCGCCTAGCATTGTCCTTCTCTCAACTTCGCCGCACCGAGTTTCGAGCGACGCCAGGCACGGATGGAACTCAAGCTTAACTAAACAGCTCCGCTGTTGAAAGCGACATCACCAGACAAAGCAACGTATGCCGAACACACAGCACACCACAAAATCAATTCAAAACACTGCATATACCCCGTAAGGCAATCCCGGGCTTGAGCTTCACCGAAATGCACCCAAGTGACCGATCTGCGCTGCGAACAAAGCAGGCTCGGCGAATGACAGCAGCGTGCACACCATTTGACTCAAATGTGGGATCTGTGCTACGGCATTGCGCAACGCAGAACGTCATGCACTGCGTGATGCCACGCCGCAAACCAAACTTTTTAGTCACATTGTGTGCTCAGCATCGTCACGCGCCGAAATTTTATTGTTGGCGTCCCAGATTTGCCAATCGAGTGCGTTGGGGTGAAGCTGCACCACGGGATTGCCTTAGAGGCTAGACATGTAAAAACCGGACTGTGCGTTGATAGACTGTGAGTAATTTATTTTTCTTCTTCTATCGTACCTCAGGAAGCCATTTCAAGTCAATGTAAAAGGTAGCCGTTATGGAGGAAAAACATTGCAAACAACATAGCGACTAATGGCAGCCTAGGCTGGTGTGAATACCTCTGACGGGAAAGCTGATCCAGTCGACGGATGTTCGCACAAATAGTTAATGGACATGCGGCATGGTGTGAACGCGTGCGGCGTCCATGGGCACCTGGGGGGCTGATACCGTCGGGAACGTGGTTGATGCCCGTGCTACACGGCTGTTTCAAAGGCCTTCCGAAGGCCGTTGAACCCATTGTCTACCGAGTTCCCCAATTAAAAGTTACCGTGTAGCACAGGCACTACTGTGTTAATGCCCGATGGATTGGGGACACCGCCGTAAAATTCACGGTATTTTACATCCTTCAAATCTTCGTCACTACCTCGCGTCACTCTATATTCAACGGGTAGTAAGGCTTATAAAAGACTGGTCAGGATAAAGAAATCTCACACCAGCACTTTTTCCTGAAATGTAGTACAGTCGAGTCTCGTTATAAGTAGTATCAGGACAGTAATTTAGTTCGTTATAACCGATATTCGTTGTAACAGTAGAGTTAAAAATCGTCTCAAACGAATCGGAAATCCTGTTCCCGCAAGAATCCTTGATACAGAAACGCATTATTTCAAGATTCGAACATAATAGAAACAAGGTAACCTTTACCTTTCTCCTTTTGGCATTTCAATCTCAATGAACCAGAACATGAAACGCGAAATTACAACAGAACAAAGTTCATTTGCATTTTTATTATTTCGAGGAAAGATGTGATCTCGGTCTGGTGGCTATAAGTTTTCCACAGTGTCGACGAACAAAAGGGCCTTTTCTACTTCTGCACTTTCGGACTGCGCAGGTTTTTCCAAGTAGGTTCTCAGCCTACTGGTAAAATATTTATTCATTATATCCGATACTGCGCGTGGCTTTCACGGTTTCAGTTTGTTTTTAAAAGAATACGTATCATTAAAATGAAGCGTGAACAACCAAAGTTAGGATTTTTATTTATTTTATTTATGACATACTGCAGACCCCACAAGGGGTCCAAGCCGGAGGGGAAGGATCACTGCAGTGTAACACACTGACAACATAGAGTAAAAATATAGCAACAGAGGAAAAAGAAAAAGTACACACACACACACAAAGAGACATAACTTCAACTTTCCAAATGATCGATTTCATCTATGCAGCTGATAGCAGATATGGGCAGATCATTCCACTCAGATATGGTGCGCGGAAAGAAAGAAAATTTGAACACGTTTGTCCTGGCACTGTAGGGGGTTGGTGATGCACTGTGTCGATCCGTGTACGTCGAGCTGGCAATGGTTGAATATACTGGTCAGGGTTAATTCCAAGTTTGTTGGTCTTGAGGTGGTGAAGAAATTTTAGTCTCTCTATTTTGCGACGTGCTTGCAGTGTTTGGATGCCATGTTCTTTCATCAGATTAGTGGGAGAGTCAGTCATGCGATACTTCGAGTAGATAAATCAAACAGCCTTGCGCTGTATCATTTCAAGAGCCCGAATGTTTTTTTGCTTGTGCGGGTCCCAGACTGAGCATGCGTATTCAAGTTTTGGTCTTACCATCGAGGTGTATGCGAGTAGTTTAATACTTGGCGGAGCCAATTTAAGTTTATGTCGAAGAAGGCAAAGTTTGCGAAATGAAGAAGTACAGATGTTAGAAACGTGTTCGTTCCAGCTTAATTTGTTTGTAATCGTAACACCAAGATACTTATAAGCAATCACCTCGAAAAGCGGTTGTCCTGGAAGCTCGTACGAAAATGACAAACTATGTTTCTTTTTGGTAATTTGCATAAAAACGGATTTTTCTGCATTTAACTGCATATTCCACTTTTTGCACCATGTATGAACGTTAAGAAGGTTTGAATTAAATTTGATTTGGTCCTCGGGGCAAGTTATTTTGTTAAACAGAATGCAATCGTCCGCAAACAATCTGATTTGAACTGGGTAAGTGATTATATTAACAATATCAATGATATATATTAAAAGACCCGCCGCGGTGGCTCAGTGGCTAAGGCGTTGCGCTGCTGAGCACGAGGTCGCGGGCTCGATTCCCGGCCGCGGCGGCCGCTTTTCTGATGGAGGCGAAAAGCAAAAACGCCCGTGTGTACGAGATTTCGGCGCACGATAAAGATCCCCAGATGGTCAAAATTAATCCGGAGCCCTCCACTACGGCGCGCCTCATCGCCAGCGTTGCGTCGGCGCGTTAAACCCTACAATCAATCAATATATATTAAAAACAATAAGGGACCTAGTACGCTGCCTTGCGGCACACCGGATGTCACAGGCAGAGATTTGGAACAACCATTTTCAACACTGACATATTGCATGCGGTTGGATAGATAGGAAGAAATCCAGTTTGTTATGAACGCAGGAAGTCCGATTGACTGCAGTTTGCGCATAAGATGTGCGTGGGAAACAAGGTCAAAAGCTTTGCGGAAATCTAAGAAAATTACGTCTACCTGGCCGGACTTGTCAAGGACGCTTGCAAAACTGTGAACAATAGAGGTTAGTTGGGTGACAGTAGAAAAAAACCCGCCCGCATCTTCCCACGGGGGGAACTCGAGTAAATGCGTCGCAGAGTGGTGGGGGTATCGCGTGAATGTTGCGTAATTGGGTATGGTTTGGGAATGCTTAATTGTTATTTCGTCTTTATTATTCTTATTTATTGAATGAAGGAGAAGCGAAGGCAAGGAGTGTAAAGTTAAAGTCTGTCTTTATTGCTTGGTGCCGTCGTTGTATTGGACGGAGAGGATGACTGCTTTGTGGTCGCTAAAGTGCACTGTCAAGGGGTCTTTGAGGAGCGGTTGTGCGATTGCGTAACTGGTGAAGACGTTGCTTCCATCGCATCTACTCGAGTCAGGCAAAGCGTCAAGTCAAGCGAAAGCCAAGCAAAGACGCCCTTGACTGAATTCCGAACGCGCGCTCCGCCGCTTATATACACACCGCCCGCGTTCGAGGGAGAGGAGTACGGGGGAGAGACGCGCATGCGCACACTTCCGTACACAAGCGCGCGAACTTTCCACGCACCCACCACACCGTTATCACGTGTGCACGCCCTGCCGCCGTTACTGTTGAGCGCGACGCAGCGCACGGGTAGCTACGACGCATGCGCGCACAGACGCGCTCCCCCCGCACCGCCGCAGCTGTTGTTGAGAGCGAGGAGGGTACGGGGGAGAGACGCGCACCTGCGCCTCGACGCGACGCGCATGCGCAGTGAGCGTGTGGACGGCGCCGACGCCGAAGCGGGACATCGTGCGACTAAGAAATGCTCCGCATTTAAAACCTTTTCGGAAGCCATGCTGGAAGGGAGATAATAAACCGTTGTCATTAAGAAATTTAGTAATGTAGTTAGCTATAATGTGCTCCAAAATATTGCAACAAGATGACGTAATGGAAATGGGACGATAATTACCAGGAATCATGGAGTCGCCCTTTTTAAACACAGGTGCAATGCGTCCAACTTTCCAGTCAGGAGGTAATACACCAGAAGTTAATGAAGCATTGAAAACTGCTACAAGAAAATGTGATAACATTTCAGCGTATCGAGAAAGAAACACGTTCGGTATCCCATCAGGGCCAGTTGATGTCTTCGTTTTTAAGTTAAGCAGCATTGAAATTACACCCGACATGGACACGATAGCAGTATTAGCTCTGCAAAGATTGATTGATTGATTGTGGGGTTTAACGCGCCGACGCAACGCAGGCGGTGAGGCGCGCCGTAGTGGAGGGCTCCGGATTAATTTTGACTACCTGGGGATCTTTATCGTGCGCCGAAATCTCGTACACACGGGCGTTTTTGCTTTTCGCCTCCATCAGAAAAGCGGCCGCCGCGGCCGGGAATCGAACCCGCGACCTCGTGCTCAGCAGCGCAACGCCTTAGCCACTGAGCCACCGCGGCGGGTAGCTCTGCAAAGAGGAACAAGTTCAGGCATTGGCTCAGTAACTAAGGAAAAGACACTATGAAAATAGGTGTTATAATGGTCAGCGATATCCGCCTTCTCAACGAGGAGCGCGTCGCCATGACGCAATTTTTCGATGGGTTTTCTTTTGTTGGACAAGAAATTCCAAAATTTTTGTGGGGCAGATTTAATAAAGTTGGGCAATTTGTGTTCAAAATATTTACATTTAGCAGTTGCCATGGCTTGATTGAGGGCTACTTGGGTGGTTTGAATAATGTCACGAGACGACGCTCCTCGCTTCAGGCGTTTTAATTTCCTTTTCAAATGTATAATATCACGAGAGACCCAAGGGGTTTGTTTACACGTCTTTTTCACCTTGTCCGGAGCAAAATTATCAATACAATGCAAGCACAAGTGTTTGTCTCCCATATTTGAAGTACATCAGAACCGTGAAAGTTGCTCAGGTGTAGTTCTAAAAAATCTAATACAGTTTCATCCTGTGCACGAGAAAAATCTTTGATGCGGATACATTTAGTTCGATCAGCGGTATACACAGTTTCAACAGGGCATGAAAATGACACAATACAGTGATCAGAAAGGCCATTTTCAACGGAGACAGCAAATTTTTCAATTGAATTACTGACAAAAAAAAGGTCAAGTATAGAAGCACAGGTCACGTCGACGCGTGTTGGATTGTTTACTACTTGGCGCAAATTATGACACATCATAATATCGAGAAGGTATGAAGCATGCGGGGATTGTACGAGAGTAGGGAAAGGAGAGTCCCAGTTAACGCCAGGCAAATTAAAATCACCCACCAGGAATATGCTATCATGCTTAAATGATACCATGTGCTCGTGTAAGTCATGCAGAAATCGGGGAGGGGAATCAGGAGCACGATAAACAGCAAAAATAAGGAAGGAACGCCCACAGTAAGATACCTCTAAGGTAAGGCTTTCGTGATTGTCGATCTGATGCAAAAGTGTCGCATCAAGAGCAAGTTTTACGAGGACGGCAACACCGCCCCCCCTACGGTTTCTATCACGACGATACACACGATAAGAGGGGGGAAAAACAACGTCATCTGTGATTTCGTCACTCAGCCAAGTCTCTGCTATCACAACAATATGCGGGCTATTACCAGGAAGAATAGACTCCAATTGAACGGATTTATTTACGATGCTGCGTGCGTTAATGTTTAAAAGCCGAAGCTGCTTGGGTTAGGGCGTTCGGGTCATAGTTTTTGTTTACTAGGCTGGGAAGTGTCAATTTTGGTTCTTGAGTTTTTTTAATCATCCCACACAAACTTGTCTCGATCGACGATAAGTTTGTCGTGCACTAAGGTAACTTTTTTGCCACGTTTCTTTTCATATTTCGCGCTATCCCAAAGCAGCTTCCGTTTTCGGAGCGTTTCCTTTGAGTAATCGTTTTAAACCGATATGTCTGTCCCCTTTAGCTTATGGGCATTCGAGATTATTTCCTGCTTTTCGTTATAATCTTGGAAATATAGGATAACTGGCCGGTCACTACCGGGCTTGCCAATCCTATGAATCCTACCCACTGATTTGCATTGGACCTCTAGCTTGTTTGCGAAAACCTTAGTGAGCACTGTTTCTTTCAACATATCCTCGGTTTCTTCAGACTCGGCGGGTATGCCGAAAACTACCAAGTTGGAGCGCCTGCTCCTGTCCTCAAGATCAGTAATTTTAGCTTCAAGCAAAGCTACTGTTTTCTGAAGGCCATCAATACTGGCAGTTCGTTTTTCCATTTCAGCAAAACGCGAGTTCCAGTCGGAAATACTTTTTTTTTCCATTTTTTCTTGTTGGGCCTTTATCGCAGCAATATCCGAAGATATTCTGGTTTGACCTTCTAGTAACTCTTTCAGCATATTTTCGATCTCGGGCCCGGGGTTCAGCTCAACATCCCCGCAAAAGAGTAATGAGCATACACAGTACACATCACAGGCAATACAAAGGCACTGCTTGGGGCACGGCAGGACCAAAAGACCACGGCAGTCACTCTTAATTGTACAATAGCAGACACCCACCTGCGCAATGCAGAAGAATGGTGTTTTATGCCGCATGTCCGCTCCGGGTCCGCCGTGCCCACTGAAGCTCAAGTTCTGGATGCAGTCCTTTATAGGGGAAGCAGGTGATGTCACATGACGCGAAGGGGGCGCGTCAAGCACGGCATCCGATAGGCAGCAACTGATGATGCGAGGCAGAAACGGTGGATCCTCTTGGCACGTGTCGAATGTTGGTGCATCGGCGGCAAAGCGAACATGCGTTCCGGCAAGGCCGAGCAGGAAAACCTGCGCAATGCAGAAGAATGGCGTTTTATGCCGCATGTCCGCTCCGGGTCCGCCGTGCGCACTCGCTATAGCCGATAATTCGCTATATCAGTGTTTATTATAACGAGGTTCAACTGTATCTGCATTGACTTGAAGAGCTCCCGGCATAGACTACTGTGGGCCCCTTCAATTGGTAAGATTCACATAATGCATTCTTCAACTACGGGAAGCAGCAATACCTAGGCTCGAGATCATTGCACGAATATTACATATTAAGTACTTAAAATTAATGTTATCAATACTGTGCTGTAAACTCTCGCAAATTAATTTTAGCGTGACTTGGCCTGCTGTTTACAGTTTAAGAGAATTAAAGATAAACTGCCCAATGAGCAAGTTCTCAGGTGGTTTCCTTTCTATAATCATCAATTGGTAGATTTGATACTCAGTGACAGCCGTGAGATTGTCTGCAAACTAAAAAAAAAAGAATAAAACGCACACGTTTAAAATGCTGTTATGATTAATGGTCGCTACGAAGCAACTAGTGAGTAACGTAATACAATGATACTCATTCAGATTCCTTATAATACCCAGACACCCCTCAGCTGCAGCTTACAGTTCCTTGCCGCAGCTGGGTATTTTAAACATGGGCCGACGAAATCTGGCACACACCTGCGTGTGCTTCCTTTTTTTTTTATGCCTTTCAGAAAAAGCGCCGCAGCGGGAGGGACAGAGTCCCGCACGTCTGGCTCATGCACTTGAATTAAATTTTCGTCTGCGCTGAGAGATGACAAAAGAACGGTTAAGCACAAGGCACATATACGAGATGACAGCTCGTCGCGAGAGATGACAGACGGCTGTGAGGAGGGTTAGTTCGGTACATTACCGTTCCGGCGGCCGATGGTGGACATCATTTTCCGCGTTGTCTCCGTCATTACCGGCACGATTTGACACACTTCTGAAGGACACTCGTTAGATTTGGCCCGTTTACAAATTGAGGGGGCTCAAGCGCCGTGGAGCTCCTTAGGGCGGCCAAGGCGAAGCCTCAGACCGAAGTCGACGTAGGAGCCCGTACAGTGACTGAGCACCTCTCTGTTACGAATGGTGTGAAAATTGGTCGGGTGAAAAGTCAGGGAGCCCGTCGAAATGCCCTCCCCTGCGTTACCTCCCTGCCGATTCTTTTTCCGCCCGGCATGGCCCGTTCAGAGCACGAGAGAAGGCGGGCGTGCAGCGCAATACAGTGGGGCAACGTGCCGTGTGCCTGCACTAAATTATCGCCGCCCTCCTTGGGCATGCACGCCTAATGGCGCAAAGGTCCTAACTGCCGCAGTCATTTGGCCCAACACTGTTCGGTGCGCAGCAATGGCAGGAAAGAAAAACAGCGCCCGGGGTTAAGAATAAGCTATTGCAGGTAGCCGACGTCGTCTTAAACGCTCGGCAGATTAGGCCGGCCGGAGGAATTAAAAACAAGACCCCGGTGGCACGCGCGCCCGGCGAATCCTGCCGCGAATTGTTGGCGAACTATGCCGGGGCGAGCCGACGGCGCCAAGTACGGTCCCCTTCCTGACTGGTCCTTCCGGCCTGCCGAGCCTGATGCGCCGAGGCCCATCTGCGAGAGCGAAGAAGAAATCTAGGCAAGCAGGACAAAGGCGCGCACCTATAGGACAGCTGGGAATAATTCTTTAAGCGGCCGTGCTGTATCTCGTTTGCCGAGGAGCGGGTCTCGGAGGGGCCCGCCACTGCGCTGGCTGGCGTATTGATTGGGACGACCGGAAGGGTTCGGGCCTGTAGTCGCCGTGCGGCCCGCACGAACAGGAGAAGTTTCTCGCTGCCGGCGTGCTCCTTGTCGGCAGAGCGCGGGACAGTGTGCGTCTCCGCGGGCAGGCTGCGATTGGGCCTCGCGCGCCCGTCGGCCTCACCGTGGAGTGCACAGCCATGTCGGAAGGCCTTGCGGGGCTGCTGGGGAAAGCCGGGACACCCGGCAGCAACATCCCATACAGGCTGCGATTCTTCCTTGCCGGGGGTTCTGTGTGGAAGAGAAGAACATAAAGTTTATCGGCATCTGCTTACTCTCCATTCGCCCCTTTCTACTGCATGAACAGGGGGAGGAGCTCTGGGTCTGGCGGTGGCATCGGGAACTTTTTTGTCATTCGTTAGCGTGCGAACGACACATCTTTTTTTTTTATATAGTTAACGCAGGTACATTTTTATCACATTGTTAACCAGCAAAAAAAGAAAAAGAGAGAGATAGAGAGAGAGAGACTCGGACGAAACCCACGACCTCCGCGCACGGCAGTAGAGTGCATAAGTTGCATAACTCTAAGATTATGGGTGGTACAATACACGTGTGGATCGCGGATATTACGCACATTGCAATGTACGTATTGGGCTATAATACGATGTTGTCACGAACAGTGTGACCTGGAGGAATAAGAATCTATAGTGCCTTGATCAGTGTGGCGGGCGTGGACTCATTTTGTTTACGCGTCCAGCCGCTCAAGCCCCTCTGGGTTTCTACCGTGAGCGGCAAAATTGCATGTTCGAAAGTAAATTCGAAAATAAATCATGCACTCAGTTGCAAACAAAAACAGTGTTCGCAGGGCGATGTTTTGGGCGCTGTTGCCGTGGCGGCCCCGCCGCTTTACTCGTGCCGCTCGCGGTGCGAAAAGAGGGCCGCCTGCCGTGGGCCGTTTCACAGGGGCGTGGTGTTCTGGGGTTTCCGAGTGGGCCCGGTCCCGGGCTGGCGCGCCGTCTCGTTAAAAGGGGCCTGCTCCCAAAGGGCACAGCATTCACGGCTGGCTGGCCATTTTGAGCCATTTTTCGCCGCCGGTTCCCTTCCCTGTTCCGGCTCAAAGATGGGGCCGGCGCTGCAGCGTACGGGTACAACTGCCGCCCAAGAGGAGACGGGCTTGGACTGGCGCCAACTTTCGACCTCCTTCCGGCGGGAATTTAGGGCATTCGGGCGAGGAGGAGGGCGGGGAGTTCGATTTTGAGGAAGCGGAGCCCTTCTCTTCCGGCCTCGCTCTACCCCTCCCGAAAATGGAAGGCCTGGCTCGGACTCCGAGGGCCCCGCGCCCCGGGGCGGCCGCGGATGGCGCCTCTCCCGATCATCCCCCCTGCCGTCTTCGGTGGCCGGCCCCCCCTTCCGGAGGGAAGAAGCCGCTCTCTGTGCCGGGAGGTGGGAGCTGCGCACCAACGACAAGAAGCCGATAGGTGGGGGGAAATAAAGAGAAAGGTATGCACCGCTCAAGAGCCAGGGAAGTTAGGGGGGAAAAAAATGTCGCTGTCGGGTGTTTCTCAACACCACATGCGGCTCAAGTTGAAATAATAAACTGCTCTCGCTTTTTCCTTTCGGTTCTCTTCGAACACTCTGAGGGGAAAAAATAACCGCTGGTTACCTTTACTTGTTAACTGCTTGTAATATATACTGACTTTTGGGATAGAGGAAAACCTTTCCCCGGTCACCAGTGTAGTGGTACCTCAATAAGAATTGTTTTTCCAAGAGAAGGCAGTGAACGAACACTTCGGCTCGTCAGCTTACCATTAATTACCACAAAGGAAGACCCCACCACAACCAAAATACGACTATGACAACAACTTAAGCCAGATTATTGGTGTTATTATTATTATTATTATTATTATTATTATTAATATTATTATTGTTGTTGTTGTTGTTGTTGATGTTGTTGTTGTTGTTGTTGTTGATGATGATGATGATGCTGATGATGATGATGATGATGATGATGATGATGATGATGCCCCGTTTATTCCCACTGCACGAAGAAGGCTTCTCTTATATCATTAGGAGGTTGTGTCCAACTACAAAACCACTGTAGCCAGGTCCTGTTCAGGTGAAGACAGGGTGTGCTGTACTCCGGTTAGGGCCCATTGATATCTCCCCTAAACGACGAGGAACGGATTTTCAAAATACACATATTGCCGCTCAAGAAAGCGCCAGACACAAGCGTTTAAATGACCATCTGTGAAACGCCACGGCTCAATGGCAAAACACATCTTTAACCCATTAAGTTACGTCCAGTCTCACCCAATCTTGCGCTAGCTTCTACACGAGTTGTCCGGATGGCTTTGGGCCAACAAAACTATCATGTGGGTTGGGTAGTGTAGCAAATAACATAATCTAAAACAGCTGTATGGCTATGTAAAAAAAAAAAAAAAGCTTTTTTGTGTCTGCAAGTGCAGCCGAAAGACGCGTCGCTCATTATTACATTAAGCTGTCGCTTGAAACCTGCTTTTAGGATGCGAAATGAACGTGGTGTTTTCTTTTGTTAGAGTCAGCTAAAACGCACGGCGACAGGTGAACTATTAGTTTTTGAAGATTTGACAAGTTCGCGCTGGTTTCACCTGGCCCAGGGTCCCTTTGGCCTCTTCCGGAACGTGTACTGCCTTTCCAGAACACTTCGGTGCCTCTTGCTATGCCTTCCGTCAAAAAGTGTGCGCAAGATGTACATGGGTGTATTTCTTCATGTATGAGAAGGAATTCAGCATCATTTAGATCACAAAGGAACCACTGTGGCAACTTCGCGAAGAGCGCACAGTATATACGAAAAGTTCTAGATTAAATAGGCTTATCTTGTATAAGGATTCCTCTAAATAGCCCTGTTTCCACCGGAAATTGTCTGAGCAGCCAGCGCGTCGCATTATTTTAATTGAACTCACCAACCGTCTTTTTTTTTTAATTTTCTCCCTGGGAATTTTAACATTTTTAAAAATTTAGTTGTGCATGCGACTGGGTGCGAGCCCGAAGTATTTCTTACGGTATGATCCGGTCTTTTTCAGCAGATGGTAAAGGCGCGGTGGTTTCTTGCTTACGAAATGCTCTTCTTAAAAAGAATGGCCGTGTATCCGCTCCGTTCGCTGCAAATATCGTCAAAATACGATAGTGTTCTGCCGCCTCTGCCACGTAAATTCTCTCCCCCGCCCACCTCTTGTGCTCTTTTAATTCCTGCATTTCAACCCCCCCACGATAAATGCAGAGGAGGAGCTTGGCGAAGGGCTATTCAATTTTCCTACGTTTCATTGCTGGCGCCATCTATTGGAACGTCTAGTAGCTCTTGAGCTTGGAACGCTCCCATGAGGTCCAGGCTCTTGCGAGCGCTTTTTGTAGCGAGAGCTACACTACGCTACCTCGGGCAGTCTTCGCGGGGTGTCCAGTTTTAACCTTCAGAGCAAGAGGTCGAACCGCACCCCCTTCCGCAAGCGCCCGGCACGGAGCAGCGGCCCGATGGCGGTGAGAGATAGGCGAGGAGGCCGTCACCGCAGCGATAAGCGCGCGCCACGCGGGAAGGCCAAAAGCCCACGTGCGGCGCAGAGCTGTGTGCGATGGAGGAAGACGGAACATCTAGCTGTGGTCGCGCGTACAGCGGCGAGGCTTAAACAACGCCGTCAGGCGAAAAAAGATGATGAATAAACAGAGTATTCATTGCAAGCATGATGTCTGTACATCGTGCGAAACCACACCTTGACGATGGGCCTGTCCAGGACAGTGAAGCTTTCGCGCTATCAACTAGGGTTAACCAAAGCTAAACAACAGCAATTTCTGTATTTCAAGTCAAAACATCTTATTTCTATGCGGATTTACCATTCCCTGTCGCAAGATCTATCAGCCATGTATATTTCATTTAAAAGAACACTCTGAATATATTGACGTATTGCCTGAAATATGCCGAAGGTTTTTTTTTTTTTTTTTTTTTTCCTCTTCTGAACAATGCCTACAAGTATGGGGGCTGTTTCCAGATTCAGTGGTTAGGAAAATATTTGCCTACATAAACCTGTCGTTCAAGTATTCTCTTAACTTTCGGCCAGAAGGCTGAATCGAGGGACAGGCAGACGGAAAGACAGAACGACATTTTCGGGTTTACGTATAGCCCAAGAAAGACTATCGGCTTTAATACGGTTTGAGGAAAGGATAAGAACTATAAATCCACGTACGCGGACAGTTAGCGTGCTTAGGTGCCTCAATGCGAAAAGTGTGGTCACAATTTTTTTGAAAAAAAAAAAGGGTACTAGGCTAACTACCAAAATACAAACAATTTCTGTGGGATACAGAGGCCGAGGGATTAGTTTATCGCGAAGTGTTTCATGGTGATGAAGTTTAAAACACCAAGAAAAGCGAAATATTTTGCGGTGCGGTGGTAGGGATGGCAGCCCGATATTGACTTCGTAAATTTTATACTTGTTCTTCGGCTGTTATTATAAAGTGCGAAAAAAAAAAAAAGAGTTATCCTGGACTAGCTCGTGTGCGTCAAATAAAGTCTGCTGGTGAGGGTGCCAACCAGACGTGGCATACAAAATTTTTCATAGTAATAATGTTTTGAATAGCGGTGATTTTAGCGTTAATGGGGCGTTAGAAAAGTTTCGCCGTAACTGTCCTAATGTGCTTTTAGCATTGTTAATTACATTGTGAATGCAAAGTGACCAGGTTCGGTTAGTTGTTATGTAGACTCTAAAATATACTTATATGCGCCGACAAATTCTAACAGAATACTAACAATCAGTAGCGGTGTTGCTGCGGGATATGCGAATAGCTCTACATTTGTTAATATTTACTTCCATTGGCGGCAAATTTTATAAACTAGCAAAAAAAACCAAGGTCTAACTACAGGGTGTTAGTATGGTAATCGGTAAATACCTGAATAAATATTACGCAACGGTCGGCAAAGATGTACGTTTGATGTACGAGAGAAGAGAGGTCATTAATATAGATAAGAAATTACGACGATGCAAAAATTAAAGGGAATAGAATGGCACGAGGCCTGGCGGGGCAGGAGTGAATAAAAGGGGCCAGAGCACTAATACCTGCGGTACATCAGACCAAACCTGACGGGGTGATGAGTTGCGACTTTGGCAGGAAAGGAACTGTAATTGATTACTGCGGGAAAACTCAATGAACTTTAATAAAGAAAGTCGATATTTTGCTTCCTAAACTGCAGCAGTGGTTTATTAGACTATTTGTCGAAGGTCGAAGGACTTCGAAGAATCTAAAATAATATGGTTGAAGTCATCCCAGCTACACAAACGTTTGCATTAAAGAAAAACAAATCTGGTGAGTTTTTTTTTTTTCTTTGGTGATCACGGTGTTCCTTAAGCACTCGTGTTATCTGTTCAATAAATGCTTTTGCTCGCTGTGTAAGCTTATCGGTTTGCTTAGCTCACAGACGGACATAACACGTCGTTGTGTCTGTGCATCTTATTTCCCGTACAGCAGTGCTGTTTCGACAAGAAGACTCACTTCCAGTACTCAGGCGTGCGTTTACCTCAAACAAATTTCCATATTTGCCGATAGACGCTCGGGGACATGTTGCGCAACGCGAATGCGCTGGGCGTCCTTATCACGCACAGAAAACGGGACAAGCGGCGTCTTGTTTTCAAGATGCTGCATACGTGCTTTTTTTGCCATTTGCTTTTCCCTCCTGCTTGAGGGGAGCTAGCTGTCATTCATTATTCTTAATTTGGCTCGCATTTATTTTTATTTTTTTCGTACCAAACCTCAAAGGCATGCAGTGTAGGTGGAACTACACCTCGACGTTGTGAACAGCCTCTCTGCTACGGTTTGAACATCCGTTCGCGGACTATAGGAAATAATCTTCCGCGATGTGCGCGCTCAGCGTTTGTCGAGAGAAGCCGGGGCGGCGGAAGACAGGAAGCGTCTTAGTAGCAGAAGCTGCCTTCGCACCGTCTCGTTCGCCCACTCCAACACAGGCGCTCTCGCTTCTTACGTAAACCTCTTAAAGCTCTGTGTAAACAGGCGGGCGTCGTGCCGCATCGTCAGATAGCTCGCAGTTGCGGCGTTAGGCCTACTCGCGTGCGTCGGCACGGGGCTACCGTCTTTGCATCGATCTCAGTGAGCTCGAGTGTTCTGCCGTATTGGGACAGCGAGGACAAATTAATGAATAATGCCACTTACTCCGCGCTTACAGATGGGGATTTTATTTTAAATATAAAATATTGCTTCCCGTGGTCAGGAAATAAGAAAACGAAGTTTGTTTAATTTTCGTTATTTCTATGTCGAGAGTAATATGATCATCATGCACGTGTTGAGAATGAGCACACACTATTTCTCAAGGTGAGCCGATTATTTATGGGCCGTCCTCTTAAATTAGTATGCACCGAAATGCAGGCGCACGCGCCTACGACGCCGTATATGGAAACTTCGCAAATGATGCCCATATCAGCCGGCAGGTGTTGTTAAACATGAAATGAAGTGTCTAGGGCAGCCTGCGCGTTAACGTTCCTGTGCGTGGGTGTACGCTGACGACAAGGATGCCAAATTAGAGACGGGGGTCAGTACTGCAACATGCGTTCACGCTGCACCTATTACAACACGAGAATAATGCCGCGGCGTGAGGCGCGCTCCTCCGACTTCGCGCCTCGCCTGGTATACATGGAATCGGGCTAGGAAACGGTACACGTTGTAAGCTATGAGGCAGAGCTGCGCACATATGGTACGGCACCGTTAGTGTTAACATGATACACACCCAGTTCAATTTCGTCAGATGCTCCATCACTTTGGTTTTATAGCGCGCAAATTTAACTGCGGGAACACCTGAGCGCTTCTTACAATGTAGTGAATGCAAAAGCGTTCGTGCATTGCCGCGTTTCACCGCCGGGAGGCATCTGGGGCAGAACTGAAACCTCTCCGTTGAGAGTTCCTTCGCGAGGAGATCGTGGATGGTATCTGCTGCTGGCTTCATGTCGTTCTTGAACTGTATTCGGTTGACACGCGTTGAACATGCGATAACGAGAGTATTTTCCGCAAACGTTGTGACGATGTGTTCATTGCCGATTGATGTGTAAACGCTTGGGCTTTGCGTTGTTCACGTTACCGTCGCGGGAGCCCTGCTTCCTTCTGCGACGCCTCGCTACGGCTTCGCATTCGCCGCTGCCCGCTTCGATGTCGTTGTCGTTGGCGATTTCACGGCTTGTTTCTTGGGTTCTATCCCTCTCGGGGTTCGTTACGCCGCATCTATTAGGTATCACAACTCCCCAGCCGTGAACTGCAGTGGTATGCAAGCCCCGTTTTAAACATGTTGATGTCGAACCTGACGACGGCGAAAGCGTGGAAGCTTGGGAATCTATGGCTATGCGTCGTCTCTCTCTACTACTCTCTGGCGCTTGTCACAGCTGCGGGTTTTACCGTGTTTGTGTTTTATTTACGAGGCAGGTGATATGGAGCCACGACACGCGTGCTCCGTTTTTGTGTGTTCCATTTCCTAGGCACGAGCCTCAATGTGCCTCAGACAAAGGGAACTTTTTTTTTTCGGGACGAAAGTTTCGTCCTGAAAAAAAAAAAAAGTGTCCGGGAGTAACTACAGTTGATTTCCCAAGCTGCGTGGAGCAGGGTCAAAGCCATACAGCCGGCGTAGCCAGTTACACCTGCATAGCGGGGGGACGGAGATGTCCTTCTAAGGCCACAACGCCTATTGCCGCTTTTCTTCAGCCCGCCTGCGTTGAATGCCACGGTCACTTAGACTCCCGTGTTGGACGGATTTCCTCAGAACGCGCAGCTTATGAAAGAAAATTTGAACTGTGAAATGGATTTGTGATAAATGAGAAGTCTCCCCGCGTAGTTACTAAACTAACAGCCTGCCAGGCAAGAGTGTCGCACATTAAGATCTTTCATGAATTAACGGCAGTGTATTTGCCTCCGTACGCTTAATTATCCTGATTAGCGAACGAAAAAAAAAAAACTTGCTACCAAAGCCGTGTAACTGCTTAGGAGAAACGAAGGTGTTGCGTTAATGCGTTAAATGAATACTCGTTCGGCTTGTTGTTTCACCACCGTCATCGGTGACGATCGCCACGATCCCGGCCGACTTCCCTCTCCGGCGAGGCAAATAAACGCGGCAAACGGAAGCGGCACAAAACGCGCGCCGCACTGCGCTCTTCTCGGAGAGGAAGAGACCGTTCATCTCGGGAATTACCGAGGGGCTGATTCGCGGCGAGCGCCGAGTAAGCCGAGTTAACTGCGAAATCCACGTTGCCTTGCGACCGCATGAATTGGGTCCCACACCCGGCGGCTCCCGCCAAAGCCCGGGCGCACTCTGGAAATCCGCTAACGTGTCCGTGACACATTTTAATTGAAAATCAACACTGTCGGTGGAATCCTCTTTTTCGTCCCTCGCCGTGTACGCTTGAAGGGCTCGCTCCCCGTAAATGAAAAGAAATTACGAAAGGGCGGATTCTCTCGAGCTCAAGGCGTGCCACTCGATTCTCGCCTGTTTTCTCACCAATCATGTGCGCCGTAGCAAATTTAACCATCGCCTAACGATAGTCAGGCAAAAATGGCAAATTACATGTGTCTCGCGCGGATCTAATTTAATTGCTTTTTGCTAACTTTAATAAGTGTTGGTTTTTACTTTTATTGCTCCATGTTCTTTCCTGTTAACTGTTTGCTCTGAAGATAAGTTTAAGCCCAAAGCTTGAATGGAAAGAAAAGAGTGCACTGATTTTTGAAAGTTATAAACAAGCCTCACTAACGAAAAAAGGCAAATGTTATCGCTGTTAACTTAAATTAATTTCTCAAATGTCATTATTCTTGAGACCCAAATCGCACGTCAGACTTCACTGTCATTAAACATCGTTAAGGTGTTCAGGGACATTATTTGCGTGGATTTGTATTGAAACGATACCGATGAGAACAGTTTGTTTCGACTTTCAGTGTGCGTCCTGAGTTAAAACCAGTGGGGTTGTTGCGAAGCACACACTAACAGTAGCAGACAAACATAAAATTCATGGCTATGCAGATTTAACCAAAATACTCTAGGAAGAATATTGCTTTTTGGACTTATGTAATACTGATATCAGAATTTCACCTATTCGGGAACTGTGTTGGAGGGCGGACATTTTTGAATGGAACTTATTTCGCGGAACCCATCAAAGGTATAATAAACGCAAATAAAAAAATGGCAACATCTCCACTCCATGGATGATGGTGAGGGTGCGGTGTATGGGGACTGGAAATGACATGCAAGTTGCACCCCGAGTGACATTCGATTTGCGCCAAGACCGTCATTCGATTTGAGCCGTAAGTTGCACCTTGATTATTCCCTAAATGAAACTACAACTCACGGCTCAAATCAAATTTCGCTTGATTTTCGCTTGATGGGTGTGTGCGCTCGGATGGACGCGGACGGACATTAGAAGGTCCTACTCCGCACCGTTACAGGCGAAGGAGTAAGCCGTTTCACTCTCGGGTACTAGTTCACTGTCGTAGCCCAATGGGTAAGACGACTGACACTAACTCTGTCTGGTCTACCAGACACAGGCTCGAATCCAGATGGTGGCTGTGTGATTTTTTGCGATTGTGAATGCTATGCGCACGGACGCGGACGGAAATTGTATGGTCCTGAGGTACTCCGCACCTAAAACATTCGTCTCTATTCATAGGATAACAAGCTTCGGCTACTAATCTACCGCAACTGGACGGGTGTCGCTGCTTTACGTTCTTTCTCGGTCTATGATTGTCGATGGCGCAAATCGCAAGTGCATGGGGTGGATTTGCGGGCGACTTTCTCGAAAGGGAAAGATGAGAGCAAGGTACGATGGGGGCTTGCAAGCGTGAAGGCAGATACATCCGGTCGCAATCGATGGTCGATTCTTTGATTTCTGCGGAATGCGCCAGCTTTTTTGGTCTGTTTTGTTGCCAATTTTATTGCCCCTTCTGTTGTTTTTTGTTTGCTTGTGACTTATGCCTAGACGCGACTGGTTGTACGTGGGGGCGTGCTGAGCGGAGAGTGATGCGCCTCAGGTACTTTGCGTGCAGTTCTGCATCGCTTTCAGAAATGAGAACAAAACAAAAAAACTTGCGGTCCATTACTTTACCAGAAACAGTGAGGAGCAAAAAAAATGCCTTGCTTGTTTTAAAGTTGGCAGCAGCATGCATTGGAGCCCCAGAAAAATAATCTTAGGCGTCCCTCTGAATTTGCATCTGAGCGTTTACCTAAACTCCTTCTATGTATACCTATACTCCACCTATACGCCATCTATAGCTATACTCCATCGAAAAACCTTGTTAAAGCACGGTAAAACCTATGAAGCATGCAGCGGGTGGTGCCGCGATCTGCCGTTCTCAAAAGTGCTCTCATTGCATTTTCTGTTCCTTGATTCCATCACTAAAATCGCATTTTTGGCGTATATCGGTGTAATTGACAGCCTACTAAGAAGCCTAATGCTGTTTTTGAAGATCTTTGGTCTTAGTACTGCAATTTGTTTTTTTTTTTCGTTCGCCAATACAAAAAGTTGTAATTAAATACGACGACAGGTTCAGATTTAGAATAGGCTTTTTACCGTAGCGTTTCGCAATTTTCCAACTCTCATTTGAAACTTAATTAAGTGCGCGGTTCGAGTAATGTTTGCAATAATCGTTGTAGCGTAGTTACGGAGAACTGCAATTAAATGGGACATTCAAGTGAAGTTTAGAATGGGCTGTTTGTTTGGCAAACGGCGTTTTGAGGTTTCCCCCTGTTTCATTCATCACCGATGGTATTCGCCCGTATGGAAGCAACGCCGACGCAGTAAATTGCCTGCTTTTAGCTTTCTTTTTCAGTTTTAAGTCTTCCCTATTGTTCGGCGTTCTAGCGCGAGTCTGGCTGACGCCGTCCGTCGCAGCGAGGCAGCGTTTTCTCAAGGCCTGCAAACTGGCTTTGAAAGCAAAAAAAAAAAAAAAAAAAAAAAAACCCGTACATATGAATACTTATATCGTTTAGTGGGGAGCAATCTGATATTTTGCCGGATTGGGCTAGACCTGAATTCGTATTGGCTGAGATGTGGCTAAGTCTCATAACGAAAGATGCACGAGCGGCGGCAACCGAGTCGGTTGCCGCCGCTCGTTCTGGCTGCGCATTTCGGTCTAGCCAACAAGTACAGGCATAAATGAACTCTGACTGGGTAACCGCCAATGACGCACTTTCGAGCGCCAAATTAGAACGGCAACTGCATGCAATCTTTGACTAACGTTGAAAATAGGTTTTTTACCTTATTAGTTCGCGCATTCCCAGCACCAATATATAACTTCAATTAAGTGAGACGTTCGAGTAACGTTCAGAGTAGGCTTTTCCGCCGTGCCATTGCGCTTTCTCAACGCTGATTTAGATCTGCAATTTAGGTGCAACGACCGAGTAAGGTCGAGAGTGGGCTCTTTCTTTTAGCATTTTGCGCTTTTCATTCTTCACCGTGGTCGCTCAATCGCCGGGAGCAATGTTTTTATATAATACCCATCATGCAGTACCAAAGAAGGTGACCCCACGAGGAGCCCTGCTGGTCGATATCACATCCCCAGAGTTTGAGTGCTACCAGGTCCGCGGGTTAGTGAGGGACTCTGGGAGATCTACGGGCCGGTCGTCTGCTAATGAAGAGACTGCGGCACGACGGCCCGGAGCACTGGAGCTGTCTAGATGATAAAGTTTTCTTTCTCTCTCCACCCCTATAGCAAGAGACGCTGCACTAGATGGATACAAACCTGTTTTAGAGGCTCTCTCGGACACGAACAGCGCTCCCTCACCCGAACAAGATCTGGCCTCCCTGGTGTAGCATTAGGCAAGACCTCCCAAACGGAGCTAGAACCGAACGCATGCCCTCGTTCCCCAGCACCTGCAGGGCACCCGGCATGCATGGGCTTGACCGGGCCAGTGATGCAGCACAGCGAGGTAAGAATCCCTGTGTCCGGACAGACCGCCGCTGGAACTTGAACGAGGCTATGTTTAACACTGGGACTGTGTCGAACGGGGGTAGCTTAGGTGCGCTAGAAAAGCTCCCAGGCGTTGCGTCGGGAATAATAGGGCGAAGTGAGGTTAAAAGAACAGGTGAGGGTAAAATGTGCTGTTGGGCTAGTTGGTGCATTTGGAATTACGAAAACTGCGCTAAATGGACATACAGAGGAAGGAAGACAGAAAATGCGCATCTGATATTACAGACCTACAGGAAGACAGATATACGCATTGTCTGTCTTCCTTCCTCTGTATGTCCATTTAGCGCAGTTTTGTAATTCTTAACAGGTGAGGGCTCTATGGAGTGCTCGACAGTCGACAGCATGTATATTTTGTGTAACGGGTGGTACGAAGAAAGGGAGGAGGTCGGGCTATGCTTCTTGAACCAAAAAGAGATAGCAGGGAATGTGGGAAAGGTTCAACAGAATTAGTCGAGTGTCACCACCGTTGTGATCAAGCTGAATAAAGTGTAGTATAAGTATGCACCTACATCTGCTGCGATGAAGAGGCTCTTGATAGTTTCCACGAAGAGGCATAATCGCGAATGAATTAGGTAGAAGCAATGTACACAGTAGCGAGGGTAGATTTTGACGCTGAAGTACAAAAGCTGCAAGTGGTCGGAGCGACGTTCACTGGGAAACATCGAAATAGGAAGTCGGAACAACCGAGGGCATAAACTGGTTTGATTTACGGAGAGAAATGACCTGAAAATAACGAATTCATTCTTCTGTAAACGAAAGAATACAAAATGAACATGGGAGGGCCCGAACAGTGAAAGTAAAAACGAAATAGAATTCACTCCAAGTGCTAATGCAGGATGTTGCGCAAGGTGTTGAGGTGCTGGGCAAAGTGTAAAGCAGTGACCATAGGTTGTTGGGCACTACAATAAGGCTAAATATGAACAGGTAAACCGTGAAGTTGGCAGCAAGGAGGTAACCGAACTTTCAATCGGTTAGAGGCAATGCTCAGAAGTTTAGAATAACGCTTCCGAACAAACTCGCGATCTTAAGCAGTAAGAGTCGAATAAGGTCAACATATTGCATGACAACCTAATGGCGATAATCCGAAAGTCAGCAGTAGCTGATGGAGGACACGAACGCAGAAAAGAAACTGGTAAGCCATCTTGAACCCCCCCCCCCCCCGCCCCACAAAAAAAAAAAAAAAAACGTACTGCCAAACACAGGACATGAAGCTGTCAAGGGTGGAGAAGCAAGTCGACTTGGCTGAACTGTAAAAATTTATTAACGAACGTAAATTTAGTGAAATTTGTACCTACAACAATTTAGCAAATTTATTTAAGGCAAACAAAACTTCCCAGGGTTTGAACGTCAAGCACCGGGGCTATTGTTGTGAACGCACCAGGAGCGCTCACAAGAAACTCAACTCGCGACAGAAAAGTCTAGGTCTTCTTGATTAAAAAAGGAGTCATGCAGACAACTGTAGCACTCGAAAGTAGGAACACCATTAGTGCTGAGAAAACACGACAAGCAAAGAAGTGAGGCGCTGCCTTGTCGTCGTCTTCCGGTCCTGTTTTTCGTTTTGGAAGGATAAAGTAAACCCAATACCGGAAATTTCAAGGACGATCTACATTTTCTCCCCACATCCCTCAATAAAAGTAACCCAACGCAGAAGTCTCCTAACAATGCTGGAACTCCTTCAGCTGAATTTTATATTTGAATTCCGCATAAGCTTCCGTTGTCCTATCTTCCAGTCACTGCAATGTTGGGTTGAAGCGAGAGCCTTGAAATTTGCCCACTGGAATGCCGTATGCTCGCGCGTGCTTTCCACGAACTTGTCAAGGGCGTGTCATCACGTGCGTGTCTCTAGTCGGTATTCTTCCTTTCCCTGCTCGGAATGGGAGCTTGAAAATTTATTTGACCAGCTCTCGCGGGCATATTCGTGTCAAATATCGTCTCCTTTAACGGGCGAGCGCCGCCGTAGCAGGCAAAAAAAAAAAAAAAGGGGGGGGGGGGGGGTTGGTGTTTTCAGGCGGCCGAACGCACTTTCATGGTTACTGCGGTAGCGGAGGTGTAAAGGGGAGGAAGCTCACGTGTATGGCGATGGGAATAGCAATCGCCGTTTTAGCTATTTAAAGCGCGTGCGCCTCCCTCCCTCTCCGGGCACGCGACGGAAGAAATGCGGGCCAGCGGAATGCGCCGAAGCGAGC
Organism: Haemaphysalis longicornis; assembly: GCF_048455015.1. Lineage (NCBI taxonomy): Eukaryota > Metazoa > Arthropoda > Arachnida > Ixodida > Ixodidae > Haemaphysalis > Haemaphysalis longicornis. The sequence continues at coordinate 456,363,911 of NW_027526203.1, read as the reverse complement.
GCTCCTCGGCCCGCGAGGACTCCGAGGATGAGCGGCCGGCACGCGGAGCGCACAAATGGCGCGAGATGGCTTGGCATGTTTGCTGTTATGGCACCTTTTTCAAGCGCGGCAGCGGCACGACGGGCGCGGGCGATTTGGCACGCGATGCACCTCGTAAACAAAACAAGCGGCCGTGGAACTTCTCGCCCGCGCTGGCTTCCCCGCACAACATGCGGCCCCTGGCTCGCTGCCCGGCCCAAGACTGGCAGCCGAGCGACGCTGCTCTGCTGCCACCGTTATTACGTTCGCACCTCGCCCTAGCTCCGACGGCAGTCGAGTGCGCGCCTTCCAATGATCTTCCGCCACGCGAATAACACAGAGAAATCGCGCGAACAGTACAGAAGAACGCGAAGAAACAAGGAGCAAATAGCCTTGAACAACATTTTCCCCGCGTGTGGCGTCTCCGTAGCACATTGGAATTTCAGAGACAATCATAAAGAAAAGGGGGAAAAGCATCGCGCACATCGCTGTGCCGCTAGCTGTTGAAAAATAATAACACCGGCAAAATAACGGCGGATGACCTAGTTGCTCGCCACCTCTTTCCCCTGGCAGCCGTTCGCCCCAATTTTGCCTCGTTTCTTGTTGCTACACCAAGAGCGTAACCTTGAAAAATTAAAAGGATCTCCCCGAGCATGCCGCAGCTTTTTGTCTTCATGAGCCACACGTGTTGTTTCCGAAGCGAGAGGGCGTGTTTTATTAGTGCGCTGCCGCTTCGGAATAATCCACCGCCCACAAAAACAAAGCAGATCACTTAAGCCAAATGCGAGCGCCGCTTCGCGACGGGTTTAGTGCATTCTGAATCGCATTTGCCGTGCGCCGTTCCAATTGTTTTTTCGGCGACCTTGCGTTTGCGCTGAGAGGCCGTGGTTCAAGAAGAGTTGTTGAAAGGGGAAACAAAGGAGCGGGCAGGGGGATGTGATAAAACTGTTTTTCACGCATGAATAAAAAAGGAATAATTAATTGGCCTAGCTAAAACCGGCCGAACAAGGAAGCATGATGCAAAAAGAACGAACAAATTGTTCCAGTCACGATGTGATCAGTCCAAAGAAGCAAAAAAAAAAAACAAATGATATATTCGCGCTGTTTTGGTTCTGAAGAAAATGCGGTTTAGAAGGAACACATCGTTTACAACCACTGAATTTATTTAAGTAGTTTGTTGTTTCTGTAGTTACCCTCTCGCATTTTATTATAGTCGCGTGGAGGTGGCAGCGGGGACAGTCGCAGATATTAAGATATAGCACAGGATAGGATACTGTCACGAAGCCAGAGACGACGCAGTTGTCTTGAAGGAAAACACGTTTATTGGAGCGAACTTGTGCTCCCCTAACAACTCAAAGAATACACAGGCGGCGAAGCAGCAGTCAACAAAGTGACGTGTGCGGGCGAGCGTCGACGATCGGAATCCCGTGGCGTCTGCTCTGCAGGCTTTTATCTTTCGGCGCGAGTGTTTCTGGAACCGTCGATTTACATCCAGAACATTGCAGATCAGAAAAGATTATTCTGGGCTAGTGACGTTAAGACGAAACAGTGTGCTTATCTGAATGAGATAGCCCGTGCGGCATAAAAATAAAGAATGCAAGACGCCCTTCGCTTGACACAGATAACAGGGCCGGGCGGGGCCGGGCAGTAAAAACAAACAATAAATAAACAAACAAACACACACATGGTTCGCGGCATTACCCCCCCCCCCCCCCCCTCTAAAAGTGCATCGACCCGATGCTGAAACAAAAAAGACAGACCGAACAAACAACAAAAAATTCCGTCATCTTGCATAGTAAGGTTTCAAGCGAACCACGTGGACGACTTCGGGCCGCGTGCGTCGTCGTGATGTTCCGGAATCACCATCGGGGATCACCTCGTGGGTAAGTTGGCCGACACGTCGTAGAATCTGGTAGGGTCCGAAATAGCGTCACAGAAGCTTCTCACTGAGTCCGCGTCTTCGGATGGGAGTCCAAACCCAAACACGATGCCCTGCGTGGTACTCGGCGTCTCGGCGTCGGAGGTTGTAGCGCCCGGCATCCACGAGCTGCTGGTCCGTTCTACGAACTCGAGCGAGCTGGCGGGCCTCTTCCGCACGCTGAAGGTATCCTTGGACGTCGGGGTTGAGGTCGTCGTCTTCTACATGCGGAAGCATGGCGTCAAGCATCGTAGTCGGCCGTCTTCCGTAGACAAGCTCGAACGGCGTGATCTGCGTAGTCTCCTGGATAGCCGTGTTGTACGCAAACGTGACATACGGGAGCACTTCATCCCAAGTCTTATGTTCAATGTCAACGTACATTGACAGCATATCTGCGATTGTCTTGTTTAGCCGTTCCGTTAATCCGTTCGTTTGGGGGTGGTACGCCGTCGTTCTTCTGTGATCCGTGTTGCTGTAGCGTAATATTCCTTGCATCAGCTCCGCAGTAAAGGCCGTTCCGCGGTCCGTGATTAGGACTTCCGGGGCTCCATGTCGCAGAACAACTTGGCTTATGAAGAACTTTGCGACTTTCTGTGCAGTCCCCCTCGGAAGAGCGGCGGTCTCTGCGTAGCGCGTCATGTAGTCTGTCGCCCCGACAATCCACTTGTTCTCGGATCGAGATGTAGGGAACGGGCCCAGAAGGTCCATTCCAATCTGTTGGAAGGGCCTCGATGGGACGGCGATCGGCTGCAGAAGTCCGGCGGGTCTCGTCGGTGGCGTTTTTCGTCGCTAGCAGTCACGGCAGCTCCGCACGTAGTGGGTGGCGTCGAATGTAAGGCGGGGCCAGTAGTACTTCGCCTTGATTTTTCCGATTATGCGGGCTGTGCCGAGATGTCCGGAAGAAGGGTCGTCGTGGCACGCTTCCAAAATTTCGTCGCGAAGGTCTCCGGGGATGGCAAGATAATTCGTTCTCGTTCCGGGGCTGAAATTCGTCTTCACGAGTACGGAGTTTTTCATGCTGAATTCTGGTAGGTTGCGTTTGAAGCTCCTAGGCACGGCGACGTTGCATCCTTCGAGGTAGTCGATTATGACGCGTAAGTCGGGGTCGGCACGCTGCTGGGCGGCTAGGTCGCTCTCCGTCACGACTCCGAAGAACGCGCTGTCTTCATCAGAGTCTTGTGCTGGTGGGTCGACGGGAGCGCGGGACAGGCAGTCGGCGTCGGAGTGTTTCCTGCCGGATTTATAGACGATTGTAACGTCGAACTCTTGCAGGCGCAAGCTCCACCGCCCAAGACGGCCTGAGGGGTCTTTCAAATTGGCGAGCCAACACAGCGCATGGTGGTCGGTCACAACCTTAAATGGTCTACCATACACGTATGGGCGAAATTATGAAATCGCCCATATAATAGCGAGGCACTCTTTTTCAGACGCTGAGTATTTTTTCTCCTCTTTCGACAGACCACGGCTGACAAAGGCGATTACTTTTTCGCAACCGCTTAGCTTTTGGACGAGGACGGCACCCAAGCCTATATCACTGGTGTCCGTGTTCATTTCCGTTTCGGCGTTTTCGTCGAAATGAGCGAGCACGGGCGGGCTTTGCAGGCGTTTTTGCAGCTCGCAGAATGCTTTTTGTTGGTCGTTTTCCCAGCTAAAAGGGGTGCTATCTTTCGTCAAGCGTGTGAGTGGCTCTGCAATGCGTGCGGAGTCGGTCAAACGTTTCTCTGTATACAAGCGCAGTCAACATATGTATGCGGCGAAACGTGAGAGGGATGTGTCCGGGTGAGCAGCGCATGTATTCACGACAGCCGGTGGCAAACGTCAGGAACTATTAGCGCGATCGGCCACGCTGCCCGGAACGGCCGCCAAATTTATTGATGACACTCTGCGCGGGCACTTTCTACGCGTTCTCCCAGCGGCAGCTAACACAGGAACGCTGGGCTGCGGGCGCAGCATGATTGCAGCCCGCGCGGGGAACGAAGGAGAGATAAGTATTTATTTCGGAGCAAATAGGGCGCCCTTTGCCGCCCAACTAAACCGGAAAGAGATACGAGACATGTTATATTTCAGTCAAAGCAAAACGCTATTCAGACAGCAATCTGTTTTTAATTGGTGGCTACACTCTCTTTGTTCACTACTGCTACTTAATGGACTATGACCTCTCGGAGGCAGATGCAGGCTAGGCTCACTTCTGGGACGGTGAGTAAGTGGAATGCAGTGAAGGTGAGGTAGTGCACTGTTATTAAGGCGCTTGGGAAGGGCGAGGGGATAAGGGATCAACACCCCCCCCCCCCCCCTTTTATGCGCCACTGGGCCCTCCATATTTCAGCTAATTGCCAGTTCAATCTTTGCTGACTGTAGTTGGTTCTTGTGGCAGGCATTTGGCGTCCATACAGTCGAGTGTACGTAGTCATTTACATGGTCTGTTGGGCTAGGTCAGAGCCTGGTTTTTTGTGTGCGTTCGAGGAGTTGACAATAATGTGCCTTGTCGGCCCTTCATGCCTTTGTGTACTTGATTGATTTATTGTGGTGTTTAACTCGCCGACGCAAGGCAGTCGATGAGGCGCGCCGTAGATGAGGGCTCCGGATTAATTTTGATTACCTGGGGATATTTAACGTGCGCCGAAATCTCGTACACATGGGCGTTTTTGCTTCTCGCCTCCATCAGAAAAGCAGCCACCGCGGCCGGGAATTGAGCCTTTGTGTACTTGATATGCAAATGGCGTCGTCTTTTGAGTCGCCTCGCGAACGAAGCCTTGCGCTGTTTACAAAAACGCACGCAAATACACCATATCATTTCATAACCTTCTTACCATACAAGTAGTATGAAAACGTTGTATTTAGTATTTAATATCGTGAGGTCACCCAAGGCCAAAGAGCACCAAGGTATTACTTTCTTACCCACACAAATCGTTATGGTTTCAAATGTTACCGCTAAGCTTAAAATTCGTAAATAATGCGGCACGTACGCAAGCAAACCACTATCAACACAATACTTCTAGGCATACCGTAAGTTGTTCTTTTCATTACCACGTACCGGTTCACGGTGTCCATACACCCACTAGCGCCTTCGTCATTCGCAATCGTTGCGCCACGAAGGTGGTCGCCGCGGAAAGCTGTTCAGGCATAAAGGTACCCTGTCCTGAACTCTCCGAACGGGTACCTTCAACTAATGTGGGCGAGCGAAACGACGCTGCCAAGACATGGGCCCGGGGAATGCCACCACGAGCTGCCTGCGGAAAACTGTGATACTGTAATTGAGTTTATTTTAAAACCAGCAGAAATTACGGTTGAAACAGAAGAAGGTTCCAAGTGAAATGATAGCTGATTCGAACGATCCACAGCAGTGGGCTGAATATAAATACGCAGGGGCACGATCGAGATGTAGTCTTCATAATGCCGGCTTGCCTTTGGATCAACACGGGACGCAACAAGGACGCTACTTGCTCTACTACGAAGTGGTTGCGTCGAAATCACACTCCAGAGGGTGTCGTAAATCTTCGTGTACTCATTACTAGAGGCCGGATTTTCAGACATTCAAAAAGCGCGTTTTAGGCGCCAAAAATACGCAGGCAATACAACGTTTTAGGCCTCCAACGTCTTAAATATAGGGGCTATAAATTTTACATAAATGCAAATAATTTTAAACAAAGACGTGCGGGACCTGTATCCACGACAGGGAAACCAATTTTTCATCGTTTAGCAATACGCAAAGGCGCCAACCGTTGAACATAGCCGTTTAATTGTCCCATAAAACCGCTGGACTAATGGCGATCCATTGGATGAATTCAACGAGCGCATTGCTCACCTTCGTGTTCAATGGCCACTTTCGCTTGCTCGGGCGTCGCATATAGTGACACAGGCATGAAAAAGAATCCTTGAGAGCTGGGACTACTCAGCAAAAAAAAAGGTGCTACTGTATGTTTTCCCGACACAATTTAATTATGACACAACAAAAACATAGAGAGAAAATAAACGCAAGAGAGACGACAATTTATCGAGATATTAAAGGGGCCCTGAAAGGTGTTTTGATCACATGTATGAACTAGCGCAATCGTTAGATTGGATCGTCAAGGTCAGCTGTGCCAAGTATTACTCTTTTACGTGCAGCGGAAAGCTCACACTTTTGTTGCAAAGTTTGTTGCCCTTTTCTCACCCTTCACTGCCTGTTTTTGGACGCCGCCATCTTCACATGTCTACGTCATTGATTCCCAGATGTGCATCATGAGGTAGACATCCTGCTATTGGGCGGCTTTTTCACGCACTTCCGGCAAAGAGATGTGTCGTCTGCTCAGCGTCGGCTCGCCGGCTGATCTGCCAGCGGAGTGCCGGAGTGCTTGGACATTTTACGACAAACGAAACAAGTGTAAACAAACGCTTAACCGTTTGTATTGAATGCAACACAGCCATAACATGACATGGATATTATCTTACGTGAGTACGTACCATAAAGAAAGCGTCGAAGCCCCGTGGCACTTCTTTCGGCAATCGCAGAGAACGCCGAGCGGAATGCCCGGGTTTGACGCATACCTTTTATTCAACTTAAAAACAATCCAGAGATGCGTTTCGAACGAACACAACGTCACAACATGCGTTGCAAGTCTGAACCGCGATTGACAGACGATCGGTTGCTTCCTCCTGCCCGTCGTAAATTCGGCACTCACCTCGCGCCCGGTTTGCGGGGACGAACAGCAAGTCACTTAACTCTGGCGCGCAAGCCGAGAAGGCTTTTAGCCAGGCACACTGCACATACCCCATGCGAGGTTGAGTCGCACGTCGTTCGAAAAAGATAATCCAGACCGTGGGAAGCACTATCCACCCGCAGAAGTACAACGTCGCATTTCATCGCGAAACGAACGCGTCCAAAACACAGGAGGCGATGCACACACACACACAGCTTCGGTCGCTGCCTTGGCTTAGCGGCAAGCTCCGTTCGGACAGTCAGGGATGTTACGACGATACAGAGCTGCGTGAGGGCGACGTGCTAACCACTTGACGTATTAAAAAGCACAGGGGCAAAGAACTTGGTTGATCGGAAGCAAAAAATTTTTCCTCCATCTCGTGCTACTTGCCGCCATGTTGCGGCCTCACGTACGCACGCTATTTTGCTGCTAATAGAGAGTTTTAGTACAACGTTTGTTGGCTTTGCATACGCTAAACGCTAAAATTTTGCGTCTCGCTACGTAAACACCGCGAGGAGAGTTTTAGTAGAGCGTCTCATCAGTTTTGCGTAGCGACACGCTAATGCATACGGCGCCATCTGTCGTATGTTTTGCGAAATGACTCGCCGGCTGATCTGCTAGCGGAGTGCCGGAGCGCTTGGACATTTTACGACTACCCAAACAAGTGCAAACAAACGTCTTCCCGTCAGCGTTGAATGCAACGCATGGGTGCAGCTTGTCAGAACACGGGTCTCGCTGCTCGAGTGCGGCGCTGGTTTTCTCTGCGCCTTCCCGTTCATCGCCACTGATAAAGCGATCCGATCCGGATGTTTTGTGCACGGGTTCTGTGACGGTTTAAAATGTGATTTTCACATGCTGCTGGTAGGAATTACCACCGCCGCAAAATAAAACCCGGCACCAGCGGGGCCACATCTGAGACGGCTTTTTGGATAAACAGTGCGCGGTGCATCAAAGGGAACGTACGAGCGCATGATCCTCCCCGTGCGGCTGCGAGTTCGCCGCCGATAAAAAGTCACGTGCCACCGATAGCAACTGCAGCAACGTACACCGCGAAAGGGCAAGGCCAGGCCGCACACATGCGGCCAGGTCTTTCGTTCGCTTTTCCAGCCTTGAGCGGAGGGCGGGATCCATGTTCATGGTGTCAACAAAGATGAGAAAGCCGAAAGAGCTTGCCCGTAGCAGACGGCAGTCTGAGGAGCGCACTAGCGGAAGTACGTCACCGCTGAGGAGCGCAGCATCATGGGAGGGAAGGCTGGCGCGCCGTCAACAGCGACGAACAAGTTGAAAGGAGGGGGAAATAGGGGCGACGATAATGCGCGGTTTTTGATTTACGATTTCTCAGCTAATACTCATCGCTTTAACAAAATTCTTGCAGGAGGAGATTGCTAATACATTGCTTTATTTGGTTACACGTACATCCATGCATCAGCTGAAGGTACTTCAGGACCCCTTTAACATGCACTTACGTGAGCCCTGTTGGGTACAACTCTAGCAATTTTCTCACATATAATGATATTGTCCGAATTGTTCAGGCAAGAGGTCCCAACCCTCCAAGCATACTTCCAAACATTTGAAGAGCTTTTTCAAAATGTGTTAAGCAACTGAATAGATTTGGGATGGAAAAGCTTGTTTTAGGGCTCGTCGGCAGCGCGAATGCGACTGCACTTGTTTGAAGAAATCTGCTTGAAGAGAACGCGGAACGTAATCTAAGAATCACTGTGAAAATTGTGGAAACAATAGCAAACTGCCACAACCCCCAGATTTTTGGATTTAAAACTGTGCACCTTGTTACTGGGAAAGAGAGTCCCATTCCACCGCTGCTAGCGGTTGTTTTCCAGGAGTTCGTAGAACTAGAGTACTAGGTTGAACCCCATAAAGTTCTGAACAGCCAATGTTGCCCCATAACATGAACAACAATATCAAACTTCAAACGAAATGAAAATTGAGGTTAAATAGCGTTGATATACACTCTAAGAAAAAAGGGTGTGGTAGTTTCTCCCTTAAGGGTGGAACAGGAATGTATCATATATTTCTCCCTAAGAGGTAGAAAGATTCTCCCTTTAAGAGGGAAGAGCGCGTTTCTACCCCTAAGAGTGGAGGAAGATTTCCCCCTTTCGCGAGCTAATGGAGGAGTGTTCCTCCCCTGGCAGCGTCACCCAAGCAAGGCTTGTCATGCGAGAAAGGCCTAGCGAGCTGATCGGTTTGAGGATCGAGGAAGTACAAATACGTAGGTTACCGTGGTTGTGTGCGCTTAAAATGCGCTAAAATAACAAAGAAATTACCTACCGAGCACCAGAACTGCGGTTAGCAAGCGATGTCGCCAATTGTATATGAGCGACTTCTTGCATTCGTCTCGCTGCGCGCCCCGCCTACGCGTTCAGAGCGAACGCGCCGCCGTAAACAAAGTAGAAGCCATACCGATTGCTTCCAAAATGCCGCCTTTATTTCCGAAAGACTCGTAACAACGCCGTTCACCGCACTCGAGATCACAAGCATCCAGTGCGGCCGTTTGAGAACAACCAGTTGTTGTTAGTCGTCTTACCTTGCTACAACCGATGCATCAAAACACGGATCGTCTGCAATCTCAGCGCAAAGGCAATGCAGGCAACACGAAAAACGTAACCGTCGCTGTCGCAACCATCGCAACGTCGCAACCGTCCGAGCGAGGAGATGACAATTCTCGCCCCCTGGCGTGCTCGAAGTAAAGCAACCGTAAACGTTTTAAAATGACCGATAGATGACGCAAAAAAAAAAGTAGGGGTGGGGAGGGGCTACTAAGCATCACCATCAGTGGGCAATTACATCAAGGCGTCTCCTTGGTTTCCTTTATGGATAACGTATATTATTACAGCCAACATCACAGAGGCCGCATGTGGGCGGGCACATATTGGGAAGAAAAATAGCACAACACAGCGACATTAAAGGCACTGCCAACGCACAATACACGCAACACACAACATCGCAAGCATAATACACCACAACATATAGTACACTTTACACATGTCCGCATGATCACAAGCCACAACTAATCCTTGAAACGGCGACAAAGTATTTATAACCCTGATCGCCGAGAATGCAGGTAGGAACAGTGAGATCGTTGCTTGTTTCGATACCCCACGGCAGTGCGTAAGCCTTAGGTGGGTTTTGTTATTTCATCAAATGTAACCCGTGCAATTGCAAACTTTTATTAATTTGAGGTTTTGTAAGAAGCAGTAAAATATCTGAAAGAAGAAAAAAACGTTTCACGAAACAGTGCGGCAGGTATGTTTGGGTAATGGCACTCATTGCCTCTCATTCGCTCTTTTAGCGTAGAGCGCAACAACTGGTCTGACAACCATTCAGACAAGATGTTACCAAATGGGGGCCTTTTGTGTTGGTAACTGATGCGTCAATATGCTGCGGTCCGTGCTCGTTGATGAAAAAAGGGGCAGTTTGCTATCATCGCTGACCTCTTTTACCCTTGGGCGTCAGTATAAAACGTCCACAAATGCAGTGGTAACGTTGAACAGGGCGCAGGCGAGTCGCCCAGAGCAAGCATGCAGCGGTGCCCACAGAATGTGCTTCAAACACACGGCTGGCGAGCCGTGCGTTCGGGCACATGGTAATAATAAAAAAGAAAGACAGCGAGAAAACAAGCAAGCAGCACACCGCAGGGGAGGTGTTGCTCATAGTCGTCGTATGCGCCCGATCGGCGAAAGCCACAGTGCAACGATGAACGGTTTCGTTTTCGGCGTCGGCGCCGACAGCAGATTGCAGACGACAGGGGAGAATATTTCCTCCCCCGTTTCGGTGTTTCGTAGAGGCCGTACAGAGGGCGCTACGTGCAATTAGCTAAAGGGAGAAGCTCGCTTGTCCGGGGGAGAAAACCCTCGATTTCCTCCCTTTTTCTACCCTTTTTTCTTAGAGTGTAATGGACAACTAAAGGAGTGACAGTAATAATATCTCTATCTGTCTACCTATCCCCGTTCAATTTCAGTGGATCCTCGAAAGGTCTAGGAGATACGTGGGCGAAGACGCGCTCGTGACGGACAGTGAAGATAGGCTATTGCAGTAATCGCGTGAATAAACGGGCCCTAAGGCTTCGCTGACGAAACTCCGAAGCATTGCGCAGGAAAATAGAAGCCAAACGCAGAAGTCCACATGCAAAGCGAGTGCAGATGTTCGACGTGGGAAATAGGGAAACCGTTACTCCGCAACCCGTTTTGCTTTTCACGTCCCGTTTGTGGTCGCGTTTGGTTCCTTGGCGATCTGCAGCCTTTGCTGAAGCGAAATCTGTGTTGTCGCGACGCTGAAAAGGAAAATAGCCGACGCTCGTCCATCTGCCGAATACAATGTGCATATAATGAATATTCCGTTCGGCTTGATATATTCCAGAGCTCCTTTACTTTGTTCTCTAATGAGTTGAAAACTGTTGTAGCTTAAGTCCTTTATGTCATTCCAAATTTATATACCCTATGTATTATGTGCAAACTGTTCTTGCTTGCTTTTCACTTTTTCTTGTTTTATGTTGCTTGAATATTTGTACGTTTTAGTGTCAGTGTTGGTAATGCTGAAGCTTTCCCCCCCCCCCCCCCCCTTTTTTTTTTGGAACTTCCTAATATGTTGTTAGAAAACCTTGGTTACATACGTATACTCTATGTCATGTTGATTCAATATTTGCTTGTATAGTTCCTATTTTTCACATCTACTGAACGTTTCGCTGGCCGAGTGGCATGGCTTGCAACACTAAGCCTGCCTTTTCTTTTTTGACTTTCTGTTCTTTTTTTTTTCCTTTTTGCTTTCTAAGATTTCTGTAACTATTTTTACTTTATTGTTTATGTCATACATATAGTTTTTGTGTGTTGTCTTGTCTTAATTGTAGTGTTTTTTTTTTTTGTATGGTGTACCAGTACCAAGATCCTAGGGTTGTTCCTGGGCACCGAAAATAAAGGTTGATTGATTGATTGATTGATTGATTGATTATTATTATTATTATTATTATTATTATTATTATTATTATTATTATTATTATTATTATTATTATTATTATTATTATTATTATTATTATTATTATTATTATAGTAATGTTGACTAGTCACTCTGTCCGGAACTGTCGTTTATTTATGAGAGTGTAAACGTTTCTGACGTGGTCTTAGTGTGGTACATTCGGTTTATATGAGCGCCAGGTGTGTGTCGCAGACCAGCGTAGCGAAGCCGGCATGTGCATGGAGCTGATTGTCATTTCACCGACCTGAAATGTACTAACAACGTCTCCGTAGGCAGCGATTTCCTCAGATGGCCATGCTACCGCTTTACACAATGGTGTAAATTGATTTTTGTTTGCTCCCATAATCTAGCGGAGCACTCATACCTGACAGCACGTACGTCAGTTACGCTTGCCAATATCACACCACGGATATTGATTACTACCCTGGACAAGCAACGTGGTGCAAATTTTACGATCATTCTACGAAAGAAGTACTGTGGATAATACAAAATTATACCCGGGGATCAGCACCTGACAAAGAATTTAATGCTGGGTCCTCTTGTCCTGAGGTGGGCGCTGGCGAACATTCATCATCTGCTGCATCTATCCTCCGCGAGCAGCGCTGCAACGGGTTTGTAGAGTAAGCCGCGTCGCCGACCAAGCGCTTCTTCAAAACATCACCACATGACACAGCGAGCCTGCAGAAACTAGCACAAACTATAATGAGGTGGCCTTATCAGATGCCACATTCTTCCAACAACACCCCTTATCGTTTGTGAACTGCCTACCTTGTACTTCAAAAAATGCGTTCGCCGAGTAATCAACTGTTCCTTGAAACTGAAAAAAAAAATGAAAGTGAACACGCAGCTTGCGTGCGGGATTGATTGATTGTAGGGTTTAACGCGCCGACGCAACGCAGGCGATGAGGCGCGCCGTAGTTGAGGGTTTCGGATTAATTTTAGCCACCTGGGGATCTTTAACGTGCGCTGAAATCTCATATACACGGGCGTTTTTGCTTTTCGCCTCCACCAGAAAAGCGGCCGCCGCGGCCGGGAATCGAACCCGCGTCCTCATGCTCAGCAGCACAACGCCTTAGCCACTGCGCCACCACGGCGGGTTTGTGTGTGCGATTACTAAAACGTTCATTTCTCGACTTCGTTCCGCATTCGGCAAAAACTGGCGTCCCCCTGCCCCTCCCCATGTCCTGTGAAGCGGCAGTGCATTTCGTATCTAGGTGGTCTGGTGAGTCCTACCGGGCTTAAGTTTAGACGAACGTATTTAGCTTTCCGAAGAGGCAGGCTGGCTTTTTTTTTTTTTTTTTCATTCCCGTTAGGGTACTTTTCCGAAAAATATGCAGCATTCCTCAGTTACGGTCTCATTTAAATCTGGAAACAAAAATGAATTTTCTAATTATCGACCGATTTCTATATTCCTGTAATGTCGAAAGGATTAGAAAAATAATTTGTAAGCACATTGGGTCCTTCTGGGAGAAACATTGCATTATATCACCGAATCAATTTTGCTTTCGAAGAGGTATGTCTAGAGAACTCGCCTTGCTAACTCAAAAAGAACACATACTTACCGGATTTGAAAACAAAACAAAAAATACGTTGGACATTTTTATTGATTTGTCGAAAACATTCGACAGGATAAACCATGAAATTATGTTAAGCAAGCTAGAACACTACGGTTTTCGTGGCGTTACTCTCGAACTTATTAAGTCTTATTTGAAGTTCAGGAAACAATGTGTCAGAATCAAAGAAGCTAGTTCTTCGCTAAGGAACGTAACAGCGGGAGTTCCACAAGGTAGCATTCTCGGGCCTGTTTTATTTAGTATTTTTATAAATGATATACAGTCGAGTCCACTTATAACAATACCGGTTTTAACAATATATCGGATATAACAATGGACAGCCGCGGCACCGTCAGCTTTTCATTGTATTCTATGGCAAAATAAACCGCTTATAACAATGCTGTCATGATGCAATATCGGTTATAACAATTAAATGTGGGCACTGGAACCAACCCTGAACGAAACAAAAATGCAAAAACGCTGCGACAATGCCACCCCAACCCCGCCTATTGCGCAAAAGGGCATGAGAGCATACGCGCGGCGGCCAGGCGATAGCGCACTTGGCCTCGCACGCGGCGAGTGCGCGCCGAAGAGGCTCGCATCGGGACTTGCATCGAAGAGACGCGTCGGGACTTGAGGAGTTTTTGCACGCCGACGACGCAGTAGCAACAAATGAGGACCTCACCGACGAGGCGATCGTCGCTGCGGTCACCGGCGCGGAAGACGACAGCAGTGACGACGAGGAGGAACCGGAACCCATGCAGGTTGTGTCGCATCAGGAAGCGTTGCAAATGATCGACTCCCTGCGCGATTTTGTGTTTGCTAAGAACCTTCCGCTCGGCCACGCGCAGCAGTTGGACGCTTTGCAAAAAGATGTCAATAAGATGGCCAGTAAGCAGTCGAAGGTGACTGCTTACGGTTTTCTACCTGCTAAAAAGTGAAAAGTTTAAGCAACTTCCCCCTCATGATCCCCTCATTAAATGCTCTTGTTTGTCACGTTTTCTCTGTTATTTTCGGCATAACCCGCTTATAACAATAATTGGTTATAACAATAATATTTTCATGGCACCTCAATATTGTTATAAGTGGACTCGACTGTATTCAATAGTAGTGAATGTGCTCATTATGTTATCTACGCTGACGATACCAGCCTCTTCTTACAGTCTGATAATATAAATGAACTGTCGAACTCAGCCAATACGAACACCCTAAAAATAAACAGAAGAAAAACAAAAGCTGCAGTATTTTCGACTCCACAAAAAAAAAAAAAACCATTAGTTCGAATTTGAACCTATACCTTGACTCTGAGAATGTAGAGGTTGTAAAGGAAGTCAAAACCCTGGGAGTAACCTTCAACGAACAGTTACTTTGGGATACACACGTTCAACGCGTAAGAGGAAGCTTGGCGGAAGCTTGCGGTATTCATTCCAGACTGCGACATGTTATCTCCACCAGAACAAAACTGCTTCTGTATAACGCGATTTTTACCCATCACCTAAATTACTGCCATCTTTTATGGGGCACCACACCTCAAACAAATATAACTAAATTATTTTTACTGCAAAAGAAAGCGCTTCTCCTCATTGCAAACGTTTCTTACGACGCCCACACTACAGAACTTTTTTTCAGAATTTAAGGTGTTCCCTCTGTTGGGATGAAATACAAATGAGCTCTCCGTTATAATAATAAAGGTTTCCTGACTTTATCCAACCTTACACCACCTTTGGAAGTTCTGTATAATATCAGACATAAAAATCCCTGCATGATTCCTTTTTCACGTACAAACCATGAATTTCGCAGGCTACACTACTGTATGCCAGGTCTCCTAAATAATTTAGCAAGTAAAAATATCGCCATAAATATTATCTCCTCCAGAAAACGAAAAGAGCACGTTATACAAATGATAATTTGTTTATAAAACTAATAAATTTCCGTCGGCCATGCATGCTGCAATTATATTATTTTGTATGAATTTCTCTCCAAAACATTTTGTATAACGCAATTTGTTTTTTTTTCTCACCGAAAATGGCCTTTTAGTTTGTTACATGAACCTATTATTTCTCTGGCTGTATGTTTTAATACACAGGTTGCTTGTTCCTCCACCCGGTATTTTTGCCGCTTTTATGGGTGTGCATTTGTACTTAACACTGCAGCGGGTCTAGAGCTCTTACGTACATTAAACAAATATGTGTAATATTTTAATTAGGGGTATGTATATATAGTATGTGTGTGTATCTACTTTCTTATTGTCATTGTATATCCGAGAGTACATAAGATTACTTTTGTGCATTTTTATTTGTATTCAGATGCATACACGTATACATTATTCTTTTGTGTATGCTCTTTTTTTCCAATTCCTGTAAAACTTCAACCATTTGTATTTACTTTTTTTCTGTTCTTTCCTGTCAAAAAACGGGGCAGAAACCCTGTCAAACTGCTTCTTAGCAGCTTTTTGTTTCTGCCCTTCTAATTTCAACTTTGTACAAGATTACAATGCTGAATAAATGAACATTGAGAAATTCAGTTTCTTCCCGTCTTGCAGACCCTTTATTAGATGCAAAGCATCTCTTGCTCGGGGCTATGTCCGGCGTCCGTCCGTTGTCCGCACCTCTCCCCCTACACTATAAAAAAAGAAATAGTTAGCGGCACCCGGTTTCGATCCCACGACTCTCCGGCCGCAACGGGAGGTACGCGGCGCTCTTCCCACTG
Organism: Haemaphysalis longicornis; assembly: GCF_048455015.1. Lineage (NCBI taxonomy): Eukaryota > Metazoa > Arthropoda > Arachnida > Ixodida > Ixodidae > Haemaphysalis > Haemaphysalis longicornis. The sequence continues at coordinate 456,348,048 of NW_027526203.1, read as the reverse complement.
CGCTACAAAATCGAGACAGGAGCAAATGCTACGAACGCGCCTTATGTCCTTGACTCATTCAAACTACGTCAAGAAGCTACTGATACAACGAAGGCACGCGAAGCTGAACGTCAACGGAAACGACGAACTGAAAACTTTAGAGGAGGATGTTAGCGTCTCTTGCTAGGGGGGATGTCCCGCGTCAGTGCCCCGTCCGCAGCGCCTCTGATGATGATTGTGGCAGGATGCCCCTAGGGACTGGCCAACCAAAGAATCCATCACGAGATAGCTTCGTATTCAACCTCCGTCGTCATCTTCCCGTAGGGGAACCGCTGAAGACGAAGAAGGAGAAGACAAAGCTGCGAAGAGGAAGGCGTGTACGTTGCTCTCACCCCGTCCGCAGCGCTTCTGATGATGATTTTGGCAGGATGCCCCTAGGGATTGGCCAACCAAAGAATCATCACGAGATTGCTTCGCGTTCAACCACTGTCGTCATCTTCCCGTAGGGGAACCGCTGAAGACGAAGAAAGAGAAGAAGACAAAGCTGCGAAGAGGAGGGCGTGTAGGTTGCTCTCGCCCCGTCCGCAGCGCTTCTGATGATGATTTTGGCAGGATGCCCCTAGGGAGTGGCCAACCAAAGAATCCATCACGAGATAGCTTCGCGTTCAACCACCGTCGTCATCTTCCCGTAGGGGAACCGCTGAAGAAAAAGAAGGAGGAGAAGACAGAGCTGCGAAGACGAGGGTGTGTACGTTGTTTTCAGCCGGTTCACCAACGCTGACGGAGACTACCGATTCTACCACAGAGACGAACATCGACACGAACATTATGGACGAGTTTCGGCGCCTCGAGCACCACCGCCTACTCACCGTAACACAGCAGTACTTGCGTGCCTTTGCCACCGGTATGGAGCCGGACGTGGAATTCCCTCTGGCGCTACTAAACACGAGATCACTCAACATAACGGCAACACGCCAGCTGCGCGATAAGCGCGCATGCGCGTCTCCTCTCTCATCTCCTCCCCTCCACTCCATCTGCTCTATATAATAAACCGGGTCCGCGCGCCGCTTCATCAGTTGCTGCTTCGGTTGAGACACGCTGCACCGTCCGATGAGCTGAATGGACGCCAACAATTCTGCTTTGCATCACCACATAGTTCCCTTCGGGGAGATGGTGTAATTTTTTATTCCGTGGTTTCATGAACTTTCTTTTGTTCTTGCTATAAATCGTGAGTGTGCATATATTTAACGACGCAGAGCCCTGCACTATGCTCAACACTTTCGCGTGGCTCATCTTCCCTTAAAAGGCACAAGTGGTAGTCAGAGATTAGGATAATCACATCCCCTAGACAGATTTTTATACCACCTATATATTCGAAACGAAGCCGAATTCATTGTTTGCGCTGCAAGACACCAACCACTCACTGTGCCAGCATCACGTCTAACCGAGGCTACAATAGAATTCACTTGTGCCTGACATATTCGGGGGAGACCGTGCTGGTATGCTGATGCTGTGGCGGACGCCCGTAAGAACGGTCAAGAAGCGCGAAGAACCGCGTCCCTGGATAGCTTCTGTTGGGTTCCAGCACTATAGCAAGCCGCAACTATTTTGTGAGGTGCTCTAAACGTGCTATTTGCTTACAGACATGACCATAACAAGTTGTTTAGGGTGCGGAAAGGCAAAAAAAAAAAAAAGCGAAAGAGAGCCAAACATTGCTTGAGCCGCCGCTATCACCCAGCCAGCGCTCATCCCATAGACGCTGCGGAGAAGCGGCGGCAGGCGGCGCAGCCATCGCAAAGCTCGAGGCGTATACTTTCATGCCTGACACTGACACAGGGGTCAAACGTCCGTGTGTGGAAGTTTTGGCACACGTTAAAGATACGCAGGTGGTCAAAATTAATCCGGGGCCCTCTACTGCGGCGCTACTTATAGCCCAGGTGTAGCTTCGGCCCATTAAACCTTGTAATAAGCATTTAGAGCCGCCAACTTTGGCTTCAGCGAATGATTGTTTCAACTTTGGCTTCTGCGAATTATTGTTTCATTTCTTTCATAAGACTTTCGAAAAGCTTCGTAAGCTTCCTTCTCTGGTGCACTTGCTTAGGGTGTCGACCGCTGTTCCGGTCCCCTTTTCTGCCGTACTGCTACCACCTACTGCTCACGAATGCGGGTTTCGTTCCTTGGCCTTCAGTCATGACAATCATTGTTCCATTAGGTGGAAATACACATGGTCCAGATACTGCTGAGGTGTTGGAGTGTCGTAAACAGCACTACATGTGCTAAATAATCCCCGGCCCCACCAGTGTCCGCGTGATCACGTCGTCAAGACGGGCACTTAGAGTACACCATTTTAATAAAGACTTTTCCCATCATCATTGTTTAAGGTACATCAGCATCATGCCTATGAAAGCTTAATGACATGTCGTCCATGGTTCGCTGTTCCTAGCCGTATGCGTCGATGAAGGTATAGTAGCTGTTGTTTGTATCTTTATGAAGTAGTTTGTATATTTTTTACGTGACAACAGAACTTTGGGAATGGCAGTAAACACTGAAAATGGCGACAAATTTTGCGCTCCTGGTTGGATCCGAACCGACAATCTTGCATAGGAACTACTTGCGAACAGTCTCAGGAGCGTAGACTGCGCCAGCGATGTACTTGTTAACAAATATTTCCCAAGAGCGTCTCAGGAGGTTAAGGGCTTATAGGAAGCATGAAGGCGTGACGACTTGGTAACGCTACTTTTTGGCTTTTGTTTGTATCGGATGATACGAAAGGCTGGGGGTAGCGTGGAAGGAGTCGCAGGTTCGTTGAATTTGAGCTCAACACATTCTGTGCGTCCAGTCTTCGATAGCGGGATCTATCTTGCTTCAATGTTTTGTTGTTCCTTTTGCTTTGCTATCTGTGAAAGTTACAAAAAACCCCCCAAAACAAGCTTCGATGGGAATCAGCTTGAATAAAACGAACACAAAGGAAGAGGGAGATACACGACATTCGTTTTATTCAAGCTGATTCCCATCGAAGATGTACCAACTAGCACAGACCAAAACCATTCTGCAAAAAAAAAAACAAAAAAAAAACAAGTCGTCTCGAAACAATAAAAAAGAGTTCTAAGAAGATTGCCGAGTAGTATACCTGTTAGAACGCAAACAGCCATTCCCTAAGAAAACAATAAGATTGTAAAATCACGTGGCATATTTTTTTCTCTGGCTCATTCTGATAAAATGATCAGGAATTTTTAACCCGTCTCTGCTGCCTTTGCAGTGCCTCCGAGTTTGTTTTATATAGCTCACTGACATATTGAAGTTGCGAAGCTCCCTCAATTTGCTGTATCTCGATCGCAAAGGAGCTTATTCGCAGCCAAGTCTAAACTCTGCTTCCACGGAGATCGATTTTTCAGCCCGAGGGCGACAGAAGATCGGGTGTCCAATAGTTCCGCTTACCACTCGCTGTGCCTTTCAGTTTTAAGGCCTTGTGCAATACCAACAAGGTCGCATGTTCGGCTCGCTAAAATCCCATATGGAGGGAATCTAATCCAATTTGTAGCCGAAGAAAAGCTCCTCACCTGTGCCAAATCAATGTTAGCTTTGCGTTTTCCGTATGTGTTTAGACGAAAGGTTTAAATAAAGAGCGTTTATTCCACTAAGCGGTAGCAGCACAATATCGGCAGCAAGCACTTACCTGCCGGCATTTCACTATAGCCACCGATCACGCCGCTATACTGTATGATACCGTGGCATTGTGGTATGGTCTGATTATTTTCTGATACCCAGAAACTTTCAAGGACGTCATGACCTCCGAGTTGTCATATGCACATTTTTCATTTGCCTCTCCCATCTATCCAGCCAGGAATCTCCAATACCAGCACTGAATAGCGTAGGGAAAGGCGAGCGTGTTACGGTATCTTCAGATTAATGTCTGGACACGCCGTAGACAACACGAACCTGAAGGTTTGCCCCAGAGTATTCGCTATCTTGAAGCGCTTGAGAAACGTCCAAGGCAATCAAAAAGAAAGTGAAAGAACCAGCGGCGAGTAACGGTCAAGAGAAGATATAATCAAATAAATTCTTAGATATGTACACAATTGCCTTATCTTGGCTCAGCAAGACACTACCAGGCGCCACCTGGGTTTATACCCGGAGTAATAAGCTTCGCTTAAAAAGAAAGCAAGGGCCAACACCTTCCCGCTGCTTTTATTTCAAAGGCCAAGGACCAAGGTTAATTTTGAGGGCAATTTAACCGGGGTCAAGGCACGCTATTAGGTGTGGGAACTTTCATAACAAAATTGCGGTCACTGATCAAGTCAAAAGAATAAAATTGACGTTTCGGATCCCCTACGGAATCCTTCTTCACAATGACGCGAGAAAAGACGTCGTCGCGGTTTTCATGCTGTCCAGATGCGTCGTAATGATCGTGCGTAGATACCGGGCATATTGCCCTCTGTCCGGTTGATGGTATCTGATGTCGTTTGAATACAAAACGATTCAACGAGGAGCCTTATTGTTGCGTTTCTTTCTTTTGCGATGATTGTGGCACTGTCCCAGTCAGTTTGGTGATTATGAGCTTCCGAGTGTTCTGCGACAGCATTCGCGGTGACGTTCTTTTTGTTTACGTCACGCTGGTGTTCCCTGAGGCGTCTCGGGAACTTTCCATTTTGACCAACGTATACGCAGTCGCAGTCGCCACAAGGGATCTTGTAAATGACACCAGGGTACTTTTCTTTCGGGAGCTTGTCCTTCACGTTCACTAGCTTGCCACGAAGTTTTGCGCAGTGCACGTGGGCAACCCGCAAGTCATAATTGGAAAATACCCTGGAAAGGGCTTCGCTGACGCCGGCGACGTAAGGGATTGCCACTCTGGAGTGGAATGTTCGCCTCGGTGCATCTTCGGCAGGAGACAAAATTCGCTGTTCGATTTGCTTGATGAATTTCCGCGGGTACCCGTTCTGAGATAGCTCTTGTTGAATTTTCTTTAGTTCTCTATCTAGTTGCTTCTCCCCGGTGCAAATGCGCTTGGCGCGGGTTACCAAGGAGGAAACAACAGATGTCTTGTGGCCAACGGGGTGGCAGGAGAGAAATTTAAGGTACTGGCCTGTGTGGGTCGCCTTCCTGTGCACAGAAAAGGCGAGTCCATTATCTGTGCGCCTCACGAGAACGTCAAGAAAGGGCAGGCATCCATTTTCTTCTATTCAGGTTGAGGTTAACCACGACCCCGTTACAGAGGGGAAGTCACTAATAATAACGATAATAGCATTAATAATAAACATGAATTATGTTTATTGATTGTGCCGAGGAACAACCGAGATGGCTTAGTAATGGCGAACAGAGGGATACACGTTCAAAGGATTCGAAGGTTAATGTAGGCGAGATGCGACAAGATAAAAGCGGAAACAACGTAAAAGAGAACTTTGACGACGTGTATGGACAATATAAAAAAAACCAAGTAAAGAAACCTTTACATCGTATAGGAACAACATATACAGTACAAGCACAAAACACTACAGAACATTGGGTAATAACACTGCATACAATGAACACAAGCAACTGACACGATACGAGATAACTCCTAATTACATCCTACTGATAAGAGAGTACATCTCCACACTACATATGGACGTCTAAAGTGTCAAGAGAAACCCTTAAAACAAAAAAAAATTCGACGGGAAGCATACTTTGCAGAGAGGACGGCAACATAGAAGCAAGCAGAGTAACACGAGTCAAACTTCAACGGAACTAAGGAATATACAGTATGGCTCCATGTAAGAGAATAAGAGTGAGTGTGGCAGCGCGTGATAGTTTTGAAAGTGTTCGAACTGGAATGATGAGGTCAGGTGTTAAAAATATCTACGTCATCAGAATGGAAGAACGTGCTCTGCAGCCTGAACAGCGGAAAGTGCCTGTTACAGGCGCGCTAAGAGTACGAAAAGGATGACATTTTGTCGTGGTCTTCAAAGAAGCTTTTAACTGAATCTTAGAAAGAAGATCCGCACTGTTACTTTGTCCATGTAATACATCAAAACGATATCAGAGATCAGCCGTATCGCGCCTAGCCTTTCGATCAGGCAGCAGTCCGGAATACCGTGGTCGTGAGTCAAGTCGGTGATACTCGCGCGGAAAGCCCATCTGAGTATCGACAGCAACTTATTTTGCACTGTATAAATATCTACGCTGTTAGATTTGCTAACTACTCTCGGACAGCAAGTGTAACATCTATGAAGGCTACCTTAAACCTTCCTCTCTTGTCACACCGTAGGAAACTAGCACGATTAGTACTACTGCACAAAATTTACTATTACAATCCGGAATTACGGAGTCAACTTTTCTCTGCACCTTCATATATATCGTCTCGAACTGATCACCTTTATAAATTGTTCGTTCCGCAGTGCCGCTCGAATTTATTTTTCTACTCATTTATTCCGAAAACCATGACTGCATGGAACCACCTCCCCGCCTCAATTGCTAGCATAACCAATGTGTCTGCATTTAAAAATGCTATAGAAAAACACTTTTGTTATTCCGCGTTTTCGTTTTGTTTGTTTTTTTCTTGATTTTTTTTTCCGTTTTTTGATATGCTTTCCTGTGTTTGTATTATGTATTAACTCCACCCCTTCTGCAACGCCTTCGGGCCTTGAAGGTACAATAAATGAAATGAAATGAAATGAAAGTGTGTTTTCGAATTTTCCCTTCTTCAGAAGCAGCCACCGCCGCCATTAGAAATCGAGCTCGCAAACTCGTACTCTGTAATATCGGTGCCCTCTTTTCGCTGAGTTTCTACCTCAAGACAGCCCTGTTCGTGCTAACAGCATTGAGAAAACTGCTGCTAAAACCGTCTGATTTTTAAAAGGTAATATTCAACCTTTTTTGCCATAAGCTATGGAAACGGCGAACAGGTTCGCGCGTGTCTTGTGGTATTCTCATTGAAAGACTGAAATTCTATTCACGCTTGACTCGGTGCAACCGGTTTCGCAATAAGCTTTGATCAAACCCATTCCTACGAAGGTGATTGTAAAAAATCTTTAAATTAGTCTCGAAAACTCGAGAACGCACTTAACTTCAAAGAGCAAATTCCGAATGAAGTCCAAGCTGCACTTTTCTTCCGCGAAATGTTGCAGAAAGAAGAAAACAAGACAAAAAAAGCAACTGTCCCAGAGTTTCTGATTTCCATTTCTGCGTTACGTATACTGCGCGAGGAGTCTTTATGCTTAATCATGCCGTCTCTAGTCTTCGCTTTGCTGAAGAAATCGCTTCCGACCTTAGCCATCGAACCGAACAACGGTGTTCGTTTGCGCGCGCCCCGCGTTCATCGCCTGCACCGTTAGCAGCGTTACGAAATCAACAATCCTTTCAAGTTCACCGAGTCAGCGGGACAGCATCTGTGGCCGAAAGATGAGTCCGCAAAGCGGGCCGAACATAATTATATGCTCAGTCTGTTTGCCCATGCGACGACGCGCACTCACGTCCCGCTCGATTTTTGTGCTTGTGCGCGCACTGTCCACTGGATGTTCACAAAAGCAGCTTGCTCGAGCCGGGCCCCGATGTCTTTTTCCCTGTTTTCGAGAAGAACATTGCTGTAATCGTTAGGTCGCGTTATCCGAGCTATTTACCACACAGGGGGTTAAGCGCGCGTCGTAACCAATGAAGCCCGCCTCGTATGGGGTCAGACGTGTCCCAGTCTCGAACAACGGCGCTTGGAGTAATCGCTTACTGTAACAATCTGGCGGCGAAGTTGAGTAATAGGCGAAGTGGTTTTCTTTTCGTTATAACCTAAGCTCGCCGTAAGAGTATCCGATCTAATTGGTGGTTTCGAAATTGCTGAAACGAAAGTAACTGGATGATTTCTTGCTTTCTTTAACTCAAAGCAGATAAGCCAGATTTCCGTTTGGCAGTGGCACGGGTTGCACCCATGAGCAGTCTATTGGGTTGCACAACCCTATGATGAAAGATTTGATACGTACTGCGAACAAGGTATGAAGGTGATTCTCGCTGACTTCAAGGCGACCCTCTAAAGTACGAGGAATGCCTCCCCTCGACACTGCATGCACCTGCGCTTCATGTACTTCGCAGGACATCAAGTGACGTTCTAATGACTTCTTCAGCACTGCGGAATTTTGGGGAACCAGCGAACAGTGGAGGCGGCCCGGCACGCAGATGTCATTAGTACAAAAACTAAAGGAAGGCGCATTTTTGCGCTCAGTGCTACTTTGGACAAAAGCTTCAACACGAGCGAACGCAACTTATTGCGGTCCGTTGCCGAACACAGCTACGCATTTTTTTAACGCGAGGCGTCTTGCGCCCACAGAAAACTGCTCAATGAGCATAAGCTCATTGAGCGGTTTTGTGCGGGCACAAGATGTCCGGAACAGCTTTGGCTATCAGCCGTGCTCATCAAGCGTCCACAGAAGGGCGTCATTACCGCCAACAGAAAGCAGCGCCGCAGAAGCCAAAGGCGAGCGCTAGCCTGAACTTGTAATCGGGCGCAGCGGCCCTAGGAGTGTATATAGAAAGGAGGAGGTGCCCCGAGGAGTCGCTTAAGTCACCGCTCGTGACGGGGGCGGTCAAACTACTAACTGGATGGCATTCGGTAGCCACTGGCAAAGCTCTTAATCATCGAACCGCCAATCTCGGAAATTGCGAAACGTATTAAAACAAGTGCACTTTGTGCATTCAGATAAAAAAACTGATGCGATGTGCGTACCACGCAAATGCCCTGAAACGGGAAACCGTGGACGGAAGAGCCACCAATTGCACTTACCATGCGGTGGGTGTGTGCTTCTGTAGCAGCCATGTAAGCGAGGTCCTTGTCTCGCTCTCTCAACTGGCGTTCAGCGCGTAGAGAGCACGGATGGTGAATGCACAAGCTCCGTTCCAAAACTCTCCCTCGGCAACGAAGTAACGCTATCGCGCCTCATCTTTTACGACATGAACGCAGTTTTACTTTACAGTGGTTTTGTTCTTTTTTGACCCTTCGCTCGAGCCAAGGTTCTCAATACAGCCCCTCTCCCTCCTCCTTTAGATGGGAAAGCGTCATCAGCGTATCCGCCTAAGCAAAGCCTGTACGACCAGCTATTGTCTCCGCCTTTGACAAATTCTTCTTAACACCCTTCCTGACCACATAGCTGCGGACCGCGCCTCCCACCGTAGAGATCCTCACGCCCACTACCACCTTACCAGTGGCCACCATAGAAGAAGTGCTAGTGGTAAAAGAGGACCTCCGCCGCGCCACGCGTGCTCTGCTTCCACCGCGTTGAACTGACCTCCCCAGTGGGCTGCTCGCTGGGCAGAGGTCCTGCTGCGGGGGCTTTGAGGGGGGGAGGGGGGGGGGTGGCCTTATCCCCAGCAGTGACCCACGCTTGGCCTTCCCGCTACCGCGCGTCGTTTTCGGACACCTGTCCCTTTAGTACGCTTCCTGCGTCATAAGCTGACGCTAAACACCTTCGGTGGTCCCGCCCAGCACTTAGACACTGTTACACTGTTGTGGACCTGCCCAGCACTTAAACAGGCACGTCTGAAAACCTGCAAAGCTAAGTGCTCCATGCTGGGAGACCCCCATGTCTTAAGCGTTGGATATGACTTTATCTTATGCCGTAGGACAATTTCTCGCAAAAAATATGCTTACTGCGACAACTGTGGAGTGAGTGTGGAGCTCTATAGACAAAACAACACATCAAAAAGTCTCCTTGACACCCTTCCCGATCACTTAAAACCAAATGACTTACACGGTCTCCTCCTTACTTCTTACCTACCCAAATTATTAGGAGCAGTCTGAGACACTCTAATCTATTTTATATTGCATCCCGCTATTTTCCCTCGGCTAGTTTTTACCAATACTCTAAACCTAAGTTTCTCGGTACCCCTAGGGAACTGTGATGGATTAACAAGAGACGCTGACTTTCGTTCTAATTTTTTTTAAATGCGATAGAATGCCAGGATGCCCTACGGCATAACAGGGAGTTTTAAAGGTAGAACATTGCACCAGTTGCATGGAGAAAGCCCAGAAGAGACCGGTACTGGGGTCCCCATATCCAACGCTTAATATCAGGGGTCTCCCAGGATGGAACCCTGTGCCTCGGAGGTGTTGAATTCTGGCGTTTCTAAGACCTGAACAAGTCCACAACAGGTGTTCAACGTCAGCTTCTGGCGCAGGAGTCACACAGAAGGGGCAGGTGTCCGCAAACGGCCGTGGTATCGGGCAGGCCAAGCGTGAGTAAATGCTGGGGATAATGCCACCCCAACTCGAAGCCTCCGCAGCAAGGCCTCCTCCCAGCGAGCGATCCCACCGGGGAGGTCTGTTCCACGCAGCGCAAGTAAAGCACGCGTGGCGCGGCGGAGGTTCTCTTTTTCCACCAACAGTTCTTCTAGGGTAGATACTCGAAGGAGGGGTAGTGGCCGTGGGAGGTCTCTTGGGTGGCAGGTGCGATCTGCCGCAGTGTGGGCAGGAAGCATGTACCGGCGAATCCACAAGACACGGACAGGGCATAGGTAGGTGTCCATAATCACATGAATGCATACAGCCAGGCTTGTACACCGCGCAACGCGACGTAAATCCCGAATAGCTGCTGTTGAGTCTGTGAAAATTTCCAGCTTCACCCCACTAGTCACTGTCGATGCAAACGCCTGCAGACCATCCCCAATGGCAGTAAGTTCTGCTAGCAGGCTAGGTAGAGCAGGGAGAATCATCTCGTAGACGCAGCGTTGCGAAGGGATTAGTTATGTGGATAGGCCAAAACTGCAGCTTCCCTTTGACGCAGATGGCTCACAAAGTGGCCGGTGAAATCCCCGTAGTGACGCAAATTTCTCAGGGACGCTCTTGGAAACAAAGTAAAAGAAGTTGAGAAGAAGGTTGGTTGTAGGGGGGTCTGCTGGGATTCGAATCAGGGCCTCTGGAATGCGAGACAAACACGCATCCCAACACCAACACATTTTTTTCTGTATTTCCTTTTTTTTTTTAATTTTGCAAGCCAATGGTCCAATAAAAAGCGCCTGCCTTGTTTCCGTTGGCGGAAGCTGGAAAAAACGTCAAACGACAGCTCGGTAGTTGCAGCTGACTGACTATATGGACCTAATGAATGCATTGTGTCCATATACTTAGAAACGTGCGTTAGAGCCACCTAGAGAAATTTATGCGAGTAACTTGAGCATGCTATATACAGCAGTAGCACAGCAGAAAAGTACGTTCTCGCTGAACGTCTAACTTGCTTGGCGATGCGAACGCGCGTGTGTGTTACGGCAAGCCAAAGAAGAAAAAAACTGTGGTTCATTCCTCTGTCATAGGAATCGGTAAAACACGTAAGTGAAAGTTGCACCAAAATCTGCAGCTAAGCATCTTTTGCGGGTCGGCGGCTGTCTTGTGGCCGTGGTTGGCGATTCACGTCCTGCTGGCGGATCGCTTCGGCAAAGGTGTACTGGCATCACTTCCGTGACAGATATGATGTCAGTAAAAAGGTTGCTTCCCCGCAAGAAGACACTGTGTGCAGGGGTGCACCCTCTACAGGCCGCTTGCTTCGTTGTAGTGGCGTCACTTCCGTGACGAATATGACGTAGGGTGAAATCTTTGTGTATCCCCAAATAATACACTTTAGTTTTAAAAGAGGCAAACAGCAAAGTATGATGAAAATAATGAAAGGACACGTTCAGCGATTTCTCAGTAAATGTTTCGCATTCTATACATTATCTACAAGGAGTGAGTAGCTGTCCTCGTATTTTTTTTAAATAAACGTTATACAAAAAAAAAAAACCGGGCCATCTCCACTAACGTGAAACCTGGGTAGGGGTGAAATATCCAGTGTATAAGTGTATGATGCGGTTTCAATGTATGTGGCGGTTTCGAAGTAATGATGAAGTGTATAATGCGGTTTCGATGCTGAGCGTTCGGCGTCTTATGCCTTGGCGCCTTGGCGTTTTTGCCCACCGAGATGAAACCGTTGGTGGTAGGGGTCTACAGCTTTGCTGAAGAAGTCTGGTATCTTAAAGCACGAAGGGATCTAGCGCGAGACGTTGGAAAGCGAGTGTCCCTGTGTGTTCTTTTAGTACGCGCTTGTGCCCACGGTGGTGAAACGTTCGAGCGCGAGGTGTTTTCTTTTAGTACGCGTTACGTTATAGCATGAGGCGTTGGAAGACGAGTGTCCCGGTGTTTTAGTACCGTGACTACATGAGACGCCGTCAACCCGAGCCCCTAAGGTGCTTCGCCCCTAGAAAACCATAACCCATTCCCTCCCGAAACGGGGGTGCAGGTGAAGCTTGACTTCAGGGAAAAGGGAAACGACCAAAATCGAAACGCAATGGCAGCAAAACGAAAGCAAAAACGCTTCAGCCAAAATAAAAAGGCAATGGCCGAAATGAAAACGCAAAACAATCGATGGACCAAAACAAAGCCCTTTCATTTCGCTGACCTTTACCCGAATTTCTGTGATTATCGGGAACGTTCACCTCCTTCAAGGGCTGCCGCTCTTCCGCGGAAAGAAGCACGCGCGGCCTACCCATACTGTGCTAGAAGGTGAACTGCCCGACCAGAGAGAGCAACCTGACCTGCAATGTGGCGTAGTGCCAGCGACGGCGATGATTGGCCCCCATTGCGGCGTGACATAGCGCGACACTTGTGCGCGGGTGCCCGCGCTAGCTGCGAACGGCGAACGAGAGCTACGCCCTAAGAGGACGTGGATAAAGTTGGCACAGTCAACACTTTATCCCTGGCCAATTCTTCGGAGTGGGCATGTGCCTACCACTTCAAGGGTGTCATCATCATTAACATCATCCTCGTTGTCGTCGTCGTCGTCATCGTCATTAGAGCACGTAGGTAAAGGTGGTTTTGTCGCAAGCGTACCCTATCACCGACGGCGCAAGTCAGCCAATACAAACCTCTCTAGAGAAACTACACCATCCTGCCCTTTTTGCAGGTGGGGTTATCTTCCCACATCTATTATCGTGCCTCGATCCCGGTTAAATTGCGCTCAAAATTAACCTTGGTCTGTGGCGTTGGAAATCAAAGCAGTGGGAAGGTGTTGGTTCTTGCTTTCTTTTTAAGGGAAGCTTATTACTCCGGGTATAAACCCGAATGGCGCCTGGTAGTGCCTTGATGAGCCAAGGTAAGGCAAGCGCCTCGTGCGGTTACACGGCGCCGACGGAAACGCCACCGACTACGATTCGGTCACCGGCGGACCCATTTCTCGGCGCCGAGGAAAGCTTCTCGTAGCCTTGCGAGAGCAGCGTGCCTCCTTCCTCTGCGCAGAGAAATACTTTTAAATGCCCTTTGTGAGGAACGCATTTGGAACGGTATGCAATTAAATCCTCGCTTCGCGCCGATTCCCACCTATGCAAGGGATTCGTCTTTTTTTTTTTTTTCTTGCATAAGTTGGGTGTCACAGAAAACCCTTGGCTGCCGAAAACTTAATTTTTCTTGCCTACACATGCACTGTGTGAATTCTGTGTGTCCGCCTTCCTTTTCCTCTCTGTTTATTTGCCAGCCAAGTTTTTCCAGCAGCGTCTAGCCGTAAAATATTTCTTCGTAGCAGTCTACTCTGCCGGAGATACTAATACATTTCTCTCTTGCTCCCGAAATCTTTTCGTTCGTGCATATTTATGTGCGCATGTGTGCGTGTGTGTGCAGATGAGCTCTTGTGTTTATTTCGGAAATGTGTGTCTAATATTGGTTTAGAGTTTGCTTACGGGAAAAGAGGTTGTTTGGTTCACGATGTTTTATCCCCGATTATGAAATATTCTACTACTGTATGAGCGTTTTGAGAACAACTTACCGCCGGTTCTAACACATCTTTCTGGATACCAACATCTCTTTTGTTTATGGTATAGGCTGCCGTGGATGCGACAGAAAAGCGTGCGCAGGAAAACGAGGTTACGCGAAAGGAGACAGTTGCCGTGAAAAGTTAGAAAACAATGCACGGCAAATTGGAAGGCAATTGTCTTGCTACAATACCGTGGAGACGCCTCTAACTCGCAAGAAAGTGAGTAGTGGGTCACCGGTTACCCGCCAGTAGTGACCAATCAGTGGCCGACCAATCAGGTCACCCATCGGTCATTGCTAATAGTGACCCTTGTGGGACGCCTGGCAAGTGATGGCCCATGGGTCTCTTTTTACTGGGGGGAAACCCACACATGGGTAAGCCCACATCGGTAAACATTGGGTCACTACTAATTTGTACGTCACATGACCCTTGAGTAGGAACCGGTAGGGGGAGGGGAGAAGGGACAGGGAAAGGGGGGAGTGGCAAGAGAATGAGGCGGAGGGAACAGAGGTGTTATCTTGCCAATCATCGTTGAGGGTTGCACGGATGCTGTTTTGAGCCTCACCACAAAATGCTGGACCAGTAGCCTAAAAATCGACACTTCCGTCGAACCGACCACGCTGGGGGAGCGCGAAGCTGTCTAAAATCGTTTCCAACAACAAACGGACCAATCCTGAAGCGATTCTGCTCTAGTGCTATACTGATGCTGGAATTCCACGGGCCACTAATTTTGCACGTCTATGCACCCCTCTCCAAATCCAGCTGTTTTTATGCTCTTAGCTAAAAACAGTGCATCGGCCACTGTACGAGGTACTACCTCGTCTGCAACTAATACCGGATAACTACAAGAACATTCTTCCTCGTCTCCCAACCGGTAATGTTGTCTTGAATACCGTTTACCCGCATACAGATTTGAACAGCCGTCCCTATCGTTCTTCTTACTTTAGGGGTGCGTTCACTCGCGTTATCAACCTCCCTGATGTGTTGCGCATTGGACAATATCAAATGAGTCACGTCTGGATACTTACCTGCGTCTCCAACAACGTCAAGCAAAAGCGAGTCCAGCTCGACCAGGTCACCGTCAAGGGACTCAAGTGTATGAGGTTTGACCCTTACACAAGGAACCTATTTTAGGTGCTACGGCATAAGGACAGCCGGAGGATTACAGAGGCACTGGAACCATTTTGCGCTATCCAGTCTGTTGCCCGAGCGATGTGGATGAGTCCAGGAAAGGATCATATGGAGACCGGAGATCTGGAGGTGTCCCTCGTATTGAAGGATGGCGTCTCGGTCGCTGACATACCGCACATGATGGACATTTATGGGAGCCAGTGCCTTGTACTGGTCCCTGGCAGACCACCTCTTTGTCTGCGTTGCAACAGGACTGGGCACGTACGGCGACAGTGTCGTACACCCCGGTGCACCGAGTGTCGTCGGTATGGTCACACTGCAGAAAGATGCGTCATGACGTAGGCATATAAGCTCCGTCAAGGCCAGCAATTAACAACTGATAAAGACGTGTCCGCTCATGTCATGGATGTCACGGAGGTAGTGGACGCATCGGGGTAGGTTAGCCAGTCGGTGTTGGTGGCGCATCCAGAGACTGCGCCCCAGGTCCTGCAGCGGTGGGTAGCGAGCAAGTGGAGCCACACACAGTGCCACCTGGTCACGTGCGGCACGGTGATACTAATGATAAGCAGTCAGCTAGGGAGGCAAGTGATAAGCAGGAGGAGCCAATTGGCATGGATTCAACGACTGCCAGTGAAGCCTTGGAGGGAGACCATGCTTCAGTATCACTGCCGTCCAGCGATGATGAGAGAAGTGACTTGTCTCCTGGTGATGTTGGGGGCGATGCCTCCGTCACTTGCCCTATACAGGTTGCATTATCATCTTGGGCGGATGCTGTGCCTGATGATGTTCTGGGTGGCAGCAGCAGATCGATGAAGAGGCCTGCTCCTGTTGATGGCAAAAAGTCATCCATCGCCAGCAAAAAGCAGGCGTCCACCGTAGTCGACTCTTCCAACACGGCTGTTTTGGCTAGTGGTCTTGTGCCGCTGGCTGGCTTCAGGAAGCCAGCAAGGACACTGTCTTCAAAGGACACGCGCAACCATGCTTTATCTATTGGGGACAAGGACACGTAAAATTCTCCTACAGAATGGCAAGTGTCACAGCACTGCACGCGGCCACACTTAATGTGAGAGACCTAAGGAACAGGAGACGACAGTATCAGCTCCTGCGTCTCTAAATGGATGGACTTAAACATAACGGCCATTCAGGAGACAATGCTCAGCGGAGACGAGGGCATATCGGCAGCATTAGAGCCTTCTTTAGAGCAGTATAGTTTTTGTGTTAGGTCCTCAGTAGTCTTGTGTGGGGGATGCTTCATCTTCATCAGCAAAAAAGAAAAAAAATAGGTTTTTTCTGTATCTCTTCTGGTACCGATACTTGAGGCCACTTTATTTGATGTGACCTTGTCATTGCAGGTGTTGAGTGGCGTGTTACTTGCCTTTACTCATCCGTGTACTGTCATGAGCGTACCTGATTTTTTCTGCCGCTTAGGTATTTTCTACACACGCAAAGAGAAGTCCTCCTCATGGGGAATTTCAATTGCGCATCTATTGTGCAGGATCGTTCCAGGCTAAGCGGGCATTATTACCGTAGCACAGCCTCAGAGAAAGTGTTCAGCACTAGCCGCTAGATACTAGACACTAGAGCACTAGTACACGAGCATGATCTCGTTGGTGTTAGAGAGAGGAGAGGGAGTTCCATGCACTTCACTCAGTTTCAGTGTAGCTCTAATGCACTTCTGAATCGAATTTACATTTCTGCAGAAGACGTTTCAGGGATTTTTGACAATGTGCGCCCTATTTTTTTGCACCGACCACTTTATGGTATCAGTTTACTTCAGCAGATCAAGGCCGCGTGGTGTGCTAAATCAGCGTGTTCTATGGAAGCTCAATGTCTCCTTACTGGCTCATGAAATATTTTGCAGAAGCATTTAGGAGCGTTTACACAGTACTCCCACAATAGCTGATCTTCCATTATAACAACAATGCGATCTTTAAGCAAGAGCTGAGGAACTCTGCCATAGAAGAGTGAGTTCGTCTTGCCTTTCTAAAACGCTTTCATCTACGTGATCTTTCCCGTACACTGGTGAAACTTCATGAACTGGAGGCAGTAATGCCTGGATCAAGTCTAGATGAAATTTCCATAACTAAAGGACAATTTCAGCCCTATGTTACTGAAAAATACCACGGTGCGCTAATTCGGCCCCTAAAATGCCGATTTTTTTTTTTGCAGTTATTCCGCTCGACGTTCGCTTTGTGATGAGTGCCAATCGGCTATTGCAAAGGAGGGAATAGAGATTACATACAATGGTACTAGGTATACCGAAGCAACTGATATTGCCGGTGCGTTCCGTGCTTATTACAGCAGGGTATTTGGTGCGTCCAGTGTTGTGGGTCAAGAGCTTGGCTTTCGTTCTCTTATTGGCTTACTTCCGAGGCTTGCGGACGATGAGTGTGCTAGGGTTTCCGGCCCTATTACACTGGAAGAGGTTAAATTTGTCATCTCTTTGCTTAAGACAAACAAGACCCCTGGACCGGGTGGACTGAGCAGGGAATTCTATCAGAAGTTTTCTGATATCCTTGCTCTAGTCCTCTTAAACATGTCCAGAGCCGCATATGATCATGGTCATATGATATGATCATATGAGCCACCAACCTTTTACTTAGGGCACACAGCGTTAATACCCAAAACTGCGGATGAACACAAGCTGAGGTCTGTAGAGGTGGATCGGCCAGTCTCCCTCTGCAATGTGGACTATAAAGTCCTTGCAAAAGTTTTATCTTACCGTCTTCAACATATAATTTCTAGTTTAGTTATGTCTCACGAAACATGCGGTATTCGGCACAGAAGTATTGAAACGAATATACATATTGCTCGTTTTGTATTACAATGCGTGTCTTACCCGGCGGAACAGGTGGCCCTTATCCAAATTGACCTTGCGAAAGCATTTTATCGGGTGTCTCATGATTTTTCATTCGCACTTTTGGAAGCGGCTAATGTAGGTGATGTGCTGTATGAAGGCATTGAGCTTTGCTACAAACATTGCACAACGCAACTTGTCGTCAATCGCGTTCTCTCGAAGCCAGTTCATATCAGGTGGTATGTTTGACAGGGCTGCCCACTATCACCTCTATTATTTTCGCTGTACATAGAGCCTCTTTGTCTTAGCATGCAACAGAGCCTGAGAGTACGTGGTTTTTATTCAGCATCATGTGAAGTTACAGTTCTCGCGTATGCAAATGACATTTGTGTAAAATTGCTGTGAACTAAAGGAAAAAATGAAGAATGGCGCAATCGTATAGGCGTCGGCTTCATAACGCGAGGGACTCAGGCATGTTCGATTCCGACCACGGGAAGCGTTTTAATGCAGCACTTTACTACTTTCGTGCAGCGATTTTGTGGAGAATACGCAAATGAGCTTTTGGCCAGAGACACACCCCCGCCGACACACCCCTCGAAGCGCATCGCGTGATTCGCCGGGCCCGCTGTTGGCGCCTGCGGGCGCTGACAGCGGTCGCCACCGCCTCTGCGGCCGAGGCACCCAACCACCCCCGCAGCCTCCCATGCATGCGGCGCTGGGTCGTTTCGGGCAACGTGACTCGTCTCGCGCCCGGAGAAGAGGAATGGTGCGTTCGCCATGAATGAACGCCGCGTTCGCCATGAATGACCGCCGCGTTCGCCCCGGCGAACGCCGCGTTCGCCCGGCCTCCTTCTATGAGCGTTGCACGGAACCGAACGGCTTTGAGAAGTGGTCGGCAATACAGCTAACTGTCATTATGAACTCCATAAAAGAGCGCCTTCGTCTGTGCATTGCAATGGAAGGAAAACAATTTGAGCCCATCATGTAAAATATTCTGTGGTGTCGTCCAAAATATTACTTTTCTGGAGTGCCCAAATAGGCCTACAACTAAATGGAAAATTGAAATAAACCATTTTTGTTCATTGATATTTGTTACATGACTCAAAACAGCTAAACATAGTACGAAGTCAAGATTTCCTAATCCTATGCCAGCACTTCTTACAACAAATAGAACAGGAGCTGGTACAAAACAACACCGCGCTACAATTCCAAAAAGTTGCCAGCGACAATTTTAGCTGTCAAGCCGATACCACGTAAAAATAACTCGAGTGTTGCATTCCACAATACCAGCCTGCAAAACAAGCTCTGCACTGTCACAGAAGCGTGCCTTTATTCTTTGAAAAAAGCTACTGTATTGTAAATGGAAATTAAAGGCTGCTTCCAGAGGTAAGTGCACTGGCGGAGCGCCAGGTTGGCTCCTAACAGCATTTCAAAATCGGCAGCTACTTAGTTGCCGATGACTACCCTCTGCCTTCCGCCCACTGAGTAAGCAAAAGATACCGCTGGATACACTGCTGCCTATTCCTCGCGTCGAGGCTTCCTAGCTAGGGAAAAGTGCACTTACATTTCGAATTGGCCGCCACATTCATTGAAACACGTCACCAGCGGACGTTGCGTTCGCTCAAGAATTCCAGCGCTCCTCGAGCGCCGAGTTTCGTTTTTGAGCGAAAAACAACGGCAGGTTTCCTCGCGCTACAGGGCTTTAAACACCGACTTTTTCGTTGTTTTAAAAACTGATATGAAATAGTCTTCTCCGGGGCTACAAAATCACCATTGACAATAACCACCGAACTCCGCTAATTAACAAGTTCGTTAGATGAGTTTAATTACCCCTTGATACTACCAGCGTCCGCCGCAGCTAGCAGTCTCCTTCTGCAAGGGTTTCTTTTTTCCTCTGATATATATATATATATATATATATATATATATATATATATATATATATATATATATATATATATATATATTAGCTATCCGCTTGTGGAATGATCTTCCTGATACCATCGTGTCGCTGACTAACCCGGAAACATTCCGTCATCACTTGCCGATCCATTTTTCAGATTGAACAGGAATGATTCCGTTCGCATCGGTTTTTTCTTAGTTTCGCATTGTGTTTTACTTGCTGATGTTATTTTTTGTATAATTCTCTTGCCGTTGGGACGATGATGTGATGAAGTTCTTTTTTTTTCACTGCTTACTTGACTTGTTGATATCTGTATATGACATGACTAATTATTGTATAACTTTTGTTCGTTATTTTGGTGTGATTTGCTCCACAAGCCCCCCTTACTCAATGCCCTGCTGGGCCTGTAAGGTACCTTGAATAAATAAATAAATAAATAAAGATATATATATATATATATATAGATATATATATATATATATATATATATATATATTGAGGAAATTGAGGCTCGTTGAGAATATTGAGGCTCGTTGAGGAAATACAGAAAGCAGAAAGATAGGTCGGCAGTCTACAATGCCAAAGGAGGCATAGGGGTGTGGTTAGGCTCTTTTTTTGCTACCGTGATTGAAGTTAACATTTTTTTTAAATATACGGAAGAAAGAAAGGCGTGGGTTCGGTCCCCACTCTGGGCGCGTGTTTTTCTTTCTTTCTTTCTTCCGTATATTAAAACTTCAATACAGGTAGCAAAAAAGAGCCTAACCACACCCCTATGCCTCCTTTGGCATTGTAGACTGCCGACCTATCTTTCTGCTTTCTGTATTTCCTCAACGAGCCCCTCATTTCCTTACTATATATATATATATATATATATATATATATATATATATATATATATATATATATATATATATATATATTCACAATCTTGTACATAAAGTGAATGAACGAATCATGGTGCGTGAAGCATTTGCATGGGGCTTTCTATGTCCATTATCTTCGCGTTGTTTGCAATCAATTAGTGAGCCTCGTGTTTGCTGGCGAAAGCCTTAGAGGTTCTGGCTGCCGCCGCCGGCGCGTCAGGAAGGAGCGCGCGTGCTAAGCGCTCTCCCACGCGGCAGCGTTGGCTCGAGTTTCTGGGGCGCCGTGCGGCCTCCTTCCCCAATACGCGCAGAGAAGCGTATCGCCCTGGCGGCCCTGTCGGAATGCTCCTCGCCAAACGCCGTTAAGAAAACCTGCCGCTTGTGGGCGCCGGGAAGCCTGCCCCTCTTCTCCCCACGCGCGTCATCATCATTAGTAGTGCCGTTATTGTGGACACTGCCGTCACTCTAACGAGCCGTTTGTGGGGGGGACTCGCGCCGGAGTTTGAGAAACGTCGCCGCGTCACCTTGGGTCCGGGCACGCGATAATGCGCCCCTCGGCCGTAGCTGCTTTTGCGAGGGACGCACTCTACGCTTCCCGCCTGTGCCACCCTACGACCACCCCACGGGTTTCTGATGAGAGCCTCGTGGGCGTTTCCGAAGCGTCCGGCTGTCACGTCGTCGTGTTTTATCCTTGCTACGGTTTGCCTCTTTTACTTCGTTCCCTTCTCCCGAAACCTTGGTTGCGTCTCCGGCGTCCAGACTTAAGCTAAGCCACAAGAAGAGAAGCGGGGGAAAAGAGACGACCATCTGTTTCGAGGAGCAACCGGAGTCCTCAGTGAGAAGCGCGCGGCCGCTCGCAGTTCCGCTGGGTAAACATGGCGCAAATAATTGGGCTCCCATGCTGCTCCTCTCGCTCCTCTTTGATGCCCATCACCAAAACTTTCAAATCCTGAGGCAGGTGAAACATGCACGCAACCTAATTAGCGGGTAAATTCATTTCCGAAGTGAGGTATCAATAAACGTTAAACTGCGAGAAAGGTAAAATGGAGCTGTAAAATTGCTCCGCAATGAAAGCTAATCGGCGACCGGGGCCACCAGACGTCAAAAAATTCTCGTGCGAAGCACGGAGTTGCAGGTTCGATACGAGGCCGCCACGGGTGTTTTCAGATCGTGGCTAAAAATAAGTTACCCTTGCCCACGACGTTAGGTACACGTTAAACGGGCCCTTCAAATGAGATACTCCCTCGAATGCGCCTCGCACTTTTCTGTGTGCATTCTTGAACATTTCCATCTTTCGTGGCGCTAAAAGCAAGATTTTTGGCTAAGTTACATCTTCATAGATGACACTAGGCGGCTACCAGATAGCTTTTTTTTTTCGGATGCAGTAAATCACATGTTACGTAATCAGCTGAGGGAGCAGCGTGTTAAAGGACAAAACAGACGGGGACCATGATGCCGTATCTGCTGTGTAGAGCCAAGTTCGGGATTCCGGTGTTTTGCTGGCGACTTCATAACCTTTACAGTGCTTTCCGAGCTAAGGAAATAAAAAGCTTTGGGATTCCTTACAGCCCCACCCCAGCGCCGCTTTAAGGAGCCGATATATCAATCGGCGAACCCTCCCCACTCCTCCTACCCTTACTTGAGGGGGCCCGAACCCCTCAAAGTCAAGCCCCTCAAGTGAGGGCCCTCTCATAGGTTAGAAATCATTGCGGGAAGCTAAACCGCAATTTTGAGTAGTGGTGCACCCTTGCTTATGACGGTTGGATGTAAAGAAGACCATATCTCTCCAAAGTTGTTTACAGCCTTCCTCGATAGGGTATTGAGGAATCTTGAATGGGAGAAGTCTGAGATTCGAGATAAAACGAAGAAAACTTGAGCCACTTGAAATTTTCAGCCGACGTTATTTTGTTCAGTCAATCAGGAGAACGAGGGCAAAAATGCTTAAGAAGCTGTAGTCGCAAAGCTCTCTAATAAGATTAAAGATGAATATGAACAAATCAGAAGTTATGTTAAAAAGACGCGGAGAAAACCTTAGCTTTAGCGCAGGTAAGGAAATACTTGATTTGAGGTGGTGCAAAAATATCCCTATCTGGGACAAGTTTTTAGGGCTGATCCGAACCAGGAAAAATAAATGGCCTGGGGAGAATTCAGAAACCACGCTGAAGTAATGAACAGTGCGCTCTCTCTGTCACTGAAGAGTAATGAGCACAACCAATGCCTACTTCCAGTGATGACATAAGAAAGTCGGCATCTTACTAAGCGCCTTGACGGAAAACTTGGATCAGCTCAACGACCAATGGAAAGACGGACGATAGGGTTAACACTTAGGCATGGGAAACGAGCTTCGCATATAAAAAAAATTAACTCGGGTAGAAGGTGTCGGAGCCCATATTGAGAGAAAGGAGGGGACTTAACCTGGACATGTGACGCGGAGAACAGAAAACCGCTGGACCATAAGGGTAACAGAATGGCTACCTAGAAACGGCACTAGGCGTATAAGAAGACCATTAACTCGGTGGAAGAACGAAATCAGAAAATTCGGGAGCAAAGAGTGAATTCTGGCAACACAGGATAGGAGGGGTTGGAAGAAAATGGGAGAGGCCTTCGTCCTGCATTAGACACAAACGAAATGACGACGACGGTGGCGATGATGATGATTATGATGATGATGATGAATTTAAAAAGGCTGATGGCATCATATTGCCGTGGGAGCCATAGCAGATTATCAGTCAAAGGAGGCTGAGTAACTTCAAAACAGTCGTGTTGCATGGTTCAGACGAAGGAGCAGAAACGTTTTCGGGGTGGGGGACGTTATTCCCACGTGTTCGTCGGTGCGTCGCTGCATCGAAATAGCGCACCAACAGATTCCGCCGCACGCCTTTTATTCGCTTTTCCCAGTCATGCCCATTACCGTCCTAACGATAAACTGCGGTACTGGGCAGTAGAAAACAGCCGAAAAAAATTCGCTCAATTTTTAAACCCGCAATGAGTTTCTTCATGCGCAATACAAAGATACTGTAAAAAAGTAAGAACAAGAACGTACTAAACAGGCAATCAATTTAGAAGGATGTATTCCTTTTGAAACATTTTGAATTGTACGGTTGGATTCATTGTTCAACGGGCCGGAAGTTACGCCTCGGCATAACGCGCGCCGTAATGCGGGCTTGGGATTAAATTTGGCCCCATGGGTCAAACGTAATCTTAAGTCCGCGCCGATATCTCTACACGCTGACGTTTGTGTTCTTCGGCTCCATCATAAAAACGGCCACCATGGCTGGGGTCGAACCCACGTCCGTGGACTAAGCACCACAATACCTTATCCACTGAGCTACCTGGGCGGGTACCTTGAAACTTTTCGTGATTTTGTCAAGAGTAGCCAGCCTCGTGTACTTTTCGAAAAGGTGATCCAAACGATATGGGAAACTACAGACCGTTATTGTACTTCCAATTTTCCCAGAAATCTGGGAAAAACTGCTGGCAAAGCGAATATCACAGTTTGAATTAGAGGTATTCGAGTGACAATTTGGTTTCGGCAAGGGTTCCAATACATAGCATGCCTTGCTCACGCTAAAAAAAGCATCTACTAGCCGATCTTGACGAAGGAAACAAATTTTTAGAATTTTCGTCGACTTATCAAAGACGTTCGATCACATAAATCACAGTTATTTACTTGAGAAGAATATGCCCCATGGTATTCATGGAAAGGCCGCATCGCCGATGCTGTCATAAACTTAACGCCGTAGCCAAATTGTTACTGTGGGCGATTCGTCCTCCGATCTGTTATTGGTCTTTGCATGCGTGCCTCAGGGAAGCATTTTACGTCCGTTTTTTTAATAATACGCTAACACGATGCCGTTACTAGTCTGATGAATCTTCCCTGGATACTGGGCATCCGCAACTGATATTTCCCCTCAGCCGTGCTTCTCAGGCGTCCATAGAAACGACGTAATCACAGCCAACCAGAAACGACGAATGCGGCACGGAGAAGTGAGCGCCTGTCTGCAGCTCGAATTGGGTACACCGACAAATGGAATGTGAAGCGGAGGAGGCTGCCGGTAGACTCGCCGAGAATTATTGTACGACGGAGGCGTATGAAAAGGTAGACGTGATTACAGCAAGTGCCGAGCCGGCGCAGTAGGGTTACATTCTCCCCCAGTCCGCGCCCCTGCCGATGAGCCAATATTTTTAAGTAAACGCTCTACTACGCTACATAATTTAAGTTCATTCATCGCATTTTTTTCTTATCGCTACGCTCGATCGAAGCCTCGCCGCTGCAGTACCACGTGATAGGCGAGGGTGATATGACTGCTTCGCCTGCGCTTGATCGCTTAGCGTGGGCTGGGCCGCCTGTGCGCACTCTTCAGTGCAAGCAAACCACGCGATTAGGCGAGTGTTTAACGGCTGCTTCTCCGGCGCTAGGTCCCTCAATCTCGCCATGGATGGTGCGCAGGCTGTGCTGTGTGCGTGCTCTTCAGCGCAAGCGAAAGGATGAATACAATCACTCGGTGGATATAGCTATACGGCAGGCTGCGACATCTCAAGAAAAGGCAACCTTTGCGAGAACCTTTGTGCATAGTCCTTCCTTTTGCTCGTGATAATTATGTTTAAAAGGGTTAAACCTTAGGCATTTTTTGTGCCGTGGCATGTGGAACCCTGGTGTCGCTCTCTCAGCTGACCATCACTGCGCAAATAGCCTGGATGGCGCATGCAGCAGCTCCGCTCCAAAACGCTCCCTCGATGGCGAAGTAACGCCATTGCGTCACACATCAACGCAGATATCCTGTGGAAATTATTTGTGAACGAGATAGTCAGTATCAATTCTCTTGCTAAATTTATCATTATTAATCCGGAGCCCTCCACTACGGCGCGCCCCATCGCTTGTGTAGCGTCGGCGCGTTAAACTTCATAATCAATCAAATTTGTCATTAACGCTGACGGCACCAGTATCGCCTTAACGGCAAATGTAGCCGATGATCTAATTGTTCAGTTAGCTTTTTTTATGTGTGCAAATGGGAATTTTGAAAAGTTTTCGAAGAAAGAAAACGGGGAAAATGTGTGCCTCGCGTAAATTTACCACGTATAAAGGGCACATACACTGGGTGAGAAAGTCCAGCTTAGCTAGCGTAGGCTTCAAGTGCTTGCACGGCACGCACCTCCCATATGACCTATCCTGGTTTTTAACGTAGGAAACCATAGATATAGATGCAGCCGTGTTTGCGAGATGGCCGCGTTTCTGAGTCTGTACAAAACAAAAGGGACATGCGTAGGGCAGTAGTTTTCTGCCTGTGCCATCGTCTCTTAGGCTAAAAGCAAAATCCTTTACTGGAAGCAGGTGGTTCGCTGAGAGTCGGAACAGCATTCCATTGTTTATTTTTCGCTTTTCCCTCGGCTTGCTACTGGACGTATATAGACATCCTACCGACTATCTGCGCACTTCTGGCTTTTGAACCAGGACCTGGCTTTTATCGAATGTCGCGCCTGCTGTATTTAAAGCAACTTTCCATTTGAACCGTGAAAGGGCAATGACCGCCCGTATGGGGGAAAAATAGTTACACCTTGCGATGGCTTTATCCTGGCCGGCTCCCTCTTTGTCGTAAGCCAATAAAAACTACAGGGCATTTCTAACACGACTGGCGGAACCAGTCGGGCTTATCCAGGCCGCGTTACGGGTGGACGGTAGGAGGCTCGCCGCAAGTTCCCTGCATCCGATGCAGCATACGCTTCGCACGCCAAAAAAAAAAAAAAAAAGGTGAGCGGTGCTGGACCGTCTGGTTAAGGGGCAGTGAAGAACGTGGATGTGGGACCTACTTTTGACGTTTTGTAACATCACTTGCGAACAAGAAAGTCATACCATTACCTCACAGGCCGTGGTTGACTCACAGGACAGGTTTAAAGAAACAATTCCCCAGTGCGCAAGAGCCGAAGTACTGATTTAATTTACTAGAATAAGGCGTGAATACATGGTTGATTGATTAATCCCCACAGTCGTTTTTTCAAAACGTTTTTGCTTCTCGGAACAGTGTTTCGGAAACTCATTTGACCGTGGCTATGCCGTAGTGGCAGCACATGCACCATTACGGGTTACTCAGCCCTGTCGCCACAAGATAGCGCCATTACGGGTTACTAAGCGGAGTGTATGGTCATGGTAACACTATACCATGAAGCCAATAGTACGGTATAACGTAATATGCACCCCCATTTGCAATCGCAGTTATCGGGTTCGGCGACGTTCCTAAGATAACGAACGTAAAATGTGCGCGTCATTTGCATCCAGAGTTTCGAAGTGCTGCCGTCTAGGCGTCCGGAACCGAATCCCTATCTGTCTGCCCAACCAGTGGCAAAACATTATTCTGCCGCTGACGAAATGACGGGTACTATCACTACGTTAAGAGACGAAAAGCCACGGTCTTTTCAGAATGTCATTGCTTGCTCTCAGCAAGGGAGAAGGAGTGTATTCAAGGAACAAAACGTCCGTAGATATCAGAGGCCGGATTGAGGAAGCAGTTTTGATACATAAGGAGTGTTTGACTTTTCAGGCTTGTGTACCCCATGACGTTACAAAGCCGCTTGGTAAGTCAGCTCCAAGATTAGCTTCCAGGAAGCTTCGACGACGAAAGCTCACAATGCACCGCAGTTCCAGCAGACACGACCTCGGGAAGTTCTGCTGGCGTAGGGACCTGAAATTTCCCATGAGCCGCTGAGTCGCCACGTTCTTTCCGCTGTGAATCTTTCCACTGTGATTATTGCCAAGCATCGTGATTTTTGTGTCACTCACCTGAGCTATGCGGTCGCGCTGGCAGAGTTGCTCGCGCTGCTTTCTCGAGGAGGCACCAGGGCGCGCCAGATCTGGTTGCTTTTTTTTTTTCTCTGCTGACATCCCCACTCGCGCTTACCTTTAGTGTCGATGTCACAGCAGACTCTTTTCGGGACTTGTTTTTTTTTTTTTTTTTCGGCCATACGCAGTCTTCTGGCTCCGCCCAACGCCTATGTAAACATGCGCACGAGTGTTTGTTTCAGCGGCCGCGCTCTGTCCTCTCTTTTTAATAGTCGTTTACCTTTTGCTTGTTTCCAGTTTCATATAATGACGCCTGGTGACTTAATCAACAGGTACAGAATTATAACGGTGGAAATTTTTTATGAGGATTATATATGTTCTCATCAAAAATTCAGACACATAAGTCTGCTTATGGGTCTAAATGCGAAAGCCCTTCTTGAGAGACGCTAAAGTAGATTTTGTAGGATGCATTACATAGACCCACACGCGCTCTGAAATCATACCAATGGGAATACGGAGTGAGTGCGCCCTCTTTTGATGCGAGCACTACTTCCCCAGAATCAGCTTTCTCCGTGTAAGGGGTGCACATGTTCTCTTCTCGTACCGTCACGTGTACGCACCGTCACTTGCACCTGTCACGGTATATGACGTCAGCGATGCAGGCACTAGGCTCTCTACCTTCGCCACAGGAAACTGGCTGGTTTTAGCTTCGTAGTAACGTACTGCGCTCCCACTATGGAGACCAGGGTTTGATCCCCATACGAACTCCGATCTACCCAATCTTCTTTTCAAAACAACTGATGTATTTTATAGAAATTAATGACGAATTCTGCGTTTCCCACTTGTCTTTTTCTTTTTGCCGCTGCGACAGTTTTGTGTACCGGACGCCAACAACGGCGGTTTTTATACACAATGGTACCCTTAAAAGGACACTGAAGTGATTTGAATGTGGAATTGCTTGGGCAAATGCAAGTCTGAAGCCCCTAGGCCATGTTATGACCCCTCTGGGTGCGTTTACACGACTTTATTTAGTAGACGAATCAATTGGAAAGGGTTGTCCTCCTCTTTGCATTCTCCTTTCCGATTTCCTATTACGTCTCGTATGATGCTTACTCTTGCAGGCTTGTATTGACTGCCTACTGTGCGGCTCGCCGACCCTCCGACAGAGACAGCCGGCACGTCTCGGACGAGTCGTCGCAATTCATTCACTCGATTATAGTTAAGCCACGAAAAGATTTGACCCCGGAAGAATGTGGCCTTAGTTTGTCAGTTTGTAGACTGTATCAAGCTTAGGAAAGTCGATGAAGTCCACCTCCACACAAGCGCACATTCTACGCTTCGTTGACTTCGCTTCGCTGGAACTGTAAGCTGCTTGTGCCTGTGCGACTGGCACGCTAGTAGAAAATGTAAGGCTAATTAAAGATGGCAAACGAGTCAACAGGGTTATTATAGGTAATAAAAAATTAAACTCAACTGAAACTTTTTTTTGTAAATCGTCAAACCAAGGTACGGGAAGTACTTTGTGCGCAAGGTGAACTAGCACAGTAGGTCAGCAGCACGACCACACATTTGTGATCGCTTTTTCTGCCTAAGGAACGCAGTCGCTAGTGATAAGATATTCGTGGGGACTCGGGGGACGCTTGCCGCACAAGCGTTATTCAAGACATACTCCTTTAAGCTGCTGAGAATACTGAAACTTAATAGAATAAACAGCCTATCCGATATATACTTCCCATTTCCTCCCCGGCGACCCTGGGCGGTAAGCCGAGCGGTCTGAAGCGTAGAGTTTCATACTAATATATACTGGAGGGAAATCTGGCGCCCCTGTGTAGGGGAGCCGCACTTCGGCGAACGTTCCGTCATGTAACGGGCAGGTACTTTCCACTTGTCCATGGTATGGCTCCATGAACAGGCTAAAAAGTTGGCTCTGGCTGCAAAAAAAAAAAAAAAAAAAAACAATATTACTTTAGAAGGTTCATCAAATTTGTTTTGTTATAAAATTGAACCTTCAAAAAAATTAATTTCTCAGTGATTATGTAGAAGCTTCATGCACGATGAACAGGAAAAAAATGTTACCCTTTTTTGTTGATTTTGGCTTCCAGAGAAAAAATGGCCGCGTATCTGCTCCTTTCGTTGCAAATGTCGTCCAAAGACGATAGTCTTTATCGACTTTTGCCGAGTAAATGCCTCCCTTCGCTTTCCCGCTCACCTCTCATGTTGTTCCTGTTGCGTCGCGCTCCTCCCAAGGTAAAGACGCCAAAGGTTTGCTTAAATCATTTTAAATTTCCCGCGTTCCACTGCTCCAAACCGGGTGTCTCGATGCCAACGCTGCCGTACGGCGAAGACGCGTGTGAATCGAGGCGCCCTACTTCAACGTTTATAGAACCGCGTTTCCCTAGTCCACGTGCGTTCCAAGCAGAACGTGGAATCTATCTAGTGGAACCTTTCGTAACGCTTGCCACTTAATTTCTTCAAATGCCGCCAGAAGCTATATGGCGCGGGCGATAGCAGGCGACGGCGGAGTGGTATTTTTTTCTTCAGTTGATATAGTATTTAATCTCGCCAAAATCAAACATGTACGATTTTTTATAAAGGAACGCTGCGAATATCACTTGTGTATTAATTTGTTGTCTTATATATGCGTAATGTCTTGTTGTTCTTCAACAATATTGACAAGTATGAACATTACACCGGTCTTAGACGGGCACATTTAGCTGTGACTATATAAGACTATTGCGCCGGCCTTGTTTTACTTTGGCCGGGTGGCTGAATCGAGTCACAGACAGACAGACGGACAGACAGACAGACATACAGACAGACCAAAATTTCTGGGTTTAAGTAGCCCAAGAAAGACTATCGTCTTTAAAAGAACCCAATGGCTAGCTAAGCCAAGTAGGCGAGGAACGTCGCTAACGGTAATGGCACCGCCCACGGCGGCCCGCGAGCTGCAGCGGCAGATTTTCCTCTAGTATATATCAGTATGAAATTCTATGGTCTGAAGCCCTCGATGCAGTGCATCGCAATGAACAGGTGCGAACCACTGATTGGACGTGTTTTTTAGTTGATTTTTTTTACTTCGGTAACGTTCTCTACGCTGCATTCATCATTTTTTTGGTGCAACATTCATTGCTCCACGAGCGACTTTGTCGCGGAAATGACAGCGATTATAAAAAATAAAAAGCAAAAAACAGTTTTTTTTTTCAACATAAAAAAAAAAAAACAATCACCGCTTCTCTGGGAAAATTCGTTGTGATGCGGCCAATCTGCAGTGAGGAAAACGCTTTCTGAACCCATTTATGCCTTTAGGTGCAATCAATGCCTTTAGGTGAAATCCTGCGCAGATTGTGACAGCGGAAGCTCTAATGGGACTGTCGTGATTTTAAAGCAAAGCTTTACTACTTTCGCCCAGTGGTTTCGCCGCGGATGCGCGCGTTCCCCTTTTGACCGCAGACACACCCTTGAGACACACCGCTTGAAGCGCATAGCGTGATTCGCCGGGCCCGCTTTCGGCGCTGCGCACAAGGCTCCGTTTTCAGTCG
Organism: Haemaphysalis longicornis; assembly: GCF_048455015.1. Lineage (NCBI taxonomy): Eukaryota > Metazoa > Arthropoda > Arachnida > Ixodida > Ixodidae > Haemaphysalis > Haemaphysalis longicornis. Next base: position 456,317,331 of record NW_027526203.1, on the reverse strand, counting down.
GAACGTTCCGCTCAGCTAGCGGTGGCGGCCGCCACGGTTGCGAGCGCTCAGCTGACCGGAAGCCGACCAACCTTGCTGCCTCCCACGCATGCGCCGCTGGGTCGTCTCTGGCAACGCGATTCGTCTTGCGACCGGCGAAAAGGAACACCTCGTTCGCCGCGAATGAAAGCGAGGCGGGCCTCCTTCTGTGAGCGTTTCACGGAACCGAAAGGCGCTGAGCCGGGGCCGGCAATACAGCTACATCAAAAGTTAACCAAGCGAAACCAAGACTTCACCAGACTAAGCCAAGCTTTTGCTTTGCATATCCAACGTAAGCTGAGCTAAGCCACAGCCAATTTTTTTTTCAATGTTAACGGTAAAATTTATCGGGCACTTAGGTATCTTAAGTGATTTGAAGGCGAAAGCCAACGATTATCGAAGACTTCTTCACTGCTGCATCGTGTTTGCGGTGCCGTGAAGTTCACCTGTAATCCGGTACGCATCCAGATAACTCTTGTTCCATCCTGGCACGGTACCGGGTTAGCGCTGTAGTTACCATACTTGGCTGCAACCCTTGGTGACCCGGGATCAAATTCCATTCGAATCCAAGTAAGTTTCTATGTATATTTTATTTACTTGTTTTCTTTTTGCAGCTGCCGTAATGTGGTTTTGTTCGTGTAGTTGCCAGCAAATCCGGTAACTTTTCGCGTTTGACGAGACATCTATTGATTTATTGATTGATTGTAGCGTTTGACGCGTCAACGCAACGCAGACGATGAGGCGCGCCGTAGTGGAGGGCTCCGGATTAATTGTGACCACCTGGGGAACTTTAACATGCGCCGACATCTCGCACACATGGGCGTTTTTGCTTTTACCCTCCATCAGAAAAGCGGCCGCCATAGCTGGGAATCGAACCCGCGTCCTCGTGCTCAGCAGCACAACGCCATAGCCACTGAGGCACCGCGGCGGGTTGATGAGACATCTGAGGCTTTTGCCTTAAGAAGTATGTGGAATTCTTTTATACATTTGTGCAGAACCGTCTTTTTTTATAATTTCTGGAAAACAAGACATGAAATAAATTTGTTTTCTTCCCCTGCTTCCAAATTTCATGAAAACTTAAATCTCTAGTTCGCAGACTGCGTGCAGACGGGCATTGTCGCACTGGCGAGTTTTCGTTAAGTGGTGTTGAGTGGAGTGGATAAACTTTATGTTGACGAACTTCAGGCGCTGATGGTTGGACTCCCGCCCGTTGGGGGCCTCCTCTAGTCCGGGAAGCCCTGGTCCACGCTGGCTGCTGCAGTCCTCTCCACCAGGCTACGCTGTACTGAGAGGTCGGAGCTGGCCAGCTGGCCCGCCCACTGCTCGTAAGTTGGGTGAGGATTTGGGGTAAGGGATGTGGTTTTCTGACACTCCCATACCATGTGGTACAGGGTGCCGGGTTGGGGGCAGAAATTACACGTAGAGTAGTAGAGGGTGGGGTACATGGCATAGGGGATAGTGGGGTGAGGATAGGAATCTGTCTGACGTCGGCGAGAGGCAGTCGCCTCTGCTCTGGATAAATGGGGATGAGGTGGCGGGAAGCGTCGTCATTCGTGGCGGTAATGGGCGACGATGTCCGCGTATGAATTAAAGTAGCGGGCTTGGGAGAGCGATGGGGCTGCGCGACTTCGCCTTCTTGAGAAACGGCCCGGTGTGTATGAACGCGGGCAGCGGCGTGTGCCGCCTCGTTCCCCTCGAAGGACTCTTGTCCGGGGGGCCAGATGATGTGCATTTCCGGGAGCTGGCGCGCACTTCGCAGAATTTTTAAGGCCGTGGGTGTTTGCGACCTAGCAGGAAGTTGCGGCAGGCGGCTTGTGAGTCTGTAATTATAGTGAGGTAGTCGTTTCCAGTGGTGGAGGCTAGAGCGACGGCAAGTTCTTCTGCTGTCTTAATAGATGTCGTGGGTACTGTAGCGGCCGTCAGTTCTGCACCGCTGGCGTCGGTGGCACTCAGGGCATGGGCGGGTTGTTGGTGGTATGGAGAGGCATCCGTGTAACGAGTACAGGGAGAGTTGGGGAAGCGTTTTCTAAGGGCTGACATAAGCACCGGCAGCCGCGGGCAGTGTGCTGAATCAGTCGACTGTCGTCCTCTTGCGAACATTCCTCTTACGACCCAAGGACGAGCCAGGCAAGCTTCAAAGGTGGGGGCGAAGCGCCTCGCAGTTGACCGTCTCCGATCACGCGGAGGGCGTTCAGCCACTTGCGTATACCCCTCGGCTAGTGAACGTTATCTGACCCATTCTACAGCCGCCGACGTGGTAGAAGCGTGGCATGCCGATTCAAGAGATATCAAGAATGTCTAACCAATTATAAAATTGGATGCCAAGCATGTTGTTGCACGAAACTGAAACGGAATCTGGTTTGAACTAACATTTTCCAATCACATCGCAAGACAAATACGCGTCACTTTTGTTAGTTGTTATGGCCGCCGCAGACAGCGCATAGTATATTTTCTTCTTTCAGGCTTTATAAATTAAATGCTGCTTTATCGACTGGATAAATGATGAAACGTGTATTTATTTAAGCCACTCTATAGAAAGCAATAAAAAAAAGTCTGGCATATTCACTTCTGTGTGTGACACATACCCCTAAGATATAACTTATCTGTGAGCCCAATCACTCAAGCTTTTTAAGGGGGATGAGAGCAAAGGTATTATTTCCCCTACAAACGAATCTTTTCAATGGAGGAGCAATTATTAAGCATTAATTCTGGCATTACATAAATGCTTCTCGACGGCGGGAGCAGAACGTGTGAAATTACTCCACCGTTGCAAGCAAAGAAATGGTAAAATATTTCTCGGAGTCATTTGCATTCTCGAACGTTTTGAACAAGATAAACTTAGTGACAGGTTATGAGCACATGAGTGCACTATCGTTATGTGCATGTTTCTGGTTTCACCGAACTCGAAAAATATCAACTCCCTGTGTTATTTACGCTTGTGTTTGCACTTCTGTTACTTCGATGAGCGCTGTGAAGAAGAAAGTCAGCAAGTGGGTTCGTGACAACAACAACAAATGGGAGTCGTCTGCACATGCAATGCTTCCTTTCCCGCCGCCCTATTGCTCTCTAGTTGTTAAAGGGCCCGTGCAACAGTTATTGTTTTCTCACTTTTCATTACCACAAATTCTTTCAGAACGTGTTCAGTAAGTGCGTTTCGTCCTTAGATTAGGTGGGCGCGAAGTATTAGAGCCAAATATTATTTCTGTACGCACACCACATAATATAGAAATACTCTCCATTTATCTTGTTTTCTTCGATGTTCTTCAAAGTCCGGCTATTGTCCATGTGCTTTAGTTGCGTCAATGTAGCCGTATCGTAGTATGCCGACTTTTTTATTAGTTGCAGCAATAACCCCATTCAATAACTAATTGAGCCAAAATTGCAACGAAAACCAAAGCAGAAACTAGGAGAGGTATCTGCTGCGGCGAGCAAATCACACAGTGAAGCTCTCTTCTGGCGATAAGCGTTGCTTTGGGGTGTTTCCAAGAGCGAAGCAAACAGTGAGAACGTCGAGCGGCCGTGCGGCCCGGCCCCTTCAAAGCAGTCTCCAGTTAAATAACGGCGGTCCGCTAACAGGGCACACGACTGCGAAGCTAGAACGCTGGATTCGATCCGCCTACTGAGGCATTCACTCTAAGCCGCTGCAGGTCTATTTCTTTTTTATTGAGTTAACGTCGCACAGCAATTTTCGCAAGTCTCCTCTTCACTATTACCATCGTCGCTGTCACGTGACACGTACAGCCCCTCTTCCCGAATTCCGTAAAACAACAACAAAAAAAGCTGTTTGCATTCTTAGCGCCTGGTGTCTCACGTTCATTGGCCATTTGATTCGCATATATTTATTTTAGCTACTGTTAACACGCCTCGCCACCTAATTGCCTTCCGTTTACTTTGCAATTTTGTTATTGTTGTCATTATAAATTTTATCATAGTTTCTTTTTATTTTTGCGCCTGTCGATCAGCGCCTGTTAGAAGGCCTATGAATCCTGATTGCGTCATCAATCCTGGTGAAAAGTGGACTGGGCGTAATAGCTTCACCGTTGCTACACGTGCTGGCCTCTGTTTACCGTCGGTATTTTCGGAACTTTTAGATGCGACGGCATCTCATTCACTCGCCTTGTCCCAACATACGGCGTTGTCGTTGTCCGTCCACACCCCTCCCCGATTCTCCTCGCCGCGCGAGCTGCGCTCTCCGCCGCTCACCCCCTCTCCTCTCCGATAGCGAACACTGTCTCGCGAGGGGCATTGGATTGGATTCGATTGGCTTGGCTTGGCTTGGTTTGGCTTGGCTTGGCTTGGCTTGGCTTGGATTTGGATTGGATTTGGATTGGATTGGATTGGATTAAAGTGGATTGTGTTGGATTGTGTTGCGTCATAGCCGCGCCACGTTGCGTCATAGCCGCGGCAGGGGGTTCACGGCACGTTTCACGCGATGGGAGAATCAACCTAACGGAAACAACAACGGAACCCCCTATGCGTCGCATCTACACAGGGGTTCCCGCGAGGGGAGGTGGGAGTAATTTTTTTTAGATGCAACGCATCTCTTTCACCTGCCTTGTCCCTCCGGCGTAGTCCGGCGGCGTCCGCATCCCTCCCCCATTCTCCTCGCCGCGCCAGCTGCGCGCTACCGCCGCTCTCACCGCAGCGCCATCTGCATGTTAGCGCTCGGCTGCGCTCGCTCCGTCGCCGTGCCAGCTGTGCTCGGGTGCGGGTTAACACATGCGCATGCGCTGCTCTGCGCTGCTCTCTCTCATTCCCCTCACCGTACATATAAACGTGGTAACTGCGCCGCTCCGCTCAGTCGTTCTGCCGGCGCTCCTCCGATGACATCCTCCGGTGACCGCCGATGATTTGAAATGGAGACTAACAGGCCTTATATCGCGATGGTCGGCGCAACAGTAACAAGCACCGGCCACCCCGATAAAATTTACACCATCTTCCCGCGAGGGGAACCATGGGGTAGATGCGACGCATCGGGGGTGAACATGCTGCGTAAATAGGACACACAACAACAGCAATCCACACGCTAACATAACGGAAACGCAACGGCAACCCCCGATGCGTCGCATCTATCCCATGGTTCCCCTCGCGGGAAGATGGTGTAAATTTTCTAATTACCTCCCATTCTCTTCGCCTTCTTTTCGTTTGAGTTTCGCTTTAAATACACCAACCATTTAGAACTTACTATCTCCCTCTAAGATCCGGTCATGCCGTCACTCTTTTCCACTCAGTCGCTCGGCTGCGGATAAGCACAGGCCGCAGCCCATATGGCGATTTTGCCGGAACATAAACAAGTAAGGTGGAAACCCTCGTTGCGTACTCGTCTCTGGGTGCTGAGCCCTTATGTGCTTCATAGAAGTGCTAGTTATAGCATGCGCAAGGTGTCGTGCAGCAATGCTTGAGAAACAGTAAGGCCGGGTTCAGACTGTTGCCGCAACTGTCGTAATAACTTTAAAGAATGACGCCATATCACGTCTCAGCCAACCGAACTGTGTCACACCCCATTTTTGTACGTCCATAGCTCACGATATTCTTGTTAAGTCGGTAGTCTGAACAAAGCCTAAGCAGGACGATACGTATTCGCCTGGCATAGGTGACGTGCCATGCTCTGCCGTTTAGGGCATGAAACCGCCGTTAGCTTAGCCCGAGACACTAAACTTTTTTTGCACCCTTCTTGGCCGAAAAGGATGTAAAAATATTGTTCCATATCGCACACCTTTCCGGATCTGCCGAGGGCACAGCCCGATATACACATACAGTCACACTCGGGCCACAAATAAATTGAGCAGGAGAACCAACGGGCTGCACGAAGAGAGCGGGTATATACTTACGTTACCTTACAAATACGTCTGCCGTCCTTGCTTTTATAGCCAGTAGGGCAGTCTTCTGATACAGTCGGTGGGCTTGTAGCAAAAATCAAATATTATAGCGCTAATTTTGAAATTAGGCATATTAATGTCAGCATATGTCAGCACGAAGATTTGCAAAAACATTTTAATCGTGATGCGTAGCCGGGCAACTGCTGTAGTTATTCTGTTCAATAAGCCATCTAATTTTATTACCTGCCAAACACCGGTCCCATGCCCTTTCAACACCCTCCAAGAATGGTGTTCATTGTTAAAGCGAAGCTTTCTTGATCTAACTGATGGCGGTGTTGCAACCAAAACGCACCCCACGAAATATAACTCTACACAATGGGAGGGCACATTATTATTAGTATTATATTTTTATTCCATTCCTGTCCTCGTGATGTACCTTTAACTTTTGTGCTGTTGTTTCGGCGTGAAGGGCTAGCGACACAAACATTTGTCCTTCTGTCTTATTGCTACCCGCCGAGGTGGCTCAGTGGCTAAGGCGTTGCGCTGCTGAGCACGAGGTCGCGGGTTCGATTCCCGGCCGCGGCGCCCGCTTTTTTGATGGAGGCGAAAAGCAAAAAACGCCCGTGTGTACGAGATTTCGGCGCACGTTAAAGATCCCCAGGTGGTCAAAATTAATCCGGGGGCCTCCACTACGGCGCGCCTCCTCATCGCCTGCGTTGCGTCGGCGCGTTAAACCCTACTATTAACCAATCAATAAATCTTATTGCTTTTTTTATTTTCTCATGTCTTTTAATACATACATTTCCTTTATGCTGTCGATCTCGAGTGGAAGCCATCTAAGATCACTCTGTTTTTGTACGTCTTACATTATGCCATATAAATATATAAATATATATATATATATATATATATATATATATATATATATATATATATATATAAAAGACAGAAAAGACAGAAATAAGAATTGGCAGTCAAGAAGACCTCGGAAAGCAAAGGGGAGGATGTAGTAGCTCAAGATAAAGAATTTGGAAAATAAGAAAGTGGAGAAAAAATGCCCGCCAGGTGGGATCCGAACCCACGACCTCCAGAATACCGGTCTGGTGCGATAACCATTTTTTCTCCACTTTCTTATTTTCCAAATTCTTTATCTTGAGCTACTACATCCTCCCCTTTGCTTTCCGAGGTATTCTTGACTGCCACTTATGAGTTCTGTCTTATTTTCAACGAGCCCCTCATTTCCTATTCTGATTCGCTGTATATATATATATATATATATATATATATATATATATATATATATATATATATATATATATATATATATATATATATATATATATATATATATATATATATATATATATATATATATATATATATATATATATATATATATATATATATATAGTAAAAAATGGGTATAGCTTCTAACAAAACTGTTTATTTGTCGACGTTTCGGTCGGATGCCGACCTTTATCAAGACCCGACCGAAACGTCGACAAATACACAGTTTTGTTAGAAGCTATACCCATTTTTTACTATATGTTACGGCAACCTAAGCCAGCCCGTTCTCGCAATCACACAATCTGTCTCTCTCTCTCTCTATCTCTCTCTCTCTCTCTCTCTCTCTCTCTCTCTATATATATATATATATATATATATATATATATATATATATATATATATATATATATATATATATATATCCCTGAGGAAAGCAAGTTCTCTTTGCTGAAACGTAGGCCATAATCGTGCTTTTACCTTGTTCGAAGTTTTTCTTCTCTTGTGTTCTCTACCATCTTCAAAGTTCTACTACTCCCTATATATATATATATATATATATATATATATGTGTGTGTGTGTGTGTGTGTGTGTGCACATCTTGCGTCGCCTGTTTCCTTTTGCTTTGTTTTTTTGTGCGCCAGCACAAAGGCCCCCCGGCTGTTCCTGGGCACACTAATAAACACCGATTGATTGATTGAATATTACACGGCTTGCACCACTAGGCTTCTTTTTTTATTTTTTGCTTCCTCGGGTTTCTGTAACTATTTTTACTTTATGATTTCTGTCATCTATATAGCTTTTGTGTGTTGTGTCACCTTAATTTTAGTGTATTTTAAGTTTTGTATATCGTGTACCAGCACCAAGACCCCAGCGCTGTTCCTGGGCACCGAAAATAAAGATTGATTGATTGATTGATTGATTGATTGATTGATTGATTGATTGATTGATTGATTGATTGTGGGTGATAACACAAGAAAAAACCCTTCCCATGATTGGAATACCGACGAAGCCGACGTGTATCCGGTTGCGCCGTTCTAACATGGTCGAAGCGGTTAGGACTTTGCAATTTGAATTTCCCCGTTGCTGTTACAATTTTGAAATACATCTATTTCAGACAAATCAATCGGAAACGTCCACTTACTTAATTTGGCGCTAACAAAGCTTCCCGTTTCAACCATCTTTCTCGTTAGATGAACCGCCCTTTCCCATGCGTAAAACGATGCGGGCACAACAAATGGCAAGTGTGACCACCTTGCAAAACTTTTCACAGCTTTTGGAGAGGAATCGAACGCAAAAAGTTTAGTGTATGCATTTGGGGTACTTATTTTTCAATATTTTTCAAAAATTCAATCTTATTGATACAAACAAATCAGTAAAGGATTGTGCAATAATTGTGTTATCGTTCCACTTGATTTACGAAAATCTTTAGTCTAATCGCTATATACTAACAGCAGAAGAATGTTCAGGCGACTAACACTGATTTGTGCGTTGTTTATATATCGTGCAGCAACTTAATGGCATAACGAATATTTTATTCAGATTTGTATGGAGCCGCACTTCTTCGAAATGAGTGGATACAGGGGTGAACTTGAAGTTTTTCTACTAGCGGGGAGACGTTCTGTACCTTACAGTGTTTAAAATAATATATTTGGGCCCAATTTATTTACGACTGAACGCCCATATTCAACCCTTTCAACACACAACAAAAAAACGAGGGTTTCTATCGGCCAACACTGTCTTTGCTGCACACAGTGGGTGTTATTACACCCATAACCAAAATAACGGTGTTGTTGAACAAAGAAAAATGGTGTAACTACCTCCCAACACCGTAATCCCACATGATACAACACCTTTCAGAGCATTAGGGTATACTTAGAGAACGTGCACAAACATTTTCAGAAACAGCAACAGAAAAAAAAAGATGTAACCACCCTACAACACTTTTCCCGGCTTTTGGAGAGTATTAGAGGGTGCGAAGGGTTTAATGTGTGCATTCAGGGCATTATTTTGATACCTTTCAAACGAAATTCATTCGTATTGATAGGAGCAAACCATACATACAATATGTTATAATAGTGTTATCATTCTGCTTGATTCATAATGCAATTTTTAAGTCGCGTCAGTTGTAACAAGAATATACTTTTCAGAGACTACCACTGATTGGTCTACGGTACAACTATTGCGCGACAGCCGTTAATGCCATAACAATAATTCTATCCAAATATACAGGAGGCCTTGCTGCTTCGAAAGGATATACGGTGGTGTACTTCAACTTTTTCCACATTTGGCGAGGTGGGAGTGTTTAAAACTAGGTATATGGCCTTAATAACCTTCGCTGCAGTCAAATAAAAAATACCCATTTTACCCACTTTCTACACCCTACAGGAAACCGAGGATGTCGCAGTCGGTCAACACCTTTTTTGCCCCACAAAAATGTCGTAAAGCTACAAATAAGGGTGTTGGAACCTAAAAAAAAAAAAGACGTGAAAGACCTCCAAACACCCAGTTTACACATATGCTACACCCTTTTCGGCCAAAACGAGTGTACAAAAGTTTAGTGTGAAACGGCACACCAACGGGCGTAGTGTGAAAAAGCGGCAAGCAACGGCCACCAAGAGAACCTTGGTAGTGGGAGTGAGGGCGGTTTTGTGATTGCATTTCATTTCAAAGTGCAATCTGCGCTGTGCCAACACGTAATACAAAATGTTTCTGAAGAGTGCGCGTTTGGGCTAGTCGGTGCATGAAGGAACATAGTAAAAATTTTTGAGCCACTTCAATCTGTGTAGGTGGATGGCCAGCGAAGCTGGAGTTCGGCGTATACGCGGCCTAGAGAAGCTATAACCGACTAACCAAAAAACAGTTATGTACATGGCTACCTGACCTGACCCTAGTCTCCTGTGCGTCCGTGAACTTTTAATAAAAATGCGTAAGCATTTCTCTATGGCCTCTCCGTCTGAAACGCTTGATGCGTCATACTTCAGCAGCATACCGAAATGCTATTCGTAGAAGGCCTTTGGGCCTGTTAAGGCAAGAGAAGACAGGCAGCAGGGTGCGGTGTCATGCCTGACCGAAACAGGGTTCTGACCTTTAATGACAGGATTATTTAGACGATGATGACGATAGGGATGCTGACAGGACATACCCCACGGAGGGGATTCAACAGGGCCTCCAGATTTCCATGTAAACGGGGCTATTTTTCTCCTCGTTTTTTTTTTTTTTTAAACCAGGAATGCCTTTGGGATAGCGTCCAAAACGACTTCGAAGGTGCTCGCTGTTGCACAGCGCTTCATAGGGACGCGTGGGGTCTTAGGGAGGTAGGTAATAATTCATCCTTGAGCCTTCATTGTAATATCAGACTTCCTATGCTTCCCTTCACAAAATGTCCAGCCGCATAAACATCTGTGTATACTACGGAAGCCGACTTTAAAGGGGCTCGCTATACAGCGATTCGTATTTGAACATGGAGTTTTTTATGGAAGTATTGAATGAAAACGCTCTAGGGCACTTGTACTGTGGTATTCGACTGCTTATAAGGCGCATGAAAAAATAATGGCATCCCCTTCATCGCTTGTGTGTAGCAAGGAAGCCGACTTTTAATGGGCCCGGCATGTAGCAGAGCGGCTGGCACAGTTATCCGACTATTGCCGCTTCGGGGTTTCTGCAATTTTTTTATCCGCGCTTTTCTACCAACAACAAATCACGAGCCAACCAGCCCATAAGCACGTTCAAAGCGATGGTCGTGTATGCTCGCTGACCGTGCCGTTTTTATTCTCGCCCTTTTAAAATGTTAAGCACAAAACGCTATGCAAAACGCCATGCTAATTGCGCAGCGTGATGTCAACGCGCTGCCAAATTTTTTGGCCTCAAATACCATGCTGGTCTTTTTCATCGGCATACCTTACTTATTTGAACGCAATGAAGAGTAATTCAGGTGCGTGGGGATTTAAAAAACGCACGGGGGCTTTAAGGGCATTTTGGAAACTTAAACCTTTTCAAAAGGCGCGTTTGATCCAGTCGCACTCGCTTTCATGCGGAATATCGCGCTATTACAGAATATGTTATTGTAGTGTCTTAGGATAACTCGTTTTAAAATGGCACTGACGTGACTCGTTATTCAGCCACGCTGGCTACCACGGCATGTAACGAAGTCTTCCCCGTACCTAGTCACCTATGACGTCGGCTCCCGCGAACTTTCGTCATGGCGTGTAGCAAGCAGTGAATACTTATTGGTTTAGATGAACACATCCTCGTCCTATGCGGAGCTTCTGTGCATGCACATAATTCGGGGGCCGGGTATTGGGTGGTATTGTAAAGCGCATTGTTAAATACTTAATGAGTTAGCCGTCTCTATCATCATCGGGAACTCTAAACCCTCATCCAGGGAAAAGCCATCACAGGTATCTTAAAACACTTTTTTGACCGTGTTCTTATGACGCATTAGAGAGGAAATTTCGTTCCCGTGGTAAAATATTTTTTATTTAGCACTTAAGGGTTTTTCATACAGGATGACGCACTTTTTGTTACTTTAAAGCTGGTGGCGCCCATAAATATAAACTTGAAATCCGTTGGCGCTATGAGCTTGGGACTTCTTTTCATAGTAACTTTTCCTGCCTCTTTTGCAGTAAACATTAGGACTTGAACATTTTATCTTCTGTTTTTGTGTGTGTACCTGCTGCAGATCTAAAAAGCTATTTTCGAAACTTCTCAGACCCTGTCCTAAACTGGGGATTCGCTTTCCCAAAATGTCTGTTGTAAGACTCTATTTAGTAGTCGCACCGTCTACGAAAACGGGAAATCCGGCGCCGGATTTCTCTCTTGTGGTCAACACTGACCATCTGCCCGAGGTGATTGCATTATTTTGCTTCTTCTAGCGTTTTGTTTTTTAAGCCGAAGAAGGCGCTTTAGGCATGCCTATTCCTCATTACTTTAGATTTGTTCATATTCACTTTTAGCTCCAAGGTCGTGCTTTCTGATTGTAGTTGTACAAGCATTTTTTGCAGGTGTTTGCAGTCCCAATAAGCAAGGGTATGTCGTTATGTAGTCTGCAGACCTCAAATGACTAAAGTATGCTTCGTTTATCTTTTATCATGTATTCTCTCAATCAAGCTTTCTGAATACTCCCTCCAGACATGCTGTGAACAGTTTCAGCAAAATGGTATCTCCCTGTCTTACTCCCTTTCGGATCGGGAATTTATTGCTTTGCTTGTGAACTAATATCCTGGCGCCGCAGCCCTTATATATGCCGTCTAGAATTCTTATGCAGGCATCTTCTATTTCCTGGTCTCTTAATGCTTCTAACACAGCTCCAGTGTATAGTAAGCCAAACGCTTTCTCATTGTCTATAAATGTCATGCAAAGGGTTTTAGACCATTCCGCGGATTTGTCTATCACTTGATTGACAACATGGGTGTGATCCATGGCTGAGTACCCTTTCCTAAACCCAGCCTGCTCTCTGAGTGGTTGGGAATCCAGGCTGTTACCTTCGCGGCTAATTATAACTTTTGGTAAACAGCTTATAAACAACTGAGAGTAAACTAAACTAATGGGTCTGTAATTTTTAAGGCCTTTGGTATCTCCCTTTTTATGAATCAAAATAACGCTGGCGTTTTTTCAGCCTATAGACACTTTTTGAGTCCTTAAGCATTCTGGAAATAGTGGGTGCAGCAAGTTTTTCCAGTATAATATTTCCTCCTTCACTCAAAAGATCCACGGCTATGCCGTCGTCACCAGCAGCCTTTCCTCTTTTCATGCCTTTGACAGTATTTCATACTTCCTCTTTAGTTACTAGTGGGACACCGCGAATTAAGCTTGTGCTTTCAGTATTTTCCCCTGATCTAACGTCGCTGACATGCAGACTGGTGTAGAATCGTTCTGCTACCTTTATTATCTTTTCATGTCGTACGTAATGTTTCCCTGCTCGTCTCTGAGTGCGTACATTGTTTTTGCCGATGGCCAGCTTCCTCTTAGTTTCTTTCAAGCTTCCTCCAATTTGCAGCGTTTCCTCGATCACTGCCATGTTAAATGCACGAATATCGTTTGTTTTACTTCTGTTAATCAAATTAGACAGCTCTGCTAACTCAACTTTATCCACAGTACTTGACACTTTCATGTTTTTACGTTTCCCAATTAGTTCCTTCGTTTTCTTAGTTTTCCTAGGTTTTCATAGGTTTCTTAGTTTTCTTAGGCTGTCTAGTTTTTCTGACGTTTTCTATTCACGCTTCGCTGCCATTTTTAAGGTCTAGGAGATTAATTGCAGTGGCTTGTCGATATCGGTGCAATAGGAATTTGGAGCACCACGTATGCGCGTCGTTGCTGCTCTAAACTTTTCGGGGAGTTTACTCGCCGAAGCTACGCCTGGGCTACGAGGCGTGCCGTAGTGGAGGACTACGGACAAATTCAGACCATGTCATGATCAATAACGACCGCCTAAATCTCGACGCGCGGGCGTTTTCGGGCGCTACTGCTCCGGATCCATAGGCACGTTGTACTGATCTTTGGCGTCCAAGCAGCAGCGCCGTCTCCCACACCCTGACAGTGTGGGGTGGAATGTTTTGTAGGAACGATAAAATTCGGTCTACGTAAGCGTCACCGCTCTGCTTGAGTTATCAACAGCCACTTTTCTCACGTGTCAAGCCACCCACCCCGTCAAAAAGGGGCATCTAGGTTAAAGGTGGAATCACAAAAGCTCTGAGGAAATAATGGTTTATTTAAGTGGCGAAGGCTACAAGGCGTCACTGGTGGATTGTCTTGCCAGTTTTAAATAGACAAAATAAAGACGGCACTGATGTGTCCTTTAGAATTAGTTTTCTTTTCATCTCGGCTCGTTCTCTGAAGCGTCACTTTGGTGCGGGTAGCGCAAAGCGTTCGTACAACGCGTCAAGCACTCAACTGGTCAAGGAAAATGTTCCACAGGATTCAGAGAATGGTCTGCTAGTGCGCAGCATTCTTGCGCCGGATATGCTGGGTTGTTTTATTGTTTTATAGTGTTCCTTTGTTTCTTATACCCAATGATGTACACCCGGCGGCAAAATAAGCCGGGGCACGCGAGGGCGTGGCAAAATGCATCGCCGCGCCATCTGGCGTTGCACTTCTGGTGTCGAGACATTCATGGCCACGTGCTGGTCCAACCACGCTGGCTATTCGGCCTCTTCCTTCACTTCAAGCGGCAAAGCTGATCACATTCAGGGTTCGGCGATAGGGGTCACTAACATGCCTCACTCGCGCACGCTTCGGCCACTTCAGCGGCGAAAGCACGTGAGTGAAGTGTGTGTTGCTCGCTCGGATCGGCCGTCACGACAGACAATATACCTTACCCGTCTCGGTGGCGAACTTGTGCCACATATGTTCCACTGAGTCTTTGTATTTTATTGCCTAACTCATGATTGATTGATTGATTGATTGATTATTGATTGATTGATTGATTGATTTATTGATTTATTGATTTATTGATTTATTTATTGATTTATTGATTTATTGATTAATTAATTAATTAATTAATTAATTAATTAATTAATTGATTGATTGATTGATTGATTGGTTGATTGATTGATTGATTGGTTTGAGGGTTTAACGCGCGACGCAAAGCAGGCGATGAGGCGCGCCGTAGTGGAGGGCTCCGTATTAATTTTGACCACCTGGGGATCTTTAACGTGCGCCGAAATCGGGTACACACGGGAGTTTTTTGCTTTTCGCCTCCATCAGAAAGCAGGCCGCCGCGGCCGGAAATCGAACCCGCGACCTCGTGCTCAGCAGCGCAACGCCATAGCCACTGAGCCACCGCGGCGGAATTGCAGAACATGTGAAGTTGGTTGATAACTAAAAATGATCACACCACAATGGAAAGCAACTGAGGCCAGAAATAGTTAATTTGAATTAATTGGGAGGAGGGATCACCTTGCACACGTACTAAAACAGGTATTGACGGGAAAAAAACACAAGCAGAGATCGGCGCTGTCATGGGTTCGACAAGAAACAACAAAAATGAGTAATAAGTTGCAATACGCGTTGAATTGACTGTCATAGACACAGAGCGAAATTTTCGCATTTATACAGCCAAACAAACACTATTGCGCTTTAAAGTAACCTATCAAAATCTCGTTGCAATGCGTCCTTTGTCAGAGCCAGACAGATAGGACAAAGCACCCTTCACCCTCGCTGCTCGCGCGCTGAAACGTGCGCCACGGAGACGTGTTGATTATAAAGAGTGGCCTCTAGCGCCAAGCGCTCAATGCTATCAGCTTTGCCTCTTGAAGCGAATGAAAAGGAAGGTAAAAGAAATTAATGGAAGCGATTTTTGCCTATGCGAAAGTCGGTGACCATTTTAGAAACACCCCCCTCGCGAGGGGCACGGTCAAATGCAGAGCATTTTTGGGGGGTGCACATACCCGATTTTATCTGGGTCGAAAGAAATTGACAGCGAGAGCGAACGCCGAGAACCGCCCCATCACGGCACGACCGCGCCACGACCACGTCACGACTACGACACGATCACGCCAAAAGTGTTGTTGCTCCCGCGCCAAACTACGACGCATGCGCGCCCCACCTGTTGCTGAACGCGATCCGAGCACGCAGAGAACACGCGAGGAGCAGCGGAGAGCAGGCGAGGAGGAGTGGGGGAGAGGGCGCACCTGGAACGGCTGTTGCGGACGCCGAGGCACGCCAACGCCGGGTGACATCGTGAGTTAAAGAAATGCTCTGCATTTAATATACAGGGGTTGGACGCGCACGCGCACATCGGTGCCTCGACACCAGAACAGCAACGCCAGATGGCGTGGCCATGTATGCTGCCACGCGCTCCCGTGCCCCAGCCTATTTTGCCGCCCGGTGTACATTTACACTATCATAGTGACTTACACTATCATAGTAACTCTGCCAACTATGTATTTGTGTGCAGATGCAAGGCCCTGTGCACGGTCAGTCTGTTTTTACAATGTTTTCTGGTCTTTGCGTCGGGCTTTCTCTTGGTTTTTTTTTTAATCGTTTTCTCAGCGGAATGTACAAGATCCAGAGTTCTGGTTTAAGTATATCACCTTTACACCTCTTACTTTTTTTTATTAACTTTGTTTTTTAACACGAAAGTGTTTTATTCCTGGGTACCCAAAGATTTCACTCGCGTGGAAATGACGCCAGTACAACGAAGCAAGCGGCCTGTAAAGGGTGCACCCCTGCACACAGTGTCTTCTTGCGGGGAAGCAACCTTTAGTACTAAAGAGTATGTTATACTGAGGGTTGTTCGTTTTCGGGTTCTATATTTATCACGAAAGTGTTTTCTACCGAAACGACCCGGCAGCCGAAGTGACCTTTGCCGAAGTGACCCGCCAGCAGGATGTCGCTCGCCAAGCACACCCACAAGACAGCCGCCGACCCGCAAATCATGCTCAGTTGCAGATTTCGCTGGATGTTTCACTTTCGTGTTTTACTGATTCCTATGAAAGAGAAATCAACCACAGTTTTCTTTAGATTTTATTCGGCCAGTCATCTCTATTGTCGCTATTATAAAGATTAAATGAGTTAACTTCGCCAATTAAACAGTTTTGTACAAATGCAGGTCATTGCGTGGTTGGTGCGTTTTTGCGATTTTGTTGTTTGCTTTTCCATCGTTCTTTCCGGTGCTTTTTTACTTTTGTCTTTGTTTTTGGGTAGCGGTGTATAATATCCATATTTCTGAGTTTGTTAGTTCACTTTTATATTTTGTTCTGCTTCCTATGTTCTTCTTTCTGTAATTTTTGGCTTTTAAAATTTCGTTCGACCAGTGATCTCGAATTACGCTATCGTAACGATTAAACCTGTTACTCCACCATATAAGCATTTTTGTGCAAATGCAGGGTGCTCCTGGTTGTCCGTTTTCACAATCTTTTTATTTGTGTTTTGGTGCTGTTTTCCCCCCGGAATTATTTTTTTTTCGTCTTTTGGGGTTGTATATATGATGCATATTTTTTATTTCGTTAGTTCACTTCTATCATTTGTTTTATCTTTGTATTTTTTGTATTTTTTATTTTTGAAAATTCCGTTTGACCAATATTCTTCCTTTACGCTATAATAAAGATTAAATGTATTAACTCTGCCATGTACGCGTTTTTGCGCATACACAGGGCGTAACAGGGTTGGGGCTGTGGGGGTACTCGGCAGGCATGCAACGCAGTAGAACTGTCACTGAGTTATCCTTGCATAGGAAAAGTCGGCTTTATAGATAGCGATCTGGCCATCACAGCCGGCGACAATGGGAGCCAGCGTGCCGAAAATTGCCGTGTAGGGAAGGCGCGCTCCGCCGGGTGGGGCTAAGTTTAATCCCGAAACTTGGCAGCTTCGTTTGGCTCGCAATGGGGCCTGCTACTACTTGCATAAAAAGTAGCGGTCGTACCAATCGATGCCGATCCCAACGATCACTAGCTATAGCACCGGCCAGCGACGAGAATTCACGGTTAAATCTAGAACTGTTTCCCGACTATGGAAATGCACAAGTAAACCACGCTGCTTCCATATGCGCCAGCTCGACTAGTATTATTTATTTTCGAGCATTTTCGTTCATTTGAACATGAAGAAAGTTCATCGACTTTCGTTTTACGTCACGAAGGTTTCTTTTGACGTGAAGCTCACGTTTGCAAGTGCACAAGTTCACAGGAAGGGCTCGAATGGGCATAAACATCTGGGCTTCGAAGCGCCGTCATTCTTTGTGGGAAAACATTGTTTTCCAGCGAAAGGAGTCCTAATTGACGGCGTCCTTTTCAGCGGCTACGGCGTTTTCACCATAACTAGAGCGCCACGTTTGTAGGAGCTCTGTCGGATGGCTTACAAGACCAACAAAATTCGAAGTGGGTATAGCAGCCGTCCATTTGCGTCGCCAGGATTTTGCATTGAGGGATGGGGGGAAGGGGGGGGGGGGGGCGTTTTGCAACTCCCTTCCGACGCCCATGCAGCTGTCCCCGCACAATGCCTGCTAAGAGAACTACAGTTATCTTCAAGATATCTTTTTGAGCCACTCTCCGTACCGAAGCGACCGGAACCTGGTGAAAACAACATGCCTTTCCCGTGCGCGTTCTGGGCTTATTCAGCTGTACGCGACAAATACCATCGCGTACGATATGTTCACTGAACGTTCGATGGAAAAATATTGCAGGATCTTTCGGCACATTCTTTCCCGAACGCATTCCTTTTGGCTAGGTTTGTCGCTGAGCCTCCCGCCTAAGTCAACTATAACTTACAGCCTCGGCATCAGAATAACTGCAACTACTTTTTCAATAATCCCTATTCATGCTGCTGCTACACTACCTCAGAAGCTGAAGACTAACCAAGGCCGCGCGGGAAATCTCTGGCGAACGCTAGCTTCTTTTTATAATAGTACATACTCGTGCTATGCGTCGTAAGCAATAGGAATTGACCGCGCGCCGAGCCTTTCTACCTGTTCTTCTCTTTTTCTTTCGATGCCCGATATGAAACAGTGCGCTCGAAGTGCTTCTCCTTGTTCATTTTTTCTGTTCCATGCTTTAGAACGAAACGCGCTCAGTATTCTTTTTCTTTTATCCTTTCGGATGTATGCGCGCTGTCAAACGCGTGGTATGCCATGGAACGCGTTAGCAAAGGGTAAGGCCGGGTTCATATTGTTGCCGCTACTGTCGGAATAACTTCAAAGAATGACTTCATTTCACGTATCAGCCAACGGAACTGCGTGAGACGCCGTTTTTTTCTTTTTTACGGCCATAGATCATAATATGGCTTTTTCATCGGTAGTCTGAACATAGCCCAAGCGGCTGTGGACATCTTTTTGTGGACGATATAGTGGTGGGTGCATGTTCGGTGGACACTGGCCGGGTGCGTACATTCGCCAGCCTAGCCAAGTAACAATTTTGCTCTTTCAACACACTGCCGATCTCACAGAAGTTATGCTCGTCCCCCAGTGTGAATCGGCAAATACTCAGCTCAAGGGACCGAGAGGAAGACTAAATAACAATGATTGCAGGCACAGCAAGCGCCTATACCGCGGAGAAATGGAGATAACATGCAGCGCCATACGGTCCAGTGGAGTCGGAAATATCTAAAAAAAAAACAAGCTATAACAAATTTGGCACGCGGAATCGGCGCGGCGCGCATGGGGAGCGTGCTCTCTGTAAAGCCGGTAGTGACAAGCACAAGCGTATGACACATGACACATATCCATGCGAAGGGTTGACCAAGAGTGGCACAGGTGATACCAAGGTAATGACTGTGCCATTTTTGGTCAATCCCCCATGGGGACCAAAATAATCTGATCCATGCCAGTACTCAAATATGAACATAAAGTAAATGCGTACGTAATAAATTCATTAATTCCTTCTGTCATTTTGAAACGACATCTTGAGGGCGTGTACCCAATTAAATACTTTCCTTCCAGGCCCATTCTACTCGCATATCTATTCGACAATAGCTCTCATCCCATTGAGCTGATCTTCTATTTATGCTTTAAGACGAAAGCTTAAACGACTTTTTCCCAAGCGTTCCATACCACGAGGCGTTCTGTAGCGCGAGCTTAAACTCGGCAATAGCGTGAGGTGGCTCCTTTGGGAGTACTCCGCAGAAGAAGAGAGCGGCGAAACGAGCGAATAGACGAGTAGATGAGTTCCCGATCGTCGTAAACTCTCCTACCACACTGCGGCAGCAACAAAAAGAGGCGAGCGCATAGCATACCTATCGAAGCCAATTGAATGCGTCAATGTGGATCGCAAAGTGAAGTCTCCAAATAGGCAAGATTACAAAGCCTCCGACGACATGAGCCGGAAGCAGGGCGTCTCAGGCGCTCAACTGCAAATTCATGATTTCGCCTTTACAATCCATAAGACTTTTTTTCTTCTTCTGTGCCCTTTGATTGTCTAGTTTGATTGACTTACTTTTAAGAAAAGAAACAAATATGGATTAGGGTCTAATCTGCCAATCTTCCGAAAATGTGCCGGAAAAGCAGCGCCCAATGAGCGCACATGTGCAAGCTTTCACTGCAGCACTGGTACGCGCAAACACGCACTGCCAGAGATACGCGCACACATAAACACGCCTTCACTCTCTGGCGAGCGAACATCGCAGCTCGGCAGACTTGATTTCGAAACTCGTGTTTTCCCGAGTGTGTTCGGGTCCGTCAGGTTCCTTACGCGTGGGAGTGCGTTGACGGACGTCGCTTTCATGTGCTATTTGCACTGGCCCTACCAGTGGAGTCACTGACCCCTGAACTGGCGGCGCGCATGTCTCTTCACTGCCGGAGTGCGGTGACCGGGTTCGAGACCTGATTGGGCTCACACTCGGGAACAGATCGAGAAATGCCGTTAACGCTCCGGCCCCGCCTTGCGGATGTTCGTTTTCTGCCTTCAACGATGGAGCTCCTCCCTCTGTACCACACTTCTTTTTCTTATTTCGATTTGCTTAAAGAAAGCAGCACGTAACGCAATGAACACTGCGATTGCGACTGTTAAGGTTTCAACAAATTCTGCTAATTGCTAAAATTACTTGTAGGGACAGTTTTATTGTCCTCACCAAATACCAATCAATCAATCAATCACTCATTGGTGGTTCCAGGAACAGCCAAAAGACCTGCGTGCTGGTGCACGAAACAAAAAAAGAAAAGAAGTAAGCCACGATGTACAGAACTCGTAAAGGAATAAAATAATAGGATAACATAGGTTATATAGAACGCAAATAACACACTTTACGACACAACACACCTACCGAAAATAACACACATACACGCACACACGCACGCACAAACACACACACACACGCACAACGTATAATATTTTGCAGAGAGCAAAAGAAAATTTTATATACAATAATGTAAAAGCTTCAAGGAAAAAGAGCAATCTAAGATAGTGTACATGTGGGACAAGTACAATAACTATAGGGACCAAAGAAAGGGAAAAAAAAGCTAATTTTGTTCAGGTTTCATGCTGAAGTGGCCCCACGAAAGTCAACCACAGATCGTGTAAACAAGGCACCGAAGAAGGGGTCGCTTGCAGCAAGACAACTCATGGACATGTTTATCGTCGAAACACAGACGAGGAGGATTAAATATGTCAATGTAATCAGATTACTTATTCTGCGTACACTGTAGTCGAAACATAGGACACAAGTCATGCAGACACTGGGGATGATAAAGCGTACTGTGTTTTCTGGTTGTCTTTTGCGGCACGTGGAGTGGAATATGTTGAAGCAGCTCAGCACTGCACACTGTACCGTGAATTATTTTGAAAAGGTAGAGAAAATTCGTAATATTGCATCTGGAGGTTAAGGGTGATAGCTTCAGCACCCAGGACTAGCCAGAGTTACAATTACAGTTCGAGGGGAAGCGATTGTTGAAAATGCATATAAACTTTCCTTAGAGACTGCCAGTAGGATTAGAGTTGTTTTTCACGTGCTATTCTAAACTACAGAAGCAAACTCGCTCGAGCTGCGGCTGAGACAGAGCCGTGTACAGCTTGAAAAGACAATCAGGCTCATTGAACTCCTTCGGCAGGCGACACACAATCTCAAGGGATCGAAGAGCCTGACGAGTAATTGCCATGCTATGGGGGGAGAAGCAGCTTGCTGTCGAAACTGACATGTATGTCATTAATCTCCTCCACGTGCGGTGCTACTTTCGCGTTAATGTTAGAGGAGAAGTAGGAGAACGAGATCGTGCCGGTTTTTCTCGTGCAAGTCATTATCTTAGTTTAAGAGGTATTTATCAGTATTTTCTGGTGTGAGTACCAGTACAAGACGTGATCGCTCTCTGTAGAGTGGAACAACTGGCAGTTTTCGGAACCCATGTAAATATTTTGACATGATCGGCATATAAGAGAAAATGGCAATAATCAAATACCGGCGGAACATCATTTATTAAAATGTAACAGAGGAGTTTCCCGGGTACAAAGCCCCGAGGGGCACCCCTGGTGGCCTCACTGCATAGAGAAGGCTGTCCATTTATACAAAAAAACACGACCTATCACTTGAAACCAAGTTGAGAGAGTTTTTTAGTGCGAAGCATTTTAGGGGCCCGGCTTGTCGCCGTAGCTCGTCCGCAGTCACGGTATCTACAAGGTAAATATAAATGGTAGCGAAGCTTCGGGCGAAAAGTGGTTCAGAACCTATTGCCAGCGACATCAGCATGGGGGCTTATGGGAGTGGCGATTGAAGCGCGACTAGGTGAGGAGGGAACAAACACTAGTAACAAAAAACCAAGTTTTGGTCTACAACAAAACAACATTTATATTTTACGAACGATATTTATTTCTGCATCACATTTGTTTAGGACCAGTGTGCAAATAATTTATGAAAATGCTGTTCATTCTCAAAAACCTTTTTTGTAGCGCCCTCTGAAGAACGGAACATATCATTGCTCTGTGATGCAGTCCTTGTAGTGTTCGGAATGGCGCTCCTAAAGTTCGTCTGCTAGGTAACGCCCCTCGCGTGTTTTGGTGGTGCGCATTTGCATTCGTTCTTACTTGTTAGTTTGGTGTGCTCTTAATTTTTGCTGTGCGTGGACTTCCGAGGTGCGTTGTATCGTCGGTGAACACGTTTAGTTCCGTGCCCGGCGGGCACGGTGAACTACGGGACGATGCTGCCAACGGTTGGAGCGGCGCGCTTTCCTCGGTACCTACGGAAACGATGTGCTGCAAAAGGTTGCAACAGCAACTCCCGTACGCCTGGCATTTTACTGCACCATTTTCCTCTCATTTCCACAGGTAACGCGAAACTATAGTACTGTTAATACGTGCACGGGGGTTGTGTAAGGGGACGTGGTGGGGCTTCGAAAAAAATGGTTTTAAAGCTTTATGCCACAGTTATCTCTTGATTTCACCTCAGGCTGGCTCGGAGCAAGTGGTGTCAATTTTTATAGGACTTCTCAGCGTAGTACCACTCGAATTTAAACGAGTCGCTTTAATTGTCTATCTCAGTGTCTTCTCTATTGCATTACAACCCTTGTAGTAAGCTTCCCGCACTTGTATGCGCAAGCATTATTTCCATCGCAGTACTGTGTTGTGCTGCTCAGTGCTGCGCTGCTGCCAGATCTTTCCTGCTATGTGCTTATACATACTGCCGTCGCTTTCGTTTGAATTGCTCCCTTTTTCCTCTTTTTACTTATCTGTTGCGACACTTGCCTAATAATGCAACCAGGAAATTGCAGGCGTGAATGCTGAGTGAACTTTTGTAGAAACCCATGTCTACTTGATAAGACACCGGGGAAGCTGCGGTGTGCCCGCTGCACTTTCGTGAATCGGCATTCCTGCGGCCCGGTTTTCTGCCTCAAGATGCAGTGCCTAGTTTATTTCTCTTGTTTCGAAGTAGTTCTGCTGTTGACGCTTTCATTGCTCATAATGCTATGTGTTACGGGTAAAGTCAATTTTTCGGCGCGTGAGGAAAATCATAATGCATGTAGTGCCCACGAACATTTTGTATTTATTGTATACGTGCTGATTTTGTGCAGTGTGGTAAATTTGTTTTATGCTTATCCTGGAATAAAATTCAAATGTCTTGATTATAGCATGACTATGCGTTATTTCTTCTCTTAGAACAGAAGTACACAAACTGAGCAAGCATTGTATAACCTTGATCTATACTTAAGGCACGCACGCAACCTGCGTATGTGCGACGCAATGAAACCCAGCCGTGGCGTTGGTAGAAATTGGTATCGGGGTAAGGAGTGGGCACGTTTTTTATATGAAAGGGGGGCCGTTGAGAGTGGTCAAGTGTCATTTTGTGCTCTGCATCCCAAGGCAGAAAAAAAATTCCGGTCGGGGGGGGGGGGGGGGGGGTACGTTTGCCACCCACTGCAATCAAAAT